>NC_079495.1:31158101-31529953 GCF_030052815.1 Hevea brasiliensis | reverse complement strand
TTGCAAAATTAAAAGCCAAACCTTGAACCACCCATGGAACCATTGTTGCCACCAATGGTGGCTTCATCATGTGTGATGCCACATCTCATGATCCAACCAGCAATGGATCAATCATCTCATGATCAAACACACAATTAAATTATATAATCAACAATATAAATGGCAAATATAGTGGCTCGATACCAATTGAAGGAGGCCAGGCGTAGAAAAGATACAAGTTTACTTCCATTAGATTCAAAAAATTTTCACCTAGGGTCCACATGCATCATACCAAGATTTATTTTTATCCTATTTGATTTCAATGATAAACAACATATTAAAACTCTTTTTAATATGTTTTGGATCTGTATTGCCATTTTAAGATTTCAAAATTAATCAGATTAATTTTAGAACCTAGATTAAATCAGAGCAATTACCTAACCTCTTGATGTCTTTGCGGTGATATACCAGCCCTTTGAACAGGGTCGTCTTGAGGACACGGATGTTGTCCTTCTAAAGCACTCCACACTAAGAACACCTGCTAGCAGCGCCTTGAACAGCTTCTAAAGCCCTTTTCTAATAATTAGAAATTCAAGTTCTGCCTTTTAAAGAAGATTAGAGATATAAGCGAGGACACTAGAAACAATTTCTAGCGTTCTTAATTCCAAGATTATTGATGGCTGCATCTCTTTGAATTGATAGAGAGATGAAGAAGAAATAGCTGGAGAGGGCTCAAGGTAGCGTGACATATGGAAGTAAGAGGAGGAGGCTGCTGAGTTGTATTTTCTTCTTCACTTAACCACACTTAAATAGCTAAGTTAACACATTAAACCCTAATACATGTCACACACACAGTTAGCTCTAGGTTTAAGTGACCCCAGTCATTGTGCCAAAGTGTCAAACCTATAATTTTAATCTTGAAATTTTTAATCATCTTACACTTGATTAAAAACATTTGTAAGCTTGTATGACTATGCCATGTGTCCTTATCACCATCTCATGGGTGCCACGTGTCACTGGCATATGAAGGCAGCCGATGACCAAAATCCCTGTGTGCCAATTTTGGGTTCTTAACCCAAAATAATTATTTTCTTCTTCTAATTAATTTATATCAAATATAAATTAATTAAAGGTATCTCTATTAATTAATTTCTCATCAATTAAATTCATATTTAGGCTTAACACTTTAAATATAAATTTAATTCTATTACAGTATCGATAATCTAGATTTGGTTTCCAAGTCATACTGGGGACTTGCAGAGATTTAATTTACAAGGCAAATCCTATTTAATTAATCAATTAAACTCTTTAATTAATTAAATTAAATCATATTTAAATAGGTGATAACCCACATTGTATGTAGTGTGACTTACTAGGCACTCATCACTAGTGTCAATGAGGACATGATATCAACTCTTAATATCATGAACTCTTTCTTTTATAAATGATTTCTCTAAATCATTTTATGAACCCTCATAGACCATGGTTAACACTTAGCATAGCATGCCATGGCCACCCAATTAGTAATAAGATTTACCTTAAATGAACCTATAATCATATGTTACCATGCACTTAGAATCTCATTTAAAATCCCAACTCAAAAATTTGGAGTCATGGTTTATGTCAAACCCATTTACTATGAATATTATGTTCTCTTTTTAATTCCAGTTCTTGATTAAAAAGATTTTCTCATCGTAAACTCTTTCCGAATAAATCTATACTGTCTCCGCCAGAACTTGAAACATCAAGAACAATTAAATGAACATAGGATTTTATCTCTATTTACTTAGAGGAACAGATTCCATCTTGATCAACACCTACCTCCATATATAACTAGTAGGAGCCAACAGATGCCCATATACCCATACACGGTGCAAGTATGAAAGCAAAGATCAAACTCAAACTACCTATATACAGATAACTGTGCTATCTCAGTGTCTAAAGATTATATGCACTGATCGATATGATTTATGACAAAACATTGACAAGAGTAAACTCCATGTGCTTGTCATAAGTGTCACTGGTTAAGCCCTACTTATCATTTATAAGTTGCCTATCATGTTTGTTATATGGCATGAGACTCACCATTCCATCTTATTTATATCTCATATAAATAACAGGAACAAACACGAATACAATCTTTACGGATAAAGTCATGTCCTTATTATGAAGTATCTCGATTGTGAACCTATTTATGATACTTTGTGCTAGAAATACTGTCACTCATATTCTTAACAACTTAAGAATAATATTTCTAACAAAATATCAATGGACCTTTCTATTACACATAAATATATTATGTAAATGGAAAAGTGAAAATGCCTTTATTAATAAAAATATGTACAAGATACATACTAAATGATATGCTCTAGGGCATATTACTAACAATCTCCCACTAGCACTAGAGCCATTCATTTACAATATCTTAGACCTATCTTCTCAAGATGTGCGGTCTAATCGGAAGCTTGTGACAAATGCTTAGTTGAATGGATCAATGGAGTTTTTCTAGGTGATGTTATTTTTCTCGCCATGGCTATATCGCCTTGCCCAACTATATTATCTCTCGGAGTAATGTGGCGCGTTTTCTATGTGTTTGGATTTTGGGTGAGACCTTAGTTCCTTAGCTCAGATGATCGTGCTTCTTCCATTGTTGTCGCGTTGTAGTGGAACTATTTGACTTCAATGGAAGGAACGATCACTGAAGTTCTCCCATCCACTAACTTCTTTATCCAAATGACCTTCCTTTTGAAAGACATCGATGCAAAAGAATATACTCGAATTTCTGCAATAGTGGAATGCTGCAATCATGCTCGCTTGGAACTCTTCCAACCGATCGCACCTCCATTACAAATGAACACATATCCGGAGGTAGACTTTCTATCATCGATATCCGATTGGAAATCGGTCGATGATAACCATCCAATTGCAAGTCTCCACTTCTCCATAAATCAAGAATAAATCCTTAGTTCTTCTCAAGTACTTAAGGATATTTCTTGCCGACTATCCAGTGTTCCAAACCCTGGATTGGATTGATACACCTGCTTAGTCAAACTAATAGCATATGCGATATCCAAATTTCTAGTACACAACATTGCATACATTAAACTTCCAATGGCAGAAGCATATGGAATCTCGCCATCTTATCTCTTTCTTCTGTGTGTCTTTGGAGACATCTCTTTAGAAAGCGTGGATACCATGTCTCACTGGTAACAATCCTCTCTTGGAATCAAGCATGTTAAACCTCTTTAACACCTTTTCCAAGTATAGACTTTGGGATAAACCAATTATTCTTTTCGCTTCTATCTCTATGATGCATGCGAATCCCAAGAATATAGGTTGCCTCCCCTAAGTCTTTCATGGAGAAAGTATTTGACAACCATACCTTTATAGTCGTCAACATACCTGTATCATTACCCATCAATAGTATGTCATCCACATATAAGAAAAGGAAAGTGATAGCCCTGTCACTAACCTTCTTATATACACATGGCTCATCCTCATTTTTGACTCTAAACCAAAAGATTTAATGGCTTCATCAAAACTGGGATGTTCCAACTCCTCAAGCTTGTTTCAACCTACAAATGGATCGCTTTAGCTTGCATACCTTGGAACCATCTTGGGATTCAAATCCCTAGGTTGTTCCATGAAAATGTTTTCTTCAATGTATCCATTGAGAAAAGCCGCTTTGACATCCATCCGCCAAATCTCATAATCATAGTATGCAAAATTATTGCTAATAAAATCCTAATTGATTTAAGCATGGCAACAAAAGAAAGTCTCCTCATAGTCTATTCTTGCCTTTGGCGAAACCCTTTCGCTTACTAGCCTTTGCCTTATAGGTCTCTACCTTCCATCGTAACCAATTTTCTTCTTGAAAACCCATTTGTTCCCTATAGGTACAATACCTTCGTGTGGAGTGTCAACAAGATCCCAAACTTGTTTCTTATTCTTGGAATCAATATCTGATTTCATAGCTTCAATACATTATTAATATTCTATATCTGATATAGCTTCTTCATAGGTAAGTCGGATCATCCCCATGATCTACTTCTTCATGAGTATGAACAACTCTTGTTCTTCTCCACATGAAGAAAACCATATCTCAGCAATCGTGGTGGGTGAGACCGCCCTGGATTGTTTTACGAGGAAACGACTTTAGATGTTTCACCAATGGATATAGAAGTTGACTAGGATGGATCTATATCCATCTTATCTGTTGGTTGGTCGTAATTCTCCAATTACTAACTCTATTTGCCTTCCTTTGCTCTCCTTCTTCCAGACACAAACTTATTTGTTCAAGAAATGTGGCATCTCTACTTATCACAACCTTTTTGTGAAGTAGGCAAATAAAAATAATATCCAAAACTATCTTTTGGATATCCAACAAATCGAATTCTCTTTCCCCGATCCGGTCTCCAATTTATCGGTGTTCAGCCTTTTGATATAGCCGACAACCCCAAATCTTAACATGCTTAAGACTTGGTTTTCCATGCCATATCTCATAAGGTGTGGAAGAAACTGATTTTGATGGAATCCTATTCGTAATATATAAAGTCGATTCTAATGCAAATCCCCAAAGGAGATTGGCATATCAAGATAGCTCATCATACTATTACCATATCCAATAGGTACGATTTCTCCTCGATACACCATTTAGCTGTGGCGTTCCTGGAGGAGTCAGATGAGAAACAATGCCATGCTCTCTCAAGTATTCATCAAATTCAGTACTCAAATATTCACCTCCATGATCTGATCGAAGAGCTTTAATACTCTTTCCTGTTTGATTTTCTACTTCAGATTTAAATTCTTTAAACTTTTCAAAGGATTCATGTTTGTATTTCATCAAATACAAATACCAAAACCTTGATTTATCATCAGTAAAGGTAATAAAATAATGAAAGCCCCTCTAGCCATTTCTTTAAACTGACTTCACATACATCACTATGTATTAGTTCCAAAATATTTTCAAATCTTAGCCCTTGTCCAACAAAGGGTGTTCTAGTCATTTTACCTGGAAGGTAAGATTCACATGTTGGAGTAGGTCAGAGCCCAATGAGGATAAAATCCCCATTTTCTCCAATTTTGTAATCCTATCTTCCGCAACATGACATAACCTTAAGTGCCAAATATATTTTGAACTTGAGTTGGTTTTCACCATGGCATTGTATTCATTTAGATCGCTATACCGCCGCTGGAAACACTTCTCATCGGCATAATGGAAACATTCTTTCCCCGTTGGCAATGGAAACACTTTCCTATTGGCAAGTGGAGACAATTTCCTTTGCCTTTATCACCTTTAATCTTCCTTCTGGCTTAGCTATCCTCAATTGTGAACCTATTTATGATACTTTGTGCTAGAAATATTGTCACTCATATTCTTAATAACTTAAGAATAATATTTCTAATAAAATATCAATGGACCTTTTCTATTACACATAAATATATTATGTAAATGGAAAAGTGAAAATGCCTTTTATTAATAAAAATATGTACAAGATACATACTAAATGATATACTCTAGGCATATTACTAACAATAATTTCATTCACAAAATGGCAACACAATTCATAATTAACTTCAATTTTCACAAATCACACTAAATAAAATTTTCCACAGTTTCAAACCATTTACAATACTTTTCAAGCAATAAATATCCATTCAAACACATTTCCATAATTGAAAACAATAATATAGAAATAGTCATAATTTATTTCAATTGAAAATTCAAAAGAAATAAATCACAGTACAAACCTTTGATAACTATCTCCTGGCCTTGACTCGTTGTTTCCTTCTCTTTCCCTAAGTCTTTGCAATCGAGAAACACAATTTGAAGTGTTTCAAGACTCATTTAAATCAGTGTCTAACGATAATGGTTGATAATTAATTCATCGAATTCTATTATTTCCTTATTCAACCTAAGATGTCAACCCTCAATGTATTCTAGGTGAATTAGGTTTTAATGTTACCAATATGTCACATTCAATAGTCTTTTAGGGTTGGTACATGTTACCCAATTCATTTCCATATATATTGCGTTTTCCTGCAATTTGCTGGATTCCGGGATACTAGTTTGACCTAGCCGGACGACCTAGTTTCCTCGGTTTTCGGGTTTTGGTCAAAACTACAAACTTGTAGATATATGTCTTATTGCACGCGGGGCAAAATTTCTGGTCATTCTGAGTTTACTAGACCAAGTTATGGTCATTTTACTATTCCTGGTCAAAATGCATCAAAATTGGTCACTTTAGGTCATTTTAGGTTCGGCCAGTTTTTGGACCCGAACTTGTGCAAGCTGTTTGACTTGTTTATGGTCATTTATGGGCTTTTTTGTCTTCACAAGACTTGTAGATATATGTCTTAACTATTCATGGTCAAAATTTCAGGTCAATTGGACCTGTTTTGAGTGAGTTATGGCCTAAACACTAACTGCTGCCCAAATGGTCAATTTTCAGGCCTTAATTGCACTAATCCGGATTTGGTCATATTTCAAGTTACCTTACAAGTAGAATTTTGGTAAGATTCCTTCATGAAAGTTGGTACATTTTGTGCCTAGGTTCACCTCCAATTAGTTTCATACCAATTGGAGCCACACACTTAAGGTTCTAAGCCAAAAAACACACTGCCCTATTACTCATTGTCCATCACTCATCAAATGATACATTTAACACTTACCAAATGACACATTCATGCCAATTCTGGTTTGTACCATAACCTAAACACATTTCACAACATATTGTTGGTCATTTTGGCAGCTTACAATGACACTCAATATGCACCATTTAGTACAGAATTTTTCAAGCTCAAATTACAACAATTCAATCACCTAACTTAGCTCATTTACATGTCCAACCTCACACCATCATACATATACCCAAGCTGCAGTAACAACTACCACAATTCAACATTAATATTCCATAAACTAAACATGAAATAACATTTTTATGATTCACTAAATCAAGCTGCCGATTCATACATCACACTCTATTAATTTCCAAGCTTCCAAATTCAAGTACACATTTACATATACTTAATATACATCACCCAAATAAATTCCTACACACATAAACACTTAATCAACCCTTTAATCTACCACTTACAAGCAAGAATAAACTGCCCTTAAGGAGTTTCCATGGCTGCCAAAAATAAACATCTTCCTTAGAACATCAAACTCCAAAATTCTTTCCACAATTCAAGTACCCATAACCTCCTCACAAATTTTAATGAAGCAATAACCAAAAACACAAACTTACCACTTTGGAAACTCTTCAAAACCTTGACTAAACTTGATCTTCTTGCTGCCTATCTACTGCCCAAGTGGTGTATAACAGTTTTTGTGAAGGAAGCTAGTGAAAAATATGGCTAAATCATGGTTGCATGGAGCTTGGCCATGGATGGCCATGTAGGTTCTTCAATGGAGGCTCACGGCTGGTTTTTGCATTGTTGAAGAAGATGAGCAATCTACCCAAAATATGCTGATTATATGGCCACTTAATTGAGTTAGTGGACCACTAACTTAGATTAAACATTTAATATTCTAAAGTTTTCATATTCCCACATTTAACTCCTAATTTTTGCTATTTAAACTATGTACCACCAATTTAATTTTTCATGACATTTTCCAAGTGTGACATCATTTATTTTTAATGGACATTTAGGTCAAAAGACAACTTGGGGTATCAAATGACCACAATGCCCCTATTCGGGTTGCATTCCCGATTTTTCGGTAAAACCGAGTTTTGTCGTTTTCTCAATTTCTCACTTTTCTTTGTACTAATTAATTAATTTTTCTCTGATATTTCTAATGATATTTTTACTTCAATAGGTATCTATTTAAGTCCTAAAAATATTTTCTAGGGTTCCCCGCTGTCTGTGGTTAGTCAATCTGGCCAAGGTCACCTATTGCTAGGGTTCTCGGCTCGCTTAACTTGGTTACATTTCTTTGCTATTATTTTTCTTTTATTTTTCTTGTATTTTCTTTTCTTGCATTTTATTATTTTATGTCTCCTCACTCATATCGAAGTGTAGTTCTAGGCATTCTAGCTGTCCGGACAACAGTGGTCACTAGAGCAGTAGAACGCACTACCGAACATAGGGGTGTTAGAATTAGTACTAGAAAAATGTTGAGGCGTGGATGTCAAGGGTATTTGGCATTGGTGAGAGATACGTCTGTAGAAGGTATTAATGTAGAAAATGTTCCTGTTGTCAAAGAATTTATGGATGTCTTCCTTAAGAAGCTTCCAGTGTTGCCACCAGGAAGGAAAATAGAGTTCCGCATTAATGTTGTGCCGGGTACAAACCCCCTATCAATGCCACCTTACAGGATGGCACCAACAGAATTGAAAGAGCTAAAAGAGCAATTACAGGAGCTTTTGAATAAGGGTTTCATACGTCCGAACACTTCACCCTGGGGCGCTCTTGTTCTATTTGTGAGAAAGAAAGATGGGTCCTTGAGGTTGTGTATTAATTATAGACAGCTGAACAAGGTGATTGTGAAGAACAAGTATCCACTTCCTCGGATTTATGATCTGCTTGATCACCCAAGGGGCTAGATTCTTTTCCAAAATAGACCTACGATCAGGTTGCCATCAGTTGAGAATCAGGAATGAGGATGTGTCCAAGACAGCATTCAAGACAAGATATGGTCATTATGAGTTCTTGATGATGTCTTTTTGTGACACCCCTTACCCGTCTATAGTGTAGCTGAGTAAAATATGTCACACAGTGTGCTGGAGCAACAGATCTTATTTTATTACTATTTACCCTTTTCTTAATTTATTTATTTATCACAAAGTAAAATTTATGTCATTTAATTTATTTATTAAAATTTTGAATTAATTTAAGGTTTCAAAAATTTTACAGAAAATTCGGCATAGTGCCGGCTAAAAATGGAAAAAACAATTCTTCGAAACCTGTAGAAAACACTTCCAATAATTGTTCAAATCCACAACTAAATATGTTATCAATTCTCAACACATTCTCATCCATTTCTCAACAATTCCAATCATTCAATTCACATCATGTTTATACTCAAATTATAAGTAAATACTCAAATTTTATTTATGAACATAAATTTACAGACAACTATATTAATACAAAATTACAGTACATAAGTTGCAACTATACATGATATAATAAAAGATTAATTACATAGTTTACAAAAATTTCAAAATACAAAAATATAACCTAGTGTCCTACCAATGCACTGTAGCTGTGAGGTTGTAACGCCCTCACTTTAGGTAGTACGTATATTCTACTGTTCCGATGACTAATGTCTGTCTGGACAGCCAGGAAGACTGGAACTACACTCCAACTAGAGTGAGGAGGCATAAATTGACTGAATAAAGACTAAGTAAAATTAAGGAAAAATAAAAGAAGTGAATTGCAATGAAGTTAAATGAGCTGATACCCCGGTGATGGGTGACCTAACGGGAAGTTGCTGTAAAGACAGCTAGTAGCCCTAAACTCGAGGGAAACCTAGTGAATAATTTTTGGGACTCTAGAGAAGAGTCATTGAGGTTTCAATGGATTAGAATGCCAAGAAAAACTAAAGAAAAATTTTTAGATCGGTAAAGACAATTTTAATCTGTTAAGCAAAATGAAGGGCATTTTGGTCATTTCGTTTTCAGAGATGATTTTTGGCCAACTTGTCCAGTTAAATAAATAATTATTATGACATAAAATATGAATAAATATTACTAAAAATTTAATTGAAAATAAATAAAAAAGAAAGAGGAAGAAAATGAATCAAATGCCTAAATATGACATCATAATGATGTCATTTAAAATCTATCTACCAATCACATTTAAACAAACCTTCTTAAAACAAATAAAAAAGGAAAAATTAAGTTAAAAATCAGTCATCTCCTCCCCATTTTTCATGCTGGCCGAAACCTTGAGAGAGAGAGAGAGAGAGATAGACTTCCACCATTTTTGGTTTCACAAAGCTTGATTTCCTCTTGTTTTTCACCCTAAAACCCATAGTTATCTTCACAAAAGCTTGATTTCTAGTGTTGGAAAAGCTATTGGTAACAACAAAAAGAAGAAAGATTGAAGTTTTGGGGAGCTTAAATTGAGATACACAAGGTTAGTGCTATGTAACTCTTTCTTTCTTTTTAAACTATGTTAAGGATGCATAAGGAAGTAAAAATTGAAAGAAATTAAAAAGGATTGTTGAGAAATTTTGAGTTAGGGTTTGAATTAATTTTGGTACCTTAGTGTTATGGATTGAGATTGATCTTGTTGAGACTGTTTATTGATCATTTGAAGTGTTATGAATGATAAATTGTAGTTGGGAGTATGGAGGATGGAATATTGGGAGTGCTTCTTTTATGCAGGAAATTCGGACCTATGAGTCCAATGTGTTGTTTGAGTTATAACTGAAGTTGTGTGACTCTAATTGGTGTGAGGCCTATTGGAGGTGAAACTAGACTCAAAATACCCCATTTACCATGAAGAAATCTTGCCCAAATTCTATCAAAATCTTGGTCAATTTACTGTCCCAATCTGGGTATTCAAACACTGAACCCAGAAAAATGACCAAATGGCCATAACTCCCTCTAGACAGATCCAAATGACCTGAATTTTATACCATTGGAAATGTAACACCCTCCCGGTAGCACTGCATATTCTACATCTGCTCCTGATCGGTTCGGACAGCTAGAACGTCCGGAAAAATATTTAAACTAAAGTCAGGAACCATAATTAACTCAAATATTAATAAGAAAAATTTAGTAAAAATTTTTAAAATAAAATACAACCAAGTTAAACGAGCCGGTGCCCAAGCGATGGGTAACCAGAGGGAAGTTGCGGTTCTCGCAACAAGGAGCCCTAGACCCGGGGAAAAATTCATAAAATAATTTTTGGGACTCCAGAGAAGGGTCATTGAGGTTCCTATGGCATTAGAATGCCAAGAAAATATTTAGAAAAAATTTTCAATCGGTACAGACAATTTTGACCCGTTAAGCCAAACAAAGGGCATTTTGGTCATTTCGCCTTCAGAGACGATTTTTGGCCGACTTGTCCAGTTAAGTAAATAATTATTATGACACAAAATGTGAATAAACATTACTAAAAATTAAATTAAAAATGAGTAGAGATGAAAAGAAAAGAAAATGAAAGAAAATACCTAATAATGACATTATATGATGTCATTAAAAACCTATCCACCAATCACAATTTGTTAAACTCATTAAAAGAGATAAAAGTGACCAAAAATTTGAAAAAACAATCTGCATCTTCAACCTTTGGGCAGCCTAAAAAACGTTGAGAGAGAGAGAGAGAGAAGAGGTTCCACCATTAAAGCTCCCTTAAGCTTCATTTTCCACTTCAAACCACCTCAAAACCTTGTCCTCCCTTCACTAAAAATTTCCCTTACCACTAGAGCAAGACTTGGGCAGCAATTAGAAGAAGAGAAAGTGGAAGAAAGTGAGGTGTGAACAAGCTTAGAAAATCACCAAAGAGGTTAGTGCCATAACCTTTGCTTTTACATCTTTCTAATCATGAATTTGAGCTAAGTTAAGTTAAAAATTTAACAAAAATTGAATTAATGAAGCATGGTTATATTCCATGAAGTTTTGGCAGCCTTGACATGAGTTAGGGTTAGGAGAAATCTTTGGTTTAAAGTGACAAATTGCTGCCCCTCTTATAAATTATATGATTAGTATAGCAAATTAGGAGTGGGATGCATGAATTGGAGGCTTGGTCAATTAGGGTTAGGGTTTTGGAGAGAAACTTGGACCTTGTTTAGGTAATGGTGAATGAACATTTTAATGGTCAATTAGTGACCATTTGAGGCAAGTTAATCATAATTTGAAGTGAGCAAATGCATGGCAAAGTGAAATGTACAGGCTGCCTAGAGACAACAGCAATGAGGCTGTGATTCCAGCCCACTTAAACAGCCATAACTTTGGCTGTGTAGGTTCAATTGGTGTTTGGCCAATTGGACATGAAACTAGACTTATAATGGCACATTTTTACTGAAGAAACCATACCCAAAAGACCAAAGTAAGAGGACCAAAAGTTGGCACCAATCTGGATACCCTGCAAATTGATTCTGCAGAATGACCAAATGAACATAACTCACTATAGATATGGTCAATTGACCTGAAATTTTTACCGCAACAAGTTAAGACATAGACAAACAACTTTCATGAAGAAACCTACCCCAAATTATGACAAGAACCTATCCAACAAGGCAGTGGCAGTCACTGTTCATGGTACTGTAGATTTGGTAAATTCTGCAGAATTGAAATCCGGCCAGCTGTGGTTTTTGGACCATATCTGGAGCTACAAAACTCCAAATGGAGTGATTCAAAAAATAAAATTCAACTAGACAAAATAAGGAACAACTTTCATGTTTACAATTTCCTCAAATTCCCACTGCAACAGGACCCAATGGAACAGTAAATTTGGGTCACAAAAACTGAAAATTCTACCCTCTTGGTTTTAGATTTGGAAATGGATTTTGTGGTTAATTCCAACAAGTTTTAAATGTAAAATGTGGTACATTGGGAGTGCTAAAACCAATATACCTATTTTCTATCCAAAATTCAATATTTTTGTTGACCAATGAGGTGAATAGTGACACCAAAACTTGAAATTCAAAATTTGAAATTAGAAATGCATCTAGGAGACTTTAAATTGCAATTGGCAATTAATACTAGCAAATGTAAAACTCAAAATGTGGGATCTTGGTGTAATTAGAATTAATATATCCACTAAGTATGAAAAGTCAACATTTTGGCTGACTAATAAGGTGAATAGTAATCAAAATGATTAGTAAATTAAGATGAAAATTTAGAACCAATTCTAAGCTTAAATGCTTAGAATTGTATGACAAATGTAGACTATGCATCCTAGTCAAAATTGTTAAAAAGAAATTAAGGCCATAAATTAGAAATCCATGAAATATTCATGGATTACTTGAAACATGAAAAATAAGTCACCTAATTGAGGTGAATAGATAGTTAGGACTTATATGCCCATCACAAATGAAATTCATAAAATATTAATAACTCAACTTGAAATATAAAATTTGTAATTACATAAGTAGATTCTTGAATGTATAAATGAGAAAAGGGAAAATGTTCTGAATACAATGGTACGTGTGAACCATTGTTTAGAATTGTGATCAATATGAATAACATAATGAATGAATAAATGAACCATATTAATGTATGAATGAGACATTAGTTCTCATTATTGTAGAGAGGAGAAGTATTTTGAGTACAATGGTATAAAAGGATAATTGATGTGAATTGTGATCATATAAATGATCAAATGAATGTATGAATTGTAATTGAAATTTATCATGAAATAATGAAGTCATAAAACACAATATATTAATATTTAATGATATTATGTGCCCTTGTATTGCCTAGACATGTATGTCGATTGATAGTTTGGCATGCCAATAGGTATTGTTTTAGCAAGATCGCAAAGGCTTTATGCCTGTATTCATGGCTTTATGCCCGTATTCATGGTTTTATGCCCGTATTCATGGCTTTATGCCAACATTCATGGCTTTTATGCCCCATTATGTGTTATCATGGCTTTTTCAGCCATACTGACTGCATACGTGGTTGACGTTCTGCGTCCCATGGTATGACGGCCCGAGGCACCGCAAGGTCCAAAGTACAACGAATTCGCTATCCAGCTTTAGTCACCGTCAGAGGTTACTTGGGCAAAGGTAATCTATTGAAATAAATTAAGACTATTAGTAATTAAAAATATTAGAAATCAAATAAATGAGTTAATAAGACTTCAAAAGAATTAGTTAGAATTATGAAATGATCCAAACCACATAAAAAAAAAATTGTTAAGTAAAATGATAAAAGAGTTGCAAAAATAGGTATAACTTAACTAAATATTTTAAATGTACCTTCTATTTCCATATAAATATAAACTGAGTATTTTTATTAATTCTGTATGTTGTATATTATCACTGTGAATTTCAGAATTAAATGCTTCCAAAGCGAAACAAATGAGAACAAAAGATAATTAATATTAGACACCTTGTATTAAATTAAACAAATTCTTAAATATTCAAATTATGCTTCGTTCTTTCTTTATTTGTATATTTTATTTTCTTGTTCTATTATTGCACCACTAAGCAAAGAATGCTTAGCGCGATGGATTTGTTTCTCGCGCAGTACTTTGACTAAGATTTTTGGAGTCCAGACCGCAGTATGGTCGGAGTATTCAAAGCTTGTCACCTCCTCAGCAATGCATGTAGATAGGGCCCATATAGATCATATTTTGTATTTTGTTTAAAATGCTAGATATTGTATTATAATGTAGATTATGAACAGGTAATTAATAGGAATGCGATGTAAATTAATTAATTAGCTTTTTCATATGTAATTAATTTATATATTATGTAAATTATAAAATTTTGTAATTATTTTGTAAATTATGTAAATTAAGGAAATTTGAAAATTTTGCTTATGTAATTTGAGAATGTTTACATATGAATTGAGTATGAATGGAAATGTATGGAAATGATTATGAAATTGAAATGTATGGATGAGATTTGAATTATGAGAAAATTATGAGAATGATTGATGAGATAGTTATGATTAGCATGGATAAGATTTTATTTTGGAAATATTATTGAATTTCAAACAGGTGAATATTGAAATACGCCAAACGATAATAAAATAGGGGAAACTCCATTTGTTTCTCCATCGAAAAATAATTGATATTAAATTAAATGAATTCAAAATTATTTAAAAAAAAAGTAAGATAAGTTAGGGTGCTCCGGCACCGATTGTAGCACGCCTTGCTCGGCTATACTATAGTCGGGTGAGGGGTGCTACAGGAAAGATTAGACATAGGACTACAAATTTCATTGAGAACACCAAGCTCAAAAATGCCTTTAACCAAATGAAATTGTTGACTCAAGTTAGGATACCAAACTGACCTGCACCATTTAGCCTGCACTTCCTGGATCAAAGCTCACCCGACCAGTTTTGGCAAGATGGCCATAACTTGGTCTACAAAAACCCAAATTCAATGAAACTAGTGGCAAAATTTCTATAAGACATAGATTTACAAAATTGGTCTTTTGACCAAAATCCAAAAACCAAGGGAACTAAGCCAATTTATTAGGTTAAGTTAGTATATGAATTCTGGAAATTACCTAAGTGATCATTTGACCCCAAAACACTCATTTAGCCATATCTCCCACTAGGAAGCTCTAATTAGGATAATCCATATTGATCTAGAACCCTAAGAAATAGGGCTCTAACTTTGTTTTAGACTTGGTTCCCAAATTATGAACACAAGAACCATAAAATGGGAGTCAAATTTTCTGGCCTGAACATGAATCCCGGTAGAATAGGGTGCATTAGTCCGTGCCAGTTGATTTGGTCATAATTAATTCTACAAAATTTAAAAATTGTAATAAAAATTTTTGAGTGATTATAAGACATAGGGTAACAACTTCTATGAAGAACCTTAGGCCTACAAATGACTATAACATGACCAATTAATTAGATAAAATCGACTTAGAAATCAGTAAATTCTAGACCTTGAGAAAGGTTCATAAAATAACTTAGCATATGATATGAAATAAAATAGAATACTTCGTTAAGCATAAAGAGGACATGAATTAATGGAACTATAGGTATGAAATAACATTATTTTGCCCAAAGTACATCTAGACTCATTTATATAGCTTGTGTAACACCTCTATTTGCATAGCCTGGTCTATTTTACTATTCCAATGATCTAGACATCCAACAATTAAGAGAATTAGAACCACGCCTAAGACACCTATATAAGCCCTTAATACAAATAATTAGTAATTGCCAAATAAGTCATGACCATATATTTGAATGCCTCACTAGCATGACTAGTGGGAGGAATTAGTTTTGAATTTTGATTCCCTCTCTGGCTGAAGTGTTGAGGTGTGTGCCAGTAGAGGAAGAAATTGAATGGGTACCCATATATTGAGCTAGCTAGCCTTGTGATTTCTCATAAGCCTCCGGCTATTGAGATGAATATTATTCTGAATAGCATAATATAACTGTGTGTTTTTATGAAATTGTTTTGAGACTTCCGAAATGAGACTATTTGACTAAAATTGTAAATTGTGTTTTGTATCCATTTTTCATTTTCAGTACAATATTTGAATAAATGTTATTTGATTTATGCATAAATTGTATTTTAGTATGTTGTGCACCACTGAGTCATAGTACTCAGCGATAGCTGTTTATTGCTATCGCAGATAGAGAGATTAGTGGAGCAGCAGAGTGAGCTGCTGAGGATCTCGAAGCTACATCTTTGAGATTTTGTCAGGTATAATTTTATACCCTGATTGTAATGTTTATTTTAGTGTATGTAAATGTATGTAAATGTATAAACTGGTCATGAGCAGGTGTATAGGTTTTGTAATAATATTATTTTGAATTTTCTAATGTAAATTTTGGGATAATGAATGTAAATTGATTTTTCTTTAATGGAATATGAATGAAGCTATTTAGTATTATTTTTTAAGACAACTGAATTGAGAATTATTTTGAATAATAGAGTTGGGAGAAATGATGTTGATTTGTGTTGTGGTAGTGGTTGATTTGATGAAATGAATTATTGGAAGTGTTTTTACAGGTATTTGAAGAACTGTTTTTCCCAAATATAGATAGCACTCTGCCGAAATTTTTCCAAATTTTCCATAAAAATAAAATTGGACAAAATTTTTAACTAGTTTTTAAACTTAATTAAATGTTTTTAATACCTGCTATAAAATGCTCACCACTTCCAAAAAGTAAGAAATTGTTTTAAAATCCTTTTTAGTATATTTAATGAGTTATCGGTAGACGAAGTACGGTAATTCATTAGGTATACTACGGGGATCATGTTTTGCCATACAGAGGGGTAAGGTTTGACATGTTTTAGTAGTATCCGAGCAAATTTTTTTGAAATATGTTTTGACTTGTGAATTTGTGTCTTTTTTTTTTATAAGTACAATTGCTCAATGTCCTTATTTGTTACATATAGTGTATTACATCATAAAAATGAACTAACGAGGGGAAATCTCCTTGTGTTATTTGTTCAGGAGATATCCTAACTCTAAACTGAAATGGAAGAAGGAGACCGCTCAGTTGAGTAATCGGTAGAGGCTGAGGCCCAAGTGGAAGCCTCAGCTCTCCAAAATGCCAGTGGTTCAAAGGCACCAGCCCCACAAATGCCATAGTTTCCTACACAATTCGCCTAGCAGATAGGTACAATGTTCCAACAGATAGCTGGAAGTATGCCTGCTCAAGCTCCACCCCTGATACCGATGGTGCAACCTTAGGCTCCTGTCAGACAGTATGATAAGCTGTTGAAATATCGGGTGACAGAATTTAAGGGTACAGTAGAGCCTCTAGAGGCAGAGTAATGGTTAGAAAGAATGGACAGAGTATTCAAAAAATTGTACTGCGCGGATAAATTGAAGTTTGAAAATTCAGTGTCTTTACTGCAAGGGGATGCATATGACTGGTGGAAGACCATCCCCCATAGCTTGGCAGAACCACCAGTATTGACCTAGGACGACTTCATCAAAGAGTTTAGACATAAATATGTCCCAGATGCATATGTGGATCAGAAATTGCAAGAATTTTTAAGTCTGAAGTAAGGCAATAGATCAGTGGCAGAGTATGAGAGGGAGTTCTCCCACTTAAGCCATTATGCTGGGAGTCTCTTGTCTACCAGCAGAGAAAGGTGCAAGAGGTTTGAAACCGGCCTGAAGCCTAGCTTAAGAGTACAAGTAGTCGGCTTTAAATACAATAACTTCTCTGAACTCATGTCTCAAGCACTAGAGGTAGAAAGAATTGAATTAGAAGCGACACCAGTGAAAGAGAAATCTGAGAAGATTGAGAAATCAGAGAAAGAAAAAGGTGAAAAATCAATTGAGCAAAGTTCCAATGTCAATACTGGAAAAAGAAAAAAATTTAGGGGATTTGGCAGAGGTGGAAGGTTCGAAAGGGGCAGATTCTCCGGACAGAGACCCCCTAGGTCTGGTCAGCAGTCGATCAGAGGTTCATATCCTCCCTAACCCTGTGAGACATGTGGCAAGACTTATAGTGGAGAATGTTATTCAGCTACAGGAGCTTGCTTTAACTATGGAGGCACAGGTTATCTCGCTAAGGACTGCACCAGTGCCCGTAGATTTGGGCCAGCTCCTACTACTATAGAAGGGTCTATTCAGAGTTTTGCTACCAAAGGTTCACAACAGGTTAGCAGAGGAAGAGGCAGAGGTAGAGGTAGAGGCAAAAGTAGAGGCAATGCTTCTGGCAGTTAGGGTACCGCGAACCGATCAGCACAAGGGAGTTCTCTAACTAGAGTTTACACTATGAGACAGTGGGAAGAGGCTGAGACTTCTGATATTGTAGTCAGTACTTTCTCCATCTCTGATCAGGATGCTTTTGTGTTGTTTGATCATGGTTCAACCCATTCATATGTTAGTGTTAGCATAGTTAGTTCTCTTGTTGTTCCCTGTGTCAATATGAGTTTTGAAGTGCTAGTAACAAGTCCGTTAGGACAAGAGGTCCGGGTCAATCGAATATATAGAGATTGTCCTTTGGTTATCCAAGGACATGTTTTTCTGTAAGATTTGATTGAAATGCCCTTTAGAGATTATGATATCATCTTGGGCATGGATTGGTTAGCTAGGCATCACGCCATGATTGACTGTAAACTAAAGACAATCACTTTTGGTCTCCCTCTATATGGTGATGTGGTAATACATGGGGAGAGGTAGTTACTGCCATCAAACATCATTTCGGCAGCACTAGCGAGAAGGATGATTAGAAAAGGGTGCGAAGCATACTTCGCACATGTGATAGACACCCAAGTGGGGAGTCCAAAGATTGAGAGACATCTCATCAGATGTGACTTTACGGATGTGTTCCCTGATGAGTTGCCAGAACTACCTCCAGAAAGAGAGGTACAGTTTGAGATTGATGTTATGCCTAGTGTGGACGCAATATCTATAACACCATATAGAATGGCACCAGCAGAACTAAAAGAATTGAAAGTGCAGTTGCAAGAGCTGCTTAACAAGGGTTTTATCCGCCCTAGTGTGTCACCTTGGGAAGCGCCAGTGTTATTTTTTAAGAAGAAAGATGGCACTCTCGCTATGTATTGACTACCGATGCTAAATAAGGTGACAATAAAGAATAGATATCCATTGTCCCGCATCGATGACTTGTTTGATTAGTTGAGGGGTGCAGTTGTGTTCTCCAAAATTGACATGAGATCGGGTTATTATCAGCTGAAAGTGCAAGAGCAGAGTATCCCTAAAACTGGCTTGAAAACCCGCTATGGCCATTATGAGTTCTTGGCCATGCCATTCGGGTTAACTAATGCTCCGGCTGCTTTTATGGATCTGATGAACACTATCTTCATACCATACCTCGACCAGTTTGTTATGGTATTCATAGATGATATATTGGTCTACTCGAGGAGCGCAAAGGAGCACGATAGACATCTCGAATTGTACTATAGATTTTGAGAGAGAAATAGCTATACGCCAAATTGTCGAAGTGTGAATTTTGGCTGAAGGAAATATCCTTCTTGGGGCACGTAGTATCGGTAGAGGGCATCAATGTGACACCCCTTACCCGTGTATAGTATATCCGAGTAAGCAATGTCACATGGTGTATCGGCACCCTCTATTTTAACTTAATTAATTTTTGTCATAGTTTTGAATATAGTTTATGAAATATAATTTATTTAAGCCATTTATCAAAATTATTATTTATTTGAGGTTTCGAAAATTTTAAGGAAAATCATGCAGAGTACCGGCTAAAAATGGAGAAAATGGGCTTTCTGAACTCGTTAAAAACACTTCCAATATTCATATCTCATCACTCTCAAACTCCAATACAAATGCACCAAAGAAGATTCATGGACCTTATGAACCGTATCTTCCATCCATACTTAGATCGGTCAGAGTGGACTTTATTGATGATATTTTGGTGTATTCCAAGACCATGGAAGAACATGATGAGCATTTGAGGATTGTTCTGCAAACCCTGAAAGAAAAGAAGCTGTATGCTAAGTTGTCCAAATGTGACTTTTGGCTGAATGAGATTGCATTCCTTGGACACATAGTGTCAGCTGATGGGATTAGGGTGGATCCCAAGAAAATAGAAGCAGTTGATGGAATGGAAGCCTCCCGTAAACACAACCGAGGTCAAGCTTCTTGGGGCTAGCTGGGTATTACGTAAGATTTGTGAAGGGATTTTCCTAATAGCCGCTCCAATGACCAAGTTGTTACACAAGAATGTCGATTTGACCGAATGACAAATGTCGCATCAGCTTTGAGAAATTGAAGGCTATGTTGACAAAGGCACCAAGCAGCACACCAATGTCCTAAAGGACTTTGTGGTCTATAGTGATGCCTCACATAATGGGTTAGGTGTGTATTGATGCAAGAGGGGAAAGTGATCGCTATGCTTCCGCATACCTAAGGCCACATGAACAGTAACTACCCTACCCATGATCTAGAGCTTGCAGAATTATCTTCGTGATCAAGATATGGAGGCATTACTTGTATGGTGAAAAGTGCTACATTTACACGTACTACAAAAGCTCAAATATTTGCTAACCTGTATGAGCTCAACCTTAGACAGAGGCGATGGATTGAGTTCCTAAAGGATTATGACTGTAATTGACTACCATCCCGGGAAGGCAAATGTAGTTGATGCTTTGAGCAGAAAATCCATGACACTTTGAGATCATTGAATGCCCGCCTATCTTTGATTCGAGATGGAGCTATTTTGGCCGAAGTTGCAAGTGAGGCCAAACTCGCATACAGCAGACATCGGATGGGCAAAAGGCGTATGAGAAGTTAATGGCTATTATGAGCAAGATCTCGTGAGGGAAAAGCAAATGTACTATGAGGTGAAAGCAGATGGGTGTCTCAGACTACAAAGGAAGACTGTGTACCAGATGATGGGGAATTGAAGACCAAGATTCTAAAAGAGGCACACACCAGGTGTATGCTATGCACCTGTGAAGTACAAAGATGTATCATGATCCAAGCTTCAGATTGGCCCGGTATGAAGAAGGACATAGCGATTATGTGACTAAATGTTTGACATGTCGCAAGTTAAGGCAGAACATCAAGTTCCATCAGTTTGCTACACCATACGCATACCGAATGGAAATGGATCGGTCACCATGGATTTTGTAAGTGGTCTACCTCTCACCCTAAGAAACATGATGCAAAGATGGGTGATAATTGATAGATTGACAAAGTCAGCACACTTTCTGCCATTTAGGACTGACTACTCACTAGAGAGGTTAGCAGAATTGTATATTAGTGAGATAGTTAGACTGCATGGAATTCCACTTTCCATCATATCTGATCGAAACCCAAGGTTTACATCGAGATTTTGGAAGAAGTTGCATGAAACCTTGGGTACACAACTCCATTTCAAAGATGCCTTTCCATCCTCGACGGATGGGCAACTGAAGAGTAATCTGTAAATAATTGAAACCAATGAAATTGATACAAATATTGAATCAAATGATAATAATAACATGAAATATATGTCAGGTCCTTGAGGATATGCTGAGGAGTTGTGTCATTGAGTTTGAGGGAAGTTGGGATAGATACCTCCCACTGGCAGAGTTTGCATACAACAATAGCTACCAAGCTAGTATCCAAATGGCCCCGTATGAAGCACTGTATGGGAGAAAATGTAGAACTCAGCAGGCCGGACTGAATTGGGCGAAGACAAATCGTAGGGCTGCACTGTGAAACAGCCGAGGAGAAGGTGAAACTAATCAAAGCCAACTTGAAGGTTGCCTGCATGCATGTAAATCCTATGCCGACCTGAAGAGAAAAGAAATAGAATATGTGGTTGGCGACAAAGTGTTCCTCAAGGTGTCACCATGGAAGAAAGTGTTGAGGTTTGGAAGAAAAGGTAAGTTGAGCCCTAGGTTCATTGGCCCATATGAAGTTATTGAACGTGGTGGGTCCAAAGTGGCCTATAGGCTAGCTTTACCACTGAGCTAGACAAGATCCACAATGTGTTCCACGTGTCCATGCTCAGAAGATACCGCTTAGATCCTTCTCATTTCATCTCCAGAGAAGAAATTGAAATAAATCCTGATTTAACATATTAAGAAGAACCCCTACTTATATTAGCTCTTGAAGTGAAAGAGTTGAGGAACAAAAAGATTCCACTGGTGAAAGTGCTTTGGAGGCACCACAACACCGAGGAGGCAACTTGGGAAAGTGAAGAAACGATGAGGCAACAGCCTCAATCTGTTAGACGTAAATTTCGAGGACGAAATTTAAATTAGAGGGGAAGAGTTGTAACACCCTCCCAGAACTAACTCGCACATCCTACTGCTCCTGATCTTGTCGGCCCTGACTAGAATGTCCTAAAAATATTTAAACTAAAGTCAGAACCATAATTAACTCAAATATTAATAAGAAACACTTAGTAAAAATTTTAGAAATAAAATACAACCGAAGTCAAACGAGCCTGCCCAAGCGATGGGTAACAGAGGTAAGTTATGCTTCGCAACGAGGAGCCCTATATCTGGGAAAATTATAAAATAATTTTTGGGACTCCAGAGAAGGGTTATCGAGGTTCCCATGGCATTAGAATGCCAAGAAAATACTTAGAAAAATTTTTAATCTGACAGATAATTTTGACCCGTTAAGCCAAACTGAGGGCATTTTGGTCATTTCCTTAAGAGGTGATTTTTGGCCGACTTGTCTAGTTGAGTAAATAATTAATATGACATAAAATATGAAGAAACATTACTAGAAATTAAATTGAACTTGAGTAGTGGAGGAAAGAAAAGAAAATGAGGAAAAGGGGCATTTATGACATCATGGTGATGTCATTAAGAAAATTTTGACCAATCACACTTAAGCCATTGTTTGACTAACTATTAAAAGAGATTAAAGAAGACCAAAATAACACAAATTGCAGCAGGTACCTCCTCCCCAAAGGCCAGCCGAACCGCCCTAGACACCTCCATGGATTTTTTTTTCAATCAAGCTCAATCTCTCCCTTTCTTACACCACTAAACCCTAACCCCTTTCATTAAACCTTGACCATATCACTTGGAGAAGCTCTTGGCAGCCAAGAAGAAGAAGTAAAGTGAGGTTTAGGGGCTTGGAAAATTCTGCCCATTCAAGGTTAGTGCACTTATACCCATTAAACTCTTTATTTCCATGATTTTGGACTTGAACTTAGTAAGATTTGTAGTTTAAATGAACAAAAAAACCTATGAGTATGAACACTTGAATTTCGGCTGCCCTAGTAAAAGAATATTTAGGAATGTTTTTGATGAGCTTGAAGTGAATTAGACACCATATTTGAAGTTATAAACATATAAGTAATGCCTTAGTAGCTAGCTAAGGTAAATGGCATAAATTATGAATTTGAAATAGGGTTTTGGGGAGTGAAAAATTGATTTGGCTTAGGAAATTGTTAGAGCACATTTTAATGGTCAATTAGTGACCATTTTAGGTATGTTGACCATAATTAGAACTGAAAATGGTATGGCAAAGTCAAGGTATAAATCGCTCTAGGACAAGAAAGATAGGGACTGAAAATTCAGTCCCTTTGCACTGCCATAACTTGGGCTGTGTTAGTCCAATTGAAGCTTGGCCAATTGGACATGAAACTAGGCTTATAATGGCACATTTTTGCTGAAGAAACCATGCCCAAAAGACCAAAGCAAGAGGACCAAAACTTGGCCCCAATCCGGAACCCTGAAACTGATTCTCAGACTGGCCAAATGAACAGTAACTGTTCATTTGGCCATAACTCACTGTAGATTTGGTCAATTGACCTGAAATTTTTACAGCAACAAGTTAAGACATAGACAAACAACTTTAATGAAGGAATCTACCCCAAATTATGGCCAGAACCCATCCAACCAAGTGACTCTAGTTACTATTTATGCACTGTAGATATGGTAATTTTCTGCAGAATGCACATTCGGCCAGCTTGGGTCTTTGGACCATATCTAGAGCTACAAAACTCCAAATGGAGTGATTCAAAAAAGGAAATTCAACTAGACAAAATAAGGAACAACTTTCATGTTTTACATTTCTTCAAATTCCTACAGTAACAGTGTCCAATGGAAGGGTGAAATTGACTCACCAAAACTGAAAATTCTGCTTGTGTTGAGTTACACTTTGGAATGGTATTAACACTTAATGCCAACAAGTTTTAAACACCAAATGTGGTATGTTGGGAGTGCCAAAGTCAATGTACACATTTTTATTCTAAAAGTAACATTTTTGTTGACCAATATGAATAGTGACACCAAAAATTTGAAATTCACAAATTGAAGAATTTAAAAGTTTCAAATGCCCTAATATACCTAACAAGATTGGTTTGGATAGTTTGGCATGCCAATAGGGTTCAGTTAGCAGTACTGCACATGGCAAAAATGCCATTCTGTGATTTCATGGCTTTTAGCCATTCTGACTTTGCATTGAGACTTGGCCTTGTGCCTGAGATTATTTACAGCTTGGTAGCTGTTCTGTTGCACACCGGGTGATGCATATGCGACCGATGGTGTGACGGCCCGAGGTACTAGGCCCGAGGTACTAGATACCCAGTGCCAGTTTACCCGTTATCCAGTCCAGTCGTCTAGTGTAGGTTACTTGGGCAACCAAATGAGTGAAAATGAGCAATGTAGAAGAAATAAATGAATGGATATACAAATACATGACAAACATAACATGTACATGCAATACATATTTATATCTGTTATTTCTTGTTATTTTATTATTGCACCACTAAGCATTATTGCTTAGCGCGTTGCTTTTGCCACGCGTAGGTACTGGAGATCCTGATCGTGAGACTAGTAGACCACCGACTGGGTGAGTCCATCTTGCGCTTCAAGCATGGTCCATGTCACCTCACTACCGCAGCATTGGTAGGGCACTAGGTGTCATTTTGTCATTTTGATATTTTGTAGCAGATTTTTACTTTTTCATATGTATTTGAACTCATGTAATATATTTTGATGTCCATGTAAATAATGAAAGTTATGACTATGAATGCAAAATTTGAGCATGTATTTATCGCTTGTATATGAGAAATGGATGTTTGTGAAATGAAAAGATTATTGTGAATTTGCCATTGAGAAATATGGTTGAGATTTTGGATATTGAGTTTGAGATGATGGAATAAAAATATTGAAAGTGTTTTTAACAGTTCAAGAACGGTTTTCCATTTTTAGCCAGATTCACTTGATTTTCTTTAAAATTTTCTAACCTTAAATGAATGATACTTTTGATAAATGGTTTAAATAAATTGTATTTCATAAATTATATGCAAAAGCATGATATAAATTAATTGAGGAATATTAGAGTGTGCCGTACACCGTGTGGCATTACTTACTCCTGCATGTCAGACATGGGTAAGGGGTGTCACATAAACACAATTTAAAGTGTTTCAGTACTAAATTTAATTGTCTCTATCGATAATGATTGATAAGTAGTTAAATGAAATCTATTAATTGATTAATCACCTAATATATCGAACCTCAATGTGTTCTAGGTTATTTATGTTTTAGTGTCACTTATATGTCACATTCTATAGTGTTTTAGGTTAGTACTTTTACCAAACTCATTTCCTTGTTTAGTGCATTTTAATGCAAATTGTCAGATTCCGGTATACTAGTTTGACCTAGCCGGACGACCTAGTTCCCTCGATTTTTGGGTTTCGGTCAAAACTACAAACTTGTAGATCTATGTCTTATGGATCGCGGGGCAAAGTTTTAGGTCATTATGAGTTATGTAGACCAAGTTATGGTCATTTTACTATTGCTGGTCAAATGGCATCAAATTAGGTCATTTTAGGTCAATTTTGGTCAACTTTGGTTCGGCCAGTTTTTGGACCCGATTTTGTGCAAGCTGTTTGACTTGCTTATGGTCATTTCTGGGCTTTGGTGTCTTCATAAGACTTGTAGGTATGGGTCTTAACTATTCATGGTTAACATTTCAGGTCAATTGGACCTGTTTTGAGTGAGTTATGGTCTAAACACTAACTGCTGCCCAATTGGTCAGTTTTCAGGTTTCAATTGCACTTAATCCGAATTGGTCATTTTTTTATGTCACCTTGCAAGTAGAATTTTGGTATGCTTTCTTAAATGAAAGTTGGCACATTTTGTGCCTAGTTTCACCTCCAATTGGTCTCATACCAATTGAGGTTACACATTTAAAGTTATAGGCTAAAATGCATACTGCCCTTAATTACCTTACATATACATGTATCCATTACACATTTAATTGCTATATGTCCACTTCCCTTACCAATTCTGTTTTGGTACATTACCAAAACCACATACCTCTTTACTTTAAAGTCACTTTGGGCAGATTACAATTATCCTCAATACACCAATTAAAACTCAAATTTACAAAGTCTAAGTACAATCACATATACACCTAAACATTACTCATTCTTACATACACTTTACACAATCACTCTATATACATATCCATCAATCCTCAATGTCAATATTTTGCCAATACCTTCATAAACACATACATTTATCCAAGAGTCCCAAGGCTGCCGAAAATCTTCACCATGCCAAAGTGTCCTACAATTCATCAATTTCCATTCCAAGTGCACAATCACCATATACATGTGGAATAATTTACTAGGATATTAAATGACCCTAATCAACATCATTTCTCATCAAATATATGTATAAATATTTCCTTAAGTACATAACTCCATGGCTGTCCAAAATGAACATATCAATAACTCCTCAAACTTGAAAATTTTCTTCACCATTCAAACACCCATAACAAGTACACAAACTTTAACAAAGCAAAGTTCAAAAATGCAAACTTACCTATGGTTGGGGCTTGTTAAACCTTCACCAAACTTCTTGATTTTGGTATCAAGCTCTTCCTTGTGATGTGGGGACAATTTTTTATGAAGCAATCTAAGTGATTAGAGGTGAAATGGAGGAGTGGATCAAGCTTGAAGAAAAACGGCCATGGAAGTTTTGGGAGCTTTTCATTCACGGCAATGGAGGTTTCTAATGTTAAAGATGATATTTTAGTGGAGCAATCTACCCACTTAATACATTTTAAAATCCCTTAGTGGTCCACTCACATTAGTTAATTCATTTAATATGTTTAATGTGCTAATTACACACTTTCACTCCACTTTCGGTTATTTGCATTAGATACCACTAAACTAATTTTTCATTTTATTTTATAAGTGTAATATTATTTATTTTTTTATGGACATTTAGGTCAAAAGACAATTCGGGATGTCAAATGACCATAATGCCCCTGTTCGGGTTGCATTTACGATTTTTCGGTAACACAGGGTTTTGTCCGTTTTTTGATTTCTCACTTTTCTTTGTACTAATTATTTAATTTTTCTTTGACATTTCTAATGATATTTATACTTCAATTGATGTCTCTTTAAGTCCTAAAAATATTTTCCAGGGTTCCCCGCAGTCCAGGGCTAGACAACGTTCCACGCCGTGATTTCCTGCAAGGCCACCCATCACTAGGGTTCTCGCCGCTTAACTTGGTTACATTTCTTTGCTATTATTTTTCCTTTGTTTTTCTTGTATTTTCTTTTCTTGTATTTCATTATTTTATGTCTCCTCACTCATAACGAAGTGTAGTTCTAGGCATCCTAGCTGTCCGGATAGCACTGGTCACCGGAACAGCAGAACGCACTACCGAACTTAGGGGTGTTACAATTCTCCCCCCTTAAATAAATTTCGTCTCAAAATTTTTACTTGGCATTAGTCTCTGAACAGCTGTGGGTGCTGTCTCCTCATATCCTCTTCACGTTCCCAAGTAGCTTCCTGGCCTGAATGATGGCTCCACAGCACTTTAACCAGGTGTATCTGTTTGTTCCTCAGCTGCTTCACCTCATATGCCAGAATTTTTATGGGTTCTTCCTCATATGAGAGGTCTGGATTTACCTCAATCTCTTCAACTGATAGTGCATGAGATGGGTCAGATCTGCACCTCCTTAACATGGACACATGGAAGACACTGTGTATCCTTGCTAACTCTAGAGGTAATGCCAACCGATATGCCAAAGGACCCACTCTTTCCAGAACCCCATATGGTCCGATGAATCGAGGACTCGCTTCTTTCTCGCCAAATCTCATAATCCTCTTCCAAGGAGAAACTTTGAGGAATACCTTATCACCCATCGCATATTCAATATCTCTTCTTTTCAAATCAACATAGGACTTCTGACGGTTTGATGCACTTTAAGTCTATCTCTAATTAACTGATCTTTTCCTCTGTCACGAACAATTTCTGGCCCAATCATCTTCCTTTCACCTATTTCATCCCAACATAAGGGAGTTCTGCACTTTCTGCCATACAAAGCTTCATATGGAGGCATCCCAATGCTTGATTGGTAGCTGTTGTTATAAGCAAACTCAATCAAAGGCAAGTGTGTATCCCAACTACCTTCAAATTCAATCACACAAGCCAGTAGCATATCCTCCAATGTCTGAATAACCCTTTCAGGTTGGCCATCTATCTATGGGTGGAATGCTATGCTGAAGTTCAATCTAGTTCCTAGGGCTCTCTGAAGACTACCCTTAATCTAGAAGTGAACCTAGGATCTCCGCGATACAATTGATATTGGCACTCCATGCGCTTTTATAATCTCATATATGTAAAATCCGCCAATCTTTCTGTGCTATAGTCCATCCGACCGCAAAAAGTGAGCATACCGTTAGTCTATCAATTATGACCTATATCGCATCTTGACTATTTTGTGTCCTCGAAAGTTTCATCACAAAATCCATAGTTATTCGCTCTTACAATGTTTCATAGGGTGCCGCTTGTATGCTAGCATGACACTTATTATTGTATACAAATTCTATTAATGGGATGTATCCGTCCCATCTCCTGATTCAATGACACAAGTTCTCTATATATTCTTGAGGGCTTATTACATTTTACAAAGTTATTATTATCATTTCATTTCATTATTTATAGGAACTCAATGAGTTTTCGAATTTACTCAATTACTTGTTTCACGGTCCATCCGCTTGAGGATGATAAGTCGTGATCGATATCTTTAAGCTTATAGCAATTATCGTGGTACGTAATTCACATTAATATAATCGAGTCATCGACTTTAGCTACCTTACAAGTGTAGTCGCTTGATAGGCTAGTTCAAGTTTTACATTTTGACTAAAATTTTCACATTTATTTCCAAAGAATAGTACTGCTCGTGCAATCAGATCAATTTATAGATTACTTACAAATATTCTTAATTTATTATACCACGAGGAAGCATGTAGCTCTATACAATAATCTCGTGGTCACTACAAACATCGAGAACATTATATAGTCACTACGTTATAACCTTATGGACTAGGTTTTCTAACATCTTATCTTTCTAATCCACTAATATCCCAAATCGATTCGACATAATTTCCGTGACAATTACTAATAGTAACATCTTTGCCCTCATCTAGAGCAATTCTATTATCAGAACTCACTTTTACGTCCTATTGCCTTACATTAAGTAGGCTCGCCATTTAGCTTTATAATTTATGGTATGTTAGAAAATACTTTTAGCTAACAATTCTTCCAAAAGTAATGTCAATCATACTTGTTATTATAGTTATTATCCTAAAGGACTAGTCACTAATACATCAAAATTCATTTCCATATAAAGGAATAACAATGTAACATATAGTTCGACACTAACACACAACTAAGTAGTGCTGGATCAAATAATAACTAATTGTTTCTTTCAAAATTAAGAACTTACCAGCCTACATCCAAGTTTCGCTCCTTTTACTTGGCGATAGTGGACTCTCCGACTGTGCGCTACTATATTCGTTGATTCATCGTGTTATAGTGGTGAGGAGTACCAACTCTATTTCTATCTTGACTCTGACTGACGGTCTGTGAACTCCGGAGAGCAGATCGAGGTGGTTTAGCACAATCTTTAGCAAAGTGTCCAAGTTTTCCACAATTGTAACAGGCTCCAGAGGCCTTACGACACATACCTCCATGTAGCTTACCACAAACATGGCAGACACGGGCAGGATAGGAACGTCTGGGTGTTCGACGACTAGATCTTAGTGGTCTCTGCCCTGATGATCCGCCGCTATCATATTTCTCGAGTTCTGGCTCTCAAATTCTTTTCTCTTCCCAAATTACTGCTCGAGCTCACCCATAGGTTTCTCCTTTTTCCATTTCACACCGCCCTTGTGGGGTTGGGTCTCAGATTTGGGCTTGAATGTGATTATCAACCAGTTGTTGAAAGAAAGTGGCCATTTGTGCAATAATTTGTACTGGTAAAGCTGGTAAAGTCAGGCCTTCGACACTTTGTGGAGTTGGGGCCTCAACTTGTACTTCTGCCATCACAGATTGTTCTATTGTCTCATTCTTCTCTTCCATTCTTTTCACAGCACTTTCTATTCTGCATAACCAATACAAGGAGATTCCTCTCCATTAGTTCACATTTATGATGTAAATGTACTATATGTATTAAACATTTGAGCAGTTGTAGTTCTGACAAAAAGATTTCAAATTCACAATTCGAAATACACTTTAAAACCATTGCTCGATATTCACTTAAACATGTCACACCCTACCCTCCGTAAGGCATGACATGATCCCGTAGTATACCTAATGAATTATCAACTCCGCTTCATCGATAACCCATTAAATACACTACAAGGGATTTTAAAACTTTTCTTACTTCTTTCACAAAGCAGAGCACTATTTACAGTGTTAAAAACTTTTGTGAATCAAGTGATAGAACTAACACATTTGACTTATTTGGAATTTCAGAAAATTTTGGCAGAGTGCCATCTGTATTTTGGATAAAACAGCTTCTTCTAAAACCTCAGAAAAGCACTTCAATATTTTTCCCAATCTTAACTTCAACAAAATTCAACACAATATTTTTCTCAACTCAATCCACAAAAATTTTTTAGTATTTTCAAATGATGAGATAAAAGAAATATAATACGATTTTTACAAGTCAAAATAACTGATAATTTACTTTACAACTTCAATGTACAAATTTAATTTACAATCGCCAAATAATTTACATACATATTATTACATGCATACATCGACCTATGTACATGGGTATACCTATAATATACCCGAGCTGTATGAAAGTGTCTTCAAAGAAACTTACTCATCGCTTCTCTCTTCTTACCGCGATAAAGATACAAAGCTATCGAAAGTGGTGAACCTGGTGCACAACTATAATTTAAAACATAGTACAATATACATTGACAAAATTTACAGTAAATAATTTGGAAATCTTAATACTCATCAAATTCCAAAACTCAAAATATTCATTGCCAATAATGTAAATCATTTGTATAAATGACTTTGATCACAAAATTCAATTTATCAAATCATGACTAAACATTTAAGTAATTCCAACAAAATCAATTATACATAAACCATAATTGAAATTACAATTCTTTACCATTCAAAAGCCATTCAGATCTCAAAATCATTATGTATCTCAAAATCAATCTTTATCTCAAAACCATGTTGTATCTCAAAACCATGTCAGAGCTCAAAACCATGTCAGATCTCACAAATCATTCTTTATCTCACTAACTATGCAAGACTAATCCGATAGGGCCATCTTCGATGTGATTCTAACTCCCTATGGTCGGGGAGGTCGAATCAGATTCTAACTCCCTATGGTAGGGGAGGTCAAATCATCGTGCACAGTACCATCACAATAATGAATCTTCCGCAAGGGCCATAACGATAAAATAAATTTAGATCTAACCTCAAATCAGAGGAAAATCTAAGCCTGTGCACGTACCATGGTAATCAAAACACAACTAACTCCATTGTCTTCTCAACAAATGAGAGAGACGGGTAATAACCTAGTCAAGCATCTATAGTGAGATATAAAACAATATCACAATCCTTTTAGTGAGCATAAATCACAATATAATTCGATTCAAAGTCAATTCCAATATCCAATAATTTTTATGCTCATCACAATTCAAATCATAAATTTGCATTTTTTTTTTCATGAAAATTTCCATCACAATTCAAAACATGTTCTATCACAATTTTCCAAAACATAACTTATTCAATCCATAACAATGCTTAATACTTGTGGAAATACCATTTCACAAAGCTAAATTCATACATATTATAACAATTTTCAATAATCATTGAATTAAATCTAATGCTTGTTAAACATAATACATAAGAAAATATGTCATTTAATCATATGAAATATTCAAAACAAAATCAGTTAAAAACTAGTTGTGCACAAACCTCTTATGACTATTTCCTGGTCTGGACTCAGTGTTTCCTTCCCTTTCCCTGAGTCTTTACTAACTGAGAAATACAATTTAAAGTGTTTCAGTACTAAATTAAATTATCTCTATCGATAATGCTTGATAAGTAGTTCATCAAATCTATTATTTGCTTAATCACCTAATATATCGACCCTCGATGTGTTCTAGGTAATTTAGGTTTTAGTGTCACTAATATGTCACATTCGATAGTGTTTTAGGTTGGTACGCTTTACCAAACTCATTTCCTTGTTTAGTGCATTTTAATGCAAATTGTCAGATTCCTAGATACTAGTTTGACTCCAGCCGACGACCTAGTTCCTCGATTTTCGAGTTTCGTCAAAACTACAAACTTGTAGATCTATGTCTTATGGAACGCGGGGCAAAATTTTAGGTCATTCTGAGTTATGTAGACCAAGTTATGGTCATTTTACTATTACTGGTCAAATGGCATCAAATTAGGTCATTTTAGGTCAATTTTGGTCAACTTTGGTTCGGCTAGTTTTTGGACCCGAACTTGTGCAAGCTGTTTGACTTGCTTATGGTCATTTCTGGGCTTTGGTGTCTTCATAAGACTTGTAGGTATGGGTCTTAACTATTCATGGTTAAAAGTTCAGGTCAATTGGACCTGTTTTGAGTGAGTTATGGCCTAAACACTAACTGCTGCCCAATTGGTCAGTTTTCAGGTTTCAATTGCACCTAATCCGAATTGGTCATTTTTTTATGTCACCTTGCAAGTAGAATTTTGGTATGCTTTCTTAAATGAAAGTTGGCACATTTTGTGCCTAGTTTCACCTCCAATTGGTCTCATACCAATTGAGGTTACACATTTAAAGTTATAGGCTAAAATGCATACTGCCCTTAATTACCTTACATATACATGTATCCATTACACATTTAATTGCTATATGTCCACTTCCCTTACCAATTCTGTTTTGGTACATTACCAAAACCACATACCTCTTCACTTTAAAGTCACTTTGGGCAGATTACAATTATCCTCAATACACCAATTAAAACTCAAATTTACAAAGTCTAAGTACAATCACATATACACCTAAACATTACTCATTCTTACATACACTTTACACAATCACTCTATATACATATCCATCAATCCTCAATGTCAATATTCTGCTAATACCTTCATAAACACATACATTTATCCAAGAGTCCCAAGGCTGCCGAAAATCTTCACCATGCCAAAGTGTCCTACAATTCATCAATTTCCATTCCAAGTGCACAATCACCATATACATGTGGAATAATTTACTAGGATATTAAATCACCCTAATCAACATCATTTCTCATCAAATATATGTATAAATATTTCCTTAAATACATAACTCCATGGCTGTCCAAAATGAACATATCAATAACTCCTCAAACTTGAAAATTTTCTTCACCATTCAAACACCCATAAAAAGTATACAAACTTTAACAAAGCAAAGTTCAAAAATACAAACTTACCTATGGTTGGGGCTTGTTAAACCTTCACCAAACTTCTTGATTTTGGTATCAAGCTCTTCCTTGTGATGTGGGGACAATTTTTTATGAAGCAATCTAAGTGATAAGAGGTGAAATGGAGGAGTGGATCAAGCTTGAAGAAAAACGGCCATGGAGGTTTTGGGAGCTTTTCATTCACGGTAATGGAGGTTTCTAATGTTGAAGATGATATTTTAGTGGAGCAATCTACCCACTTAATACATTTTAAAATCCCTTAGTGGTCCACTCACATTAGTTAATTCATTTAATATGTTTAATGTGCTAATTACACACTTTCACTCCACTTTTGGTTATTTGCATTAGATACCACTAAACTAATTTTTCATTTTATTTTATAAGTGTAATATTATTTATTTTTTTATGGACATTTAGGTCAAAAGACAATTCGGGATGTCAAATGACCATAATGCCCCTATTCGGGTAGCATTCCCGATTTTTCGGTAACACCGGGTTTTGTCCGTTTTTCGATTTCTCACTTTTCTTTGTACTAATTATTTAATTTTTATTGGACATTTCTAATGATATTTATACTTCAATTGATGTCTCTTTAAGTCCTAAACATATTTTCCAGGGTTCCTTGTAGTCCAGGGCTAGTCAACGGTCCACGCCGTGACTTCCTGGTGCGGTCACCCATCGCTAGGGTTCTCGGCTCGCTTAACTTGGTTACATTTCTTTGCTATTATTTTTCCTTTGTTTTTCTTGTATTTTCTTTTCTTGTATTTCATTATTTTATGTCTCCTCACTCATAACGAAGTGTAGTTCTAGGCATCCTAGTCGTCCGATAAGACCGTCACCGAATGTTATAACGCACTACCGAACTTAGGTGTGTTACAAGATTCTCGGGAGGCTTCCATTCCATCATCGCTTCTATTTTCTTGGGATCCACTTAATCCCATCACCGACACTATGTGTCCAAGGAATGCAATCTCATTCAACCGTAAGTCACACTTGGACAACTTAGCATGCAGCTTCTTTTCTCTCAGGGTTTGCATATCAATTCTCAAATGCTCATCATGTTCTTCACTGGTCTTGGAATACACCAAAATATTATCAATAAAGACCACTACGAACCGATCTAGGTATGGATGGAAGATACGGTTCATAAGGTCCATGAATGTCGCTGGTGCATTTGTTAGGCCAAAGGGCATTACCAGGAACTCATAATGCCCATATCGGGTCCTGAATGAAGTCTTGGGCACATCTACATCCTTCACCCTCAATCGATGATACCTCGATTCGAGATCAATCTTAGAAATACTCGCTCCTTTAATCGATCAAATAGATCATCGATTCTAGGCAACGGATATTTGTTCTTCACAATACTTTATTCAATCGCCAGAATCGATGCACACCTTTAAAGTCCCATCCTTCTTTTCACAAACAACACCGAGCTCCCCATGGTGACACATCGCGTATGAACCCCTTATCAAGTAACTCTTGCAATCGAAGTTTTCAACTCCTCAATTCAAGGTGCCATCTTATAAGGAGCAATGGAAATGGGTGCTATACAAAGGTCTCAATAGCAAATTCAACTTCCTTTCTCGTGGCAAACTGTGCAACTTTTCAGAAATACTGGAAGTCTCTTATCGTGGGTATGTCACTGTGTTTGGCTTAGCCTACCTAGTATCCACCACATGTGCTAGGTAGGCTTCATAGCCCTTTCTCATCATTCGCCTTGCAATCGTGGTGAGATGACATTGACAAGAAATCACCCTTTCCCACAATCGTGATCTCATTACCCCCTGGAGTTTTCAAAGAAATCCTCTTCGCTTACAATCAACCATTGCTCGATGACGTGACAACCACCCATTCCCAAAATCACGCCAAACTCATGGAAAGGCAACTCAATTAGGTCCGCCAAGAATTCATACCTCAATCCTTAACGGCAACCTCTTTGTTCACCACTACACTGTGGCCCAATGGATTTGTGACCGTAATGTCTTGGTCACTCTCCCTACTAATATCCCCTTTCTACGGGAAGTTGATGCAGATGTATGAATGGGTGGATCCGGATCCACCAATGCATGCACAGTGTATTGTAGAGGAGAACGCACTCGATGATGTCCGGGGCATCTTGCTCCTCCCGAGCTCTAATGGCATAGGCTCGCAGTGGTATGTTATCCGCCTCTCACGGGCTTAGATGCAGTGCCTCGTGATGGTCCCATCGCTCGATTTGCCGATTTTCTACCCCTTTGTGGTGTAGGAGCAGTCTGTCACCGCTTGTGTTGGAGCAACAGAGTCATTCTGCGTGGATGCCTCACCGATGCTCGCTGACTAACACCTTAAGCAAGCACCGCCACTCTCCAATACTTCCTTATGCCACTTCAGCAATGTGGACATGCGTGTTGCCGGGCTGGTCCTCAACCCCATCCTCGAGAGCCGCCCACCGATGGTGTGGACCGACTCTCCTAGGGGTAAACCGTGGTCCGCCCTCGAGACCCTGACGGTGTGGCTGACCTGAACTCTATGCAGGTGGACCCTTGAACCTCTTCCCAGATGCAGGAGCTGAACTAGACTAACCTGGGCCCCTCTTCTGCTGTCTTTCCCTTCTAGTCTGCTCACTGATTCTTACTTTCTCCACTTTTAATGCAGCTTCCACTAACTTGGTGAAGTCTGATTCCCAAGGCGTGATCCGATCTTTATGTTGTCATTTAATCCTCTTTAAATCTTTTACACCTTTCAGCCTCATTAGGGACTATCTCCTTCCATAGCGGCTCAATCTACGAATTCCTTCTCATACTTACCATCGATAACCGTCTCGCCTCAGTTAATGAATTCCCTTCTTCTCTCTTCTAGATATACAAGACTACATATTTCTTCCCGAATTCTCGAGAGAAAGAAGTCCCAAGTTATAACTTCGCTGCACTTCATCGATACCGTGTCCCACCATTCATAAGCATCATCTTGCAACAGTAGATATGGCGCCTTCCAAGTTTTGCTCGGGTGCAAGTGGAGTTGTTTTAAAACTCGCTGCTGCTCAACTAGTTTTCTACGCAATGTAATCATCTTCTCTCTTGCCAAAGAAGTCCACCGCTCCATACTTTCTCAATTTTTCCGTGTGATTTTGGTTGTGGAGGTGGTGGTGGTGTCATTGCTGGCATTACCTCACCATTTGTCCAAGAATTCGCCATTTGTTGAACATGGCTCAGGAGGCCGAGCAAGCTCGCTTGAGCTAGCGAGCAGTTCTCCCATACCCCAGCCTCACCGCAGTGGAGCATGACTCTCCACTTCCTCCTCAATTGCCCTCTGAGATGTAGGGTCCATATCCTATTCAAAATAAGAAAGACAAACAGATCTGCATTAGTGTCACCTCGACTCTTACAAATGAAATGCATGGTATGGACTTAATCTAGGCCCAGAAACACCTAAACCGTGCTCTGATACCACTAAATGTGACACCCCTTACCCGTGTACAGTATATCCGAGTAAGCAATATCACACGGTGTATCGGCACCCTCTATTTTAACTTAATTAATTTTTGTCATAGTTTTGAATATAGTTTATGAAATATAATTTATTTAAGCCATTTATCAAAATTATTATTTATTTGAGGTTCCGAAAATTTTAAGGAAAATCCGGCAGAGTACCGGTTAAAAATGGAGAAAACCGTTCTTCGGAACCTGTTAAAAACACTTCCAATATTCATATCTCATCACTCTCAAACTCTAATATCAAAATCTCAACATTTTTCAATTTCATTTCTCAATCATTCATCTCATATAATATCATGTATAAATCACAATCAAACATTCACTTTTCCATTCACAAACACAATTCTCATTATTTACATGAACATCAAAATACATTTTATAAGTTCAACTACATGTGAGAAAAAAAAAATTTAGTTACAAAATACCAAAATGACACCTAGTGTCCTACCAATGCAATCAGAAGTTGAGGTGACACGGACATCGCAGAGTCACAGGATGGACTCACCTAGTCATGGTCTACTGGCTCACGATCGCATCTCCGTAACCTACGCTGGCAAAAGCAATGCGCTAAGCAATGATGCTTAGTGGTGCAATAATAAAATAAAAGAAAATAGCGTAAAATAAATATGTATTTAATGTATATGTCTTATTTGTTTTGCATCCGTTATATTCATTTATTTCTTTAATTTTGTCCATTTTCATTCATTTGCTGCCCAAGTAACCTATACTAGACGATCGGATCGATAAACGGGTAACCGCACCTGTATCAAGTACTCGCCGTCACACCATCGGTCACATATGTATCTCACTTAGGCAAATGTAATGCCTAACAAGTCAGAATAATATTAGCACGAGGCCACATCTCAATACAAGGTCGAATGGCTAAAAGCCATGAAATCGCGTAATGGCATATTGCCATGTGCGATCGCTAATCGAACCCTATTGGCATGCCAAACTATCCAAACCAATCTTGTTAGGTATACTAGGCATTTTATACTTTTAAATTCTTCAATTTTTGAATTTCAAGTTTTGGTGTCACTATTCACTTCATTAGTCAACAAAAAAGTTGACTTTTGGATAGAAAATAGGTGTATTGGTTTTAACACTCCCAATGTACCACATTTTGCATTTAAAACTTGTTGGGATTAATCACCAAATTCATTTCCAAACTTAGCACTAAAGGGCAAAATTTTTAGTTTTTGTACCATAAGTTTATTGTTTCATTAGGGACTGTTACAGTGGAAATTTGAGGAAATGGTAAACATGAAAGTTGTTCCTTATTTTGTCTAGTTGAATTTCTTTTTTTGAATCACTCCATTTGGAGTTTTGTAGCTCCAGATATGGTCCAAAAACCACAGCTGGCCGGTTTTAAATTCTTTAGAATTTACCAAATCTACAGTACCATGAACAGTGACTTCTACTGCCTTGTTGGATGGGTTCTGGCCATAATTTGGGGTAGGTTTCTTCATGAAAGTTGTTTTTCTATCTCTTATCTTGTTTCTATAAAAATTTCAGGTCAATTGACCATATCTACAGTGAGTTATGGACAAATGAACAGTTACTGTTCATTTGGTCATTCTGCAGAACCTGTTTGCAGGGTATCCGGATTGGGGCCAACTTTTGGTCCTCTTTATTGTGTCTTTTGAACATGGTTTCTTCAGAAAAATTGTGCCATTATAAGTCTAGTTTCATGTCCAATTGGCCAAACACCAATTGAACCTACACAGCCAAAGATATGGCAGTCCAAACAGGCTGGACTCATAGCCTCATTTCTGCTGTCTTTAGGCAGCCTTCCCATTTTAGTTTGCCATGCATTAGCTCACTTCAAATTATGATTAACTTGCCTTAAATGGTCACTAATTGACCATTAGAATGTCTATTAATCATTTCATAAGCCAAGTCCAATTTTTCACTTCCAAAACCCTAATTTCCATTTCAATTCTCCCATACACCTAATTAAACACTTTCATTCATTATATATGTGTATATACACCTTAAACATAATCTCTAATTCATTCTAAATCCATTAAAACAATCAAACTCATTCCTTCCTTAGGGCTGCCAAAATTCATGTACACATACACATGAGTTTTTGTCCATTTAAATTACAATTTCTTACTAAATTCAAGTCCCTAATCATGAAATTAAAGAGTTTTAGGTATATAGATGCACTAACCTCTTGTAGGGCAGAATTTTCCAAGTTTAATCTTCACTTTCTTTCCTTTTCTAGGCTGCCAAACACTTTCCCAAGATGAGTGGACAAGTTTTAATGAAAGGGGTTTAGGGTTTAGTAGTGGAAACAAGAGAGAAATGAAGCTTTTTGATGGTTTTAATGGAGGTTTGGCTAGGGCAAGGTTTTCGGCTGGTTGGGGAGGATGATGGCTGCTGTGTTTTTTTAATTTTTTTGGTCTTCATTTATCTCTTTTATAGTTAGTTACTTGGTTGTTTACATATGATTGGTGGTAGCTTTTTAAATGACATCACATTATGTCATAAATGAGCCTTTTTTTATTTTTCTTTTCTTTTCATCACTACTCAATTTCAATTTAATTTTTAGTAATGTTTATTCATATTTTATGTCATATTAATTATTTACTTAACTGGACAAGTCGGCCAAAAATCACCTTTGAAGGCGAAATGACCAAAATGCCCTCCGTTTGGCTTAACGGGTCAAAATTGTCTGTACCGATTGAAAAATTTTTCTAAATATTTTCTTGGCATTCTAATGCCATAGGAACCTCAATGACCCTTCGCTGGAGTCCCAACAATTATTTTATGAATCTAGGGCTCCTAGTTGCGAGAACCGCAACTTCCCTCTAGGTTACCCATCGCTAGGGCACCAACTCGTTTAACTTGGTTGTATTTTATTTTTAAAATTTTTCCTAAATTTTTCTTAATAATATTTGAGTTAATTATGGTTCCTCACTTTAGTTTAAATATTTTTCCGAACGTTTAAGCCGTCGACATAATCGTCACCGAAAAGAGAATGTACGGAGTTGCTACCGGGAGGGTGTTACAATCAAGGTAGATCCAAGTAAGATAGAAGTTGTCCTTAATTGAAGACCACCCAGAAATATCACAGAGATTCGCAGTTTTCTAGGTTTAGCTGGATACTACTGTCACAACCTACCTCTCTGTAAGGCATAACATGATCCCATAGCATACCTAATGAATTACCAAACTCTATCTACTGATAATCCATTAAATACACTACAAGGGATTTTAAACCTTTTCTTACTTCTTTTTCTTTTTTTACAAAGTGGTGAGCACTATTTACAGTTATAAAATTTTTTTTTTTTTTTAACTGAAGTGAAACCAGATAATACATTTGAAGTATTAACAATTTCTACAAAAATTTTGGCAGAGTGCCATCTGTATTTTGAAAAAAGCAGTTCTTTAAAAACTTATAAAAAGTACTTCCAAAATTTTGTTCAATCCCCAAACTCCAATATCCAATCAACATAATAAGTTTCTCAACATTTGCCAACTCAAGTCCACAATAATTTTCTAGTATTTTCAAAAGCTGAGATAAAAGAAATATATCACAATATTTACAAGCCAAAATAATTTACAAATTTAGTTTACAACTTTAATGTACAATTTTAATGTATAATTTTTAATTTACAATGAGTGTCAAAACCAAGAACAATATATACATAGTGGATACTTAAAACATAGTTAAATTTAAAGACAAGGAATGTCATAAAGAATTTAAACTCCATTTCACAATATCACAATAAATATTAATAAATCTCACACACAGCTTAATCATGTTCCAAAGTTCAATTCATCCCAAAAGCCAATGGCTAGTGAGGAATAACATAGCTAGCTAGCAATAATATGAGTACTCATCCTATTCGTCCTCAACTGACACACACCTCAACACTTCAGTCAGAGAGGGAATTCAAAGTCAATTCATCCCACTAGACAAGCTAGCGAGGAATTCAATCAATATACATGATAGCTGTGGTTTCAAACCATTTATAATGTTTTCAAGCAATAAGTATCCATCAAATATCCATTCAAACAATTTTCCACAATTAAAAATAATAACATACAAATAGTCATAATTTATTTCCATTGAAAAGTTCAAAAGAAATAAATATTGTGCACAAACCTCTGATAAATGTCTCTTGGCTCTAACTTACTGTTTCCTTCCCTTTTCCTGAGTCTTTGCTAACTGAAACACACAATTTAAAGTGTTTCAAGATTAATTTATAGTCTCTAACAATAAGGTTCATTAGTTAATTTATTGAATTCTATTATTTTCTTAGTCAACTTAAAATGTTGACCCTTGATGCACTCTAGGTAATTTAGGTTTAATGTTACCAATATGACACATTTTATAGCCTTTTAGTGTTGGTACATGTTACCAAATTTATTTTCAAGTATATTGCATTTTATTGTAATTTGTCGAATTTCGGTATACTAATTTAACCTAGCTGGATGACCTAGTTCCCTCAGTTTTCAGGTTTTGGTCCAAACTACAAACTTGTAAGTCTATTTCTTATTGCACGCGGGGCAAAATTTCAGGTCATTCTGAGTTATGTAGACCAAGTTATGGTCAATTTACCAATGCTGGTCAAATGCACCAAAATGGTAAGTTTAGGTCATTTTTGGTCAACTTTGGTTCGGCCAGTTTTTATACCTAAAATTGTGCAAGTTATTTGATTTGCTTCTGGCTATTTCTAAGCTTTTGTGTCTTCATAAGAATTGTATATATATGTCTAAACTATTCATGGTAAAAAATTCAGGTCAATTGGACCTGTTTTGAGTAAGTTATGGTCAAAACAGTAACTACTGCCCAAATGGTCAATTTTCAGGCTTTCAAGTCACTAATCCGGATTTGGTCATTTTTCAAGTCACCTTGCAGGCAGAATTTTGGTAAGCTTCCTTCATGAAAGTTGGCACATTTTGTGCCTAGTTTCACCTCCAATTGGTCTCATACCAATTGAGTCACACATTTAAAGTTATAAGCTGAAACACACACTGCCCTACTACATTGCTCATACATCTATCAATTACATATTCAACACTTATCAAACTACTTCTCATGCCAATTCTGATTTGTACATTACCAAAACCATATATCACAACACTTTAAAGTCATTTTGGACAGAATGTAAATATCTTCAATACACCAAATGAAACTCTAATTCCAAAGTCCATTTATACCATAAATACACATGAACACTCCTAATTTACCTATAATTTCCAAACCATTACATACATATTCATCAATCATCAATACAATTTACATCTTCATGAATTTAAACACTCATCAACAAGTGCTTCACATTGCCAAAGTGTCCATAATTTCAAAACAACAATCCAATTGCACAAATTACACATATATACATGAAATAAACTACTACATATTTTTTTACTACAACATAATTTCCCATCAAATATATGTAAGAATAAATCATCAAATATACAACTCCATGGCTGTCCAAAATGTATATATCATTAAAACATCAAACTTCAAAATTTCTTCCATATCAAACACCCACAACCTGTTTTCAAACTTTAACAAACAAGAATTGAAAACTCAAACTTACCACTGTTGGGACTTCTTAAACTTCACTAAAACTTCTTAATATTGGTATCTACTTCTTCCTTGTGAAGTGGGGATAAATTTTAATGAAGAAAGCTAGTGTTTAGAGGTGAAATGAAGGAGTTGCATGGAGGTCCTTGGAGCAAAGCTGGCCATGGAGGATTTCACCTTTCCTTTTGTTTGCATGGATGAGAGAATTGGAGAAGATGAGATTTGCAGATTGTGTAAAGGTTGATTAAAGATCCACTTAGTGTTTAGCTTATGTTAGTGGAGCACTTACACAAATTAATCATATTAATGTTAAATTCTCAATTATTGCACATTAAACCCATAATTTTTGCTATTTACATAATGTATCTCATTTTTATTTTTCATAGTATTTTCAAAGTTTAATATCATTTATTTTTAATGTACATTTAGGTCAAAAGACAACTCAGAGTGTCAAATGGCCACAATGCCCCTATTCGGGTTGCATTCCCGATTTTTCGGTAACACCGAGTTTTATCGTTTTCTCGATTTCTCATCTTTCTTTGTACTAATTAATTTTTTTTTTGACATTTCTAATGACATTTGTACTTTAATAGATGTTCATTTAAGTCTTAAAATTATTTTTCAAGGTTTCCCATGGTCCAAGGCTAGTCAACGGTCCACGCCGCAACTTCCCGGTGCGGTCACCCATCACTATGGTTTTCGGCTCGTTTAACTTGGTTACATTTCATTGCTATTATTTTTTCTTTGTTTTTCTTGTATTTTTTTTTCTTGTATTTCATTATTTTATGTCTCCTCACCCATATCTAAGTGTAGTTCTAGGCATCCTAGCTGTCCGGACAACACTAATCACCGGAACAGTAGAACGCACTACCGAACATAAGGGTGTTACAATTCTCCCCCCCTTAAAATAAATTTCATCTCAAAATTTTACCTGGCATCAGTTTCTGAATAGCTGTGATTGCTATCTCCTCATGTCCTCTTCACGTTCCCAAGTAGCTTCCTGGCCTGAATGATGGTTCCACAGCACTTTAACCAGGTGTATCTGTTTGTTCCTCAGCTGTTTCACCTCATATGCCAGAATTTCTATGGGTTCTTCATCGTATGAGAGGCCTGGATTTACCCCGATCTCTTCAACTGATAGTACATGAGATGGGTCAAATCTGTACCTCCTTAACATGGACACATGGAAGACACTATGTATCATTTCTAGCTCTGGAGGTAATGCTAACCGATATGCCAAAGGACCCACTCTTTCCAGAACCTCATATGGTCCGATAAAGCGAGGACTCAGTTTCCCCTTTCTGCTAAATGTCATAATCCTCTTCGAATGAGAAACTTTAAGGAATACCTTATCACCCACTGCATATTCAATATCTCTTCTCTTCAGATCAACATAGGACTTTTGACGGTCTAATGCAGCCTTGAGTCAATCTCTGATTAATCTGATCTTTTCCTCTGTCTGCTGAAAAATTTCTAGCCCAATCATCTTTCTTTCACCTACTTCATCCCAACATAGGGGAGTTCTGCACTTCCTTCCATACAAAACTTCATATGGAGGCATCCCAATGCTTGATTGGTAGCTGTTGTTATAAGCAAACTCAATCAAAGGCAAGTATGTATCCCAACTACCTTCAAACTCAATCACACAAGCCCGTAACATATCCTCCAATATCTGAATTACCCTCTCAGACTGGCCATCTGTCTGTGGGTGGAATGCTGTGCTTTCAATTCATATACCATGGACAAAGGAGAAACTCTGAGACTTGCCATAGTCTTGCGACTTAAGGCGTCAGCCACCACATTTGCTTTCCCTGGCTAATAGTCTATTAAGCAATCATAATCTTTGATGAGTTCTAACCATCTCCTCTGCCTCAAATTTAATTCCTTCTGGGTGCCTAAGTACTTCAAGCTCTTGTGATCTGTGTAAATGTAGCATTTCTCCCCATACAAATAGTGTCTCCAGATCTTCAGAGCAAAAATAATAGCTGCTAGCTCTAGATCATGTGTTGGGTAGTTCCTCTCATGCGGTTTCAGCTGGCGTGATGCATAAGCAATGACATTCCGATCTTGCATCCGTACACAGCCTAACCCATTGTGAGAAGCATCACTATAAATTGTGTATTCTTTACCCGGTGTAGGTAAAGTAAGGACTGGAGCTTCAGTCAAACACCTCTTCAACTCATTAAACCTCTGCTGGAATTTATCACCCACCAAATTTTACATCTTTCGAAGCGGTTTGGTCATGGAGAAGATAACATAGAAAACCCCTTCACAAACCGATCGTAATATCAGCTAAACCCGTAAGCTGCGAATTTACGTGATGTTCTGGCGGCTTCCAATTAAGGATAGCTTCTACCTTGCTGGAATCTACCTTGATCCCTTCAGCTGATACAACATGTCCCAAAAAGGAGATTTCTTTCAGCCAAAATTCACATTTCGACAATTTGGCGTATAGCTATTTCTCCCTTAAGGTCTGCAGTACAATCCGCAGATGTCTATCATGCTCCTCTGCATTCCTTTAATATATCAAAATGTCATCGATAAACACCACCACAAATTGATCGAGATATGGTCTGAAGATAGTGTTCATCAAATCCATAAATGCAGCTGGAGCATTTGTTAACCCGAATGGCATTACTAGAAACTCATAGTGGCCATACCGAGTTCTGAAAGCAGTTTTTGGAATACTCTGCTCTTGCACCTTCAACTGATAATAATCAGATCATAAATCAATTTTGGAGAATACAGCTGCACCCTTCAACTGATCAAACAGATCATCAATGCAAGGCAATGGATATCTGCTCTTTATTGTCACCTTATTCAACTGTCGGTAGTCAATGCATAAGCGGAGAGTACCATCCTTCTTCTTAACAAACAACACTGGTGCTCCCCAAGGTGACACACTAGGGCGGATGAAGCCCTTTTCAAGTAGTTCTTGCAATTGTATCTTCAACTCCTTCAACTCTGCTGGTGCCATTCTGTACGGCGTTATGGAGATTGGATCCACACCAGGCATAACATTAATTTCAAACTGCACTTCTCTTTCTGGAGGTAATCCTGGCAATTCATCAGGAAACACATCTAGAAAGCCATGTAGTGTAGGGATGTCCTTCAATGCTGGACTCCCCACTTAGGTGTCTACCACATGTGCCAAGTAGGCTTCACACCCCTTTCTGATCATTTTTCTGGCTAGTGCAGCCGAAATGACGTTTGATGGCAATAACTGCCTTTCCCCATGTATTACCACATCACTGTACTGAGGAAGGCCAAAAGTGACTGTCTTCAGCCTACAGTCAATCATGGCATGATGCCTGGCTAACCAATCCATGCCCAAGATGATATCATAATCTCTGAAGGGCATTTCAATGAAATCAGACAGAAAAGTGTGTCCTTGGATCACCAAAGGACAATCCCTATATATTCTATTAACCCTGACCTCCTGTCCTAGCGGACTTGTTACTAGCACATCAAAGTCCATTTTTGTACATGGAACAGCAATGCAATCAATGATGCCAGCACTCATATAAGAATGGGTAGAACCCGGGTCAAATAATACAAACACATCTTGGTTAAAAGTTGAGAAGGTACCAGCCACAACATCAGATGTCTCGGCCTCTTCCCTTTGTCTCATTGCATACATTCTGACTGGAGCACTGTCTTGCTCTGATTGTTTCACTGTGCCTTGGCTGCCTGCTGGGCTACCTCTACCCCTGCCTCTACCTCTGCTGGGTAGTTGTGAACTTCTAGTGACAGGGCTCTGAACTGACCCTTCTGCAGTAGTAGGAGGTGGTCCAACTCTGCGACTACTGGTGCAGTCCTTGGCAAAGTGTCCTGTGCCTCCACAGTTATAACAGGCTCCAATAGCCTTATAGCAGATCCCACCATGATTTCTTCCACATGTCTCACATTGGCGGGGGGGGGATAGGAACCTCTGGTACTCTGCTGACCAGATAAGGGAGGCTTCTGTCCTGAATATCTTCCCCTACCAGACTTCTTACCACCTCTGCCATGTCCCTCATAGTTCCTCCTCTTTCCAGTAGGACCACTGGAACTCTGTTCTACAGATTTTCCCTCTTTCTCTGTCTTCTCTGATTTCTTTTTCTCAGGAGCAGCTTCAGACACAATTCTTTCTAACTCTAGAGCTTGAGAAATAAGTTCAGAAAAGTTAGTGTGTTTGAAGCCGACTACTTGTAATCTGATACTAGGCTTCAAGCCGGTTTCAAACCTCTTGCATCTCTCCCTGCTGGTAGAAAGTAAACTCACTGCATAATGGCTCAGACGGGAAAATTCTCTTTCATACTCAGCCACTGATCTGTTCCCCTGTTTCAGACTTAGGAATTCTTGTAACTTCTGGTCTACATAAGCATCAGGGACATATTTCATGCAATTCCACAGAAAGTCATTCCATGTTAGCACTGCAGGTTCTACCAGACTGTGGGGAATGGTTTCCCACCAGTCATAGGCATCCCTCTGTAGCAAAGATACAGAGTATTCGAATCTGAGCTCCTCTGTGCAATGCAGTTTCTTGAATACCCTATCCATCCTTTCTAACCACTGTTTAGCCTCTAGAGGATCTACTGTCCCCTTAAACTCTGTAGCCCCATACTTCATCAATTTGTCATACTGCCTAGTAGGAGATTGTGGTTGTACCACTGGTCTCTGTATTGGGACTTGAGTAGGCACATTACCAGCCATTTGTTGGAACATTGCAGCCATCTGCTGAGCAAACTGAGCGGGAAAGCTGCGATGCTGCGGGTGGTGATCTTCTTGAACCACCGACATTGTGTAGGCACAGGGCATCCCCTTGCACCTCAGCCTCAATAGATTGATCGACTGAACGATCACCCTCTTCCATAGTCAATGCGAGGATTTTAGATCTCCTGAACAAATAACACAAGGAGATTTCCTCCCGTTAGTGCATATTTATAATGTAATGTACTGTATGTATCAAACAATAATATTGAGCAGTTGTACTATGAAGAAAGAATATTCAAATAACAGGTGAAAACGGAATTTAAAAACTTTGCTCTGATACCACTAAAACATGTCTCACCCTACCCCTCTGTAAGGCATAACATGATCCCGTAGTATACCTAATGAATTACCAACTCCGTCTACTGATAACCCATTAAATACACTACAAGGGATTTTAAAAACTTTTCTTACTTCTTTTACAGTGGTGAGCACTATTTACAGGTGTTAAAAACCTTTTTGAATTGAAGTGATAGAACTAACATATTTGAATTATTTGGAATTTCTGTAAAAATTTTGGCAGAGTGCCATCTGTATTTTGAATAAAACAGTTCTTCAGAAAACCTGTAAAAAGCACATCAATATTTTTCCAAATCTCAACTCCAACATATTTCTCAACTCAAATCCACAGTGATTTTTCAAAGACTGCGATACAAGAAATATAATACAATTTTTACAAGCCAAAATAACTCATAATTATTTTACAACTTCAAGGTACAATTTGAATTTACAACTGCTCAAAACCAAAAACAATATGTACATACAGTGGTCATACATTACAGTACAAAATTCAAAATGTGGTATACTCGTTATACCCGAAAATCTTTCGCTGGAGGTACTAGCAGCCTAGTCTGCTACCCTGTCTGTCTGTCTACCTGCGACAGCAATAAAAAGCTATCGCTGAGACAATGCCTCAGTGGTGCACAACATTAACCAAATACAACTTAAATCACAGTTTATAAATCATTTAAATGATGGATATGTAAAATCATAGTTAAATTCAAGACAATGAGTGTCAGAAGGAATTTAACACAATATCACAATAAATCTCAGAGATCAAAACATAGTTAGCTTCAAAAGACAGTGAATGTCAATAAGGATTTAACTCCATTTCACAATCTCATAATACAAATCAATAAATCACACACAGCTTAATCATGTTCCAAAGTTCAATTCGTCCCAAAAGCCGATGGCTAATGAGGTATTCAATTCGTCCCAAAAGTCAATGACTAATGAGGAATAACATAGCTAGCTAGCAAAAATATGAGTACTCATTCAATTCGTCCTCAACAGGCACACACCTCAACACTTCAGCCAGAGAGGGAATTCAATTCGTCCCACTAGACAAGCTAGCGAGGAATACAATCAATATACATGATAGCTGTGGTTTCAAACCATTTCCAATGCTTTTCAATCAATAAGTATCCATCAATATCATTCAAATAATTTCTCACAGTTTCAAATCATTTACAATGCTTTTCAAGAAATAAATATCCATTCAAACACATTTCCACAATTTAAAACAATAATGTACAAATAGTCATAATTCATTTCAATTGAAAAATTCAAAAGAAATAGTTGTTGTGCGCAAACCTCTGATAACTGTCTCCTGGTCTGGACTCAGTGTTTCCTTCCCTTTCCCTGAGTCTTTACTAACTGAGAAACACAATTTGAAGTGTTTCAGTACTAAATTAAACTGTCTCTATCGATAATGCTTGATAAGTAATTCACTGAAAGCTATTATTTGCTTAATCACCTAATATATTGACCCTCGATGCGTTCTAGGTAATTTAGGTTTTAGTGTCACTAATATGTCACATTCGATAGTCTTTTAGGGTTGGTACATGTTACCAATTTCATTTCCTTGTTTAGTGCATTTTATTGCAACTTGCTGGATTCCGGGATACTAGTTTAACCTAGCCGGACGACCTAGTTCCCTCGGTTTTCGGGTTTCGGTCAAAACTACAAACTTGTAGATCTATGTCTTACGGAATGCGGGGAAAAATTTTAGGTCATTCTGAGTTATGTAGACCAAGTTATGGTCATTTTACTATTGCTGGTCAAATGGCATCAAATTTGGTCAATTTAGGTCAATTTTGGTCAACTTTGGTTCGGCCAGTTTTTGGACCCGAACTTGTGCAAGCTGTTTGACTTGCTTATGGTCATTTATGGGCTTTGGTGTCTTCATAAGACTTGTAGATATGGGTCTTAACTATGCATGGTTAAAATTTCAGGTCAATTGGACCTGTTTTGAGTGAGTTATGGCCTAAACACTAACTGCTGCCCAAATGGTCAGTTTTCAGGCCTCACTTGCACTTAATCCGGATTTGGTCATTTTTCAAGCTACCTTGCAAGCAGAATTTTGGTATGTTTCCTTCATGAAAGTTGGCACATTTTGTGCCTAGTTTCACCTCCAATTGGTCTCATACCAATTGGAGTTACACATTTAAAGTTATAGGCTGAAATGCATACTGTCCTTAATTATATTGCTTATACATCTATCCATTACACATTTACCTTGCTACAAGTCCACTTCTCTTACCAATTCTGTTTTGGTACATTACCAAAACCATATATCACTTCACTTTAAAGTCACTTTGGGCAGAATAAAAATATCTTCAATACACCAAATGAAACTCTAATTCACAAAGTCCAAATACAACCATAAATACACATAAACACTCCTAATTGTTACATATAATTTCCACAACCAATTTACATACATATTCATCAATCCTCAATGTCACAATTTACCCAATATCTTCATGAATTTAAACACTCATCAACAAGCCTCAAGGCTGCCGAAATGCTTCACATTGCCAAAGTGTCCATAATTTCGTCAACTTCAATCCCAATTGCACAATTACCACATATACATGGAAATAACTTACTAGGACATTAATTACCCTACTCAACATAATTTCCCATCAAATATATGTAAGAATAAATCATCAAATATACAACTCCATGGCTGTCCAAACTGGATATATCAATAACTCCTCAAAACTTAAAAATTTCTTCACATAGCAAACACCCATAACATGTTTTCAAACTTTAACAAAGAAATATTCAAAAACTCAAACTTACCTATTGTTGGGACTTGCTTAATCTTCACTAAAACTTCTTAATATTGGTATCTACTTCTTCCTTGTGAAGTGGGGATAAATTTTGATGAAGAAACCTAGATGTTTAGAGGTGAAATGAAGGAGTTAATGGAGCTTGGAGCAAAACGGCAATGGAGGATGTCACCTTTCCTTTTCGGCATGGATGAGAGAATTGGAGAAGATGAGATTTGCAGATTGTGTAATGGGTTTACACCTGCCCATTTAGTGTTTAGCTTATTCCTTAGTGGTCCACTTACACAAATTAATCATATTATATGTTTAATTCTCATTTATTCCACATTAAACCCATAATTTTTGCTATTTACTTTATATACCACCAATTTAATTTTTCATTATATTTTCCAAGTGTAATATTATTTATTTTTAATGGACATTTAGGTCAAAAGACAATTCGGGATGTCGATTGACCATAATGCCCCTGTTCGGGTTGCATTCCCGATTTTTCGGTAACACCGGGTTTTGTCTGTTTTTCGATTTCTCACTTTTCTTTGTACTAATTATTTAATTTTTCTTTGATATTTCTAATGATATTTATACTTCAATTGATGTCTCTTTAAGTCCTATAAATATTTTCCAGGGTTCCCGCAGTCCAGGGCTAGTCAACGGTCCACGCCGTGACTTCCCGGTGCGGTCACCAATCGCTAGGGTTCTCGGCTCGCTTAACTTGGTTACATTTCTTTGCTATCTCCTCACTCATAACGAAGTTTAGTTCTAGGCATCCTAGCTGTCCGGATAACTCTGGCCACCGGAACAGTAGAACGCACTACCGAACATAGGGGTGTTACAATTCTCCCCCCCCCCCCCCCTTAAAATAAATTTCGTCTCAAAATTTTTACCTGGCATTAGTCTCTGAACAGCTGTGGGTGCTGTTTCCTCATATCCTCTTCACGTTCCCAAGTAGCTTCCTGGCCTGAATGATGGTTCCACAGCACTTTAACCAGGTGTATCTGTTTGTTCCTCAGCTGTTTCACCTCATATGCCAGAATTTCTATGGGTTCTTCATCGTATGAGAGGCCTGGATTTACCTCGATCTATTCAACTGATAGTACATGAGATGGGTCAAATCTGTACCTCCTTAACATGGACACATGGAAGACACTATGTATCCTTTCTAGCTCTGGAGGTAATGCTAACCGATATGCCAAAGGACCCACTCTTTCCAGAACCTCATATGGTCCGATAAAGCGAGGACTCAGTTTCCCCTTTTTGCTAAATCTCATAATCCTCTTCCAATGAGAAACTTTAAGGAATACCTTATCACCCACTGCATATTCAATATCTCTTCTCTTCAGATCAACATAGGACTTCTGACGGTCTGATGCAGCCTTGAGTCAATCTCTGATCAATCTGATCTTTTCCTCTGTCTGCTGAAAAATTTCTAGCCCCATCATCTTTCTTTCACCTACTTCATCCCAACATAGGGGAGTTCTGCACTTCCTTCCATACAAAACTTCATATGGAGGCATCCCAATGCTTGATTGGTAGCTGTTGTTATAAGCAAACTCAATCAAAGGCAAGTATGTATCCCAACTACCTTCAAACTCAATCACACAAGCCCGTAGCATATCCTCCAATATCTGAATTACCCTCTCAGACTGGCCATCTGTCTATGGGTGGAATGCTGTGCTTTCAATTCATATACCATGGACAAAGGAGAAACTCTGAGACTTGCCATAGTCTTGCGACTTAAGGCGTCAGCCACCACATTTGCTTTCCCTGGCTAATAGTCTATTAAGCAATCATAATCTTTGATGAGTTCTAACCATCTCCTCTGCCTCAAATTTAATTCCTTCTGGGTGCCTAAGTACTTCAAGCTCTTGTGATCTATGTAAATGTAACATTTCTCCCCATACAAATAGTGTCTCCAGATCTTCAGAGCAAAAACAATAGCTGCTAGCTCTAGATCATTTGTTGGGTAGTTCCTCTCATGCGATTTCAGCTGGCGTGATGCATAAGCAATGACATTCCGATCTTGCATCAGTACACAGCCTAACCCATTGTGAGAAGCATCACTATAAATTGTGTATTCTTTACCCAGTGTAGGTAAAGTGAGGACTGGAGCTTCAGTCAAACACCTCTTCAACTCATTAAAACTCTGCTGGCATTTATCAGTCCACTGAAATTTTACATCTTGTCGAAGCAGTTTGGTCAGTGGAGAAGATAACATAGAAAACCCCTTCACAAACCGACGGTAATATCCAGCTAAACCCAGAAAACTGCGAATTTCTGTGATGTTCCTGGGCGGCTTCCAATTAAGGATAGCTTCTACCTTGCTGGAATCTACCTTGATCCCTTCAGCTGATACAACATGTCCCAAAAAGGAGATTTCTTTCAGCCAAAATTCACATTTCGACAATTTGGCGTATAGCTATTTCTCCCTTAAGGTCTGCAGTACAATCCGCAGATGTCTATCATGCTCCTCTGCATTCCTTTAATATATCAAAATGTCATCGATAAACACCACCACAAATTGATCGAGATATGGTCTGAAGATAGTGTTCATCAAATCCATAAATGCAGCTGGAGCATTTGTTAACCCGAATGGCATTACTAAAAACTCATAGTGGCCATACCGAGTTCTGAAAGCAGTTTTTGGAATACTCTGCTCTTGCACCTTCAACTGATAATAATTAGATCATAAATCAATTTTGGAGAATACAGCTGCACCCTTCAACTGATCAAACAGATCATCAATGCAAGGCAATGGATATCTGCTCTTTATTGTCACCTTATTCAACTGTCGGTAGTCAATGCATAAGCGGAGAGTACCATCCTTCTTCTTAACAAACAACACTGGTGCTCCCCAAGGTGACACACTAGGGCGGATGAAGCCCTTTTCAAGTAGTTCTTGCAATTGTATCTTCAACTCCTTCAACTCTGCTGGTGCCATTCTGTACGGCATTATGGAGATTGGATCCACACCAGGCATAACATTAATTTCAAACTGCACTTCTCTTTCTTGAGGTAATCCTGGCAATTCATCAGGAAACACATCTAGAAAGCCATGTAGTGTAGGGATGTCCTTCAATGCTGGACTCCCCACTTAGGTGTCTACCACATGTGCCAAGTAGGCTTCACACCCCTTTCTGATCATTTTTCTGGCTAGTGCAGCCGAAATGACGTTTGATGGCAATAACTGCCTTTCCCCATGTATTACCACATCACTGTACTGAGGAAGGCCAAAAGTGACTGTCTTGACCTCTGATCAATCATGGCATGATGCTCAGCTAACCAATCCATGCCCAAGATGATATCATAATCTCTGAAGGGCATTTCAATGAAATCAGATAGAAAAGTGTGTCCTTGGATCACCAAAGGACAATCCCTATATATTCTATTAACCCTGACCTCCTGTCCTAGCGGACTTGTTACTAGCACATCAAAGTCCATTTTTGTACATGGAACAGCAATGCAATCAATGATGCCAGCACTCATATAAGAATGGGTAGAACCCGGGTCAAATAATACAAACACATCTTGGTTAAAAGTTGAGAAGGTACCAGCGACAACATCAGATGTCTCGGCCTCTTCCCTTTGTCTCATTGCATACATTCTGACTGGAGCACTGTCTTGCTCTGATTGTTTCACTGTGCCTTGGCTGCCTGCTAGGCTACCTCTACCCCTGCCTCTACCTCTGCTGGGTAGTTGTGAACTTCTAGTGACGTGGCTCAATCGACCTTCTTCAGTAGTAGGAGGTGGTCCAACTCTGCGACTACTGGTGCAGTCCTTGGCAAAGTGTCCTGTGCCTCCACAGTTATAACAGGCTCCAATAGCCTTATAGCAGATCCCACCATGATTTCTTCCACATGTCTCACATTGGCGAGGGGGGATAGGAACCTCTGGTACTCTGCTGACCAGATAAGGGAGGCTTCTGTCCTGAATATCTTCCCCTACCAGACTTCTTACCACCTCTGCCATGTCCCTCATAGTTCCTCCTCTTTCCAGTAGGACCACTGGAACTCTGTTCTACAGATTTTCCCTCTTTCTCTGTCTTCTCTGATTTCTTTTTCTCAGGAGCAGCTTCAGACACAATTCTTTCTAACTCTAGAGCTTGAGAAATAAGTTCAGAAAAGTTAGTGTGTTTGAAGCCGACTACTTGTAATCTGATACTAGGCTTCAAGCCGGTTTCAAACCTCTTGCATCTCTCCCTAGCAAAAATAGCTAGAAAGTAAATTCAATTGCATAATGGCTCTTCATCAATTTGTCATCTTGCCTAGTAGGAGATGTGGGTTGTGTACCAGCAGTCTTGTTGGGACTTGAGGCACACACACATTACAAACATATTTGAATTATTTAAAGCACATCAATATTTTTCCAAATCTCAACTCCAACATATTTCTCAACTCAAATAAATATAATACAATTTTACAAGCCAAAATAACTCATAATTTACAATTTGAATTTAAAACAATATGTACATAAATTCAAAATGTGGTATACACATTAACCAAATACAACTTAAATCACTTATAAATCATTTAAATGATGGATATGTAAAATCATAGTTAAATTGAATTTAACACAATATCACAATAAATCTCGGAGATCAAAACATATTAACTCCATTTCACAATCTCATAATACAAATCAATAAATCACACACAACTTAATCATGTTCCAAAGTTCAATTAAAGTCAATGACTAATGAGGAATAACATAGCTAGCTAGCAAAAATATGAGTACTCATTCAATTCGTCCTCAACAGGCACACACCTCAACACTTCAGCCAGAGAGGGAATTCAATTCGTCCCACTAGACAAGCTAGCGAGGAATACAATCAATATACATGATAGCTGTGGTTTCAAACCATTTCCAATGCTTTTCAATCAATAAGTATCCATCAATATCATTCAAATAATTTCTCACAGTTTCAAATCATTTACAATGCTTTTCAAGAAATAAATATCCATTCAAACACATTTCCACAATTTAAAACAATAATGTACAAATAGTCATAATTCATTTCAATTGAAAAATTCAAAAGAAATAGTTGTTGTGCAAACCTCGATAATCGCTCTCCATGTCTGGACTCAGTGTTTCCTTCCCTTTCCCTGAGTCTTTACTAACTGAGAAACACAATTTGAAGTGTTTCAGTACTAAATTAAACTGTCTCTATCGATAATGCTTGATAAGTAATTCACTGAAAGCTATTATTTGCTTAATCACCTAATATATTGACCCTCGATGCGTTCTAGGTAATTTAGGTTTTAGTGTCACTAATATGTCACATTCGATAGTCTTTTAGGGTTGGTACATGTTACCAATTTCATTTCCTTATTTAGTGCATTTTATTGCAACTTGCTGGATTCCGGGATACTAGTTTGACCTAGCCGGACGACCTAGTTCCCTCGGTTTTCGGGTTTCGGTCAAAACTACAAACTTGTAGATCTATGTCTTACGGAATGCGGGGCAAAATTTTAGGTCATTCTGAGTTATGTAGACCAAGTTATGGTCATTTTACTATTGCTGGTCAAATGGCATCAAATTAGGTCAATTTAGGTCAATTTTGGTCAACTTTGGTTCGGCCAGTTTTTGGACCCGAACTTGTGCAAGCTGTTTGACTTGCTTATGGTCATTTATGGGCTTTGGTGTCTTCATAAGACTTGTAGATATGGGTCTTAACTATTCATGGTTAAAATTTCAGGTCAATTGGACCTGTTTTGAGTGAGTTATGGCCTAAACACTAACTGCTGCCCAAATGGTCAGTTTTCAGGCCTCACTTGCACTTAATCCGGATTTGGTCATTTTTCAAGCTACCTTGCAAGCAGAATTTTGGTATGTTTCCTTCATGAAAGTTGGCACATTTTGTGCCTAGTTTCACCTCCAATTGGTCTCATACCAATTGGAGTTACACATTTAAAGTTATAGGCTGAAATGCATACTGTCCTTAATTACATTGCTTATACATCTATCCATTACACATTTACCTTGCTACAAGTCCACTTCTCTTACCAATTCTATTTTGGTACATTACCAAAACCATATATCACTTCACTTTAAAGTCACTTTGGGCAGAATAAAAATATCTTCAATACACCAAATGAAACTCTAATTCACTAAGTCCAAATACAACCATAAATACACATAAACACTCCTAATTGTTACATACAATTTCTACAACCAATTTACATACATATTCATCAATCCTCAATGTCACAATTTACCCAATATCTTCATGAATTTAAACACTCATCAAGAAGCCTCAAGGCTGCCGAAATGCTTCACATTGCCAAAGTGTCCATAATTTCGTCAACTTCAATCCCAATTGCACAATCACCACATATACATGGAAATAACTTACTAGGACATTAATTACCCTACTCAACATAATTTCCCATCAAATATATGTAAGAATAAATCATCAAATATACAACTCCATGGCTGTCCAAACTGGATATATCAATAACTCCTCAAAACTTAAAAATTTCTTCACATAGCAAACACCCATAACATGTTTTCAAACTTTAAAAAAGAAATATTCAAAAACTCAAACTTACCTATTGTTGGGACTTGCTTAATCTTCACTAAAACTTCTTAATATTGGTATCTACTTCTTCCTTGTGAAGTGGGGATAAATTTTGATGAAGAAACCTAGATGTTTAGAGGTGAAATGAAGGAGTTAATGGAGCTTGGAGCAAAACGGCAATGGAGGATGTCACCTTTCCATTTCGGCATGGATGAGAGAATTGGAGAAGATGAGATTTGCAGATTGTGTAATGGGTTTACACCTGCCCATTTAGTGTTTAGTTTATTCCTTAGTGGTCCACTTACACAAATTAATCATATTATATGTTTAATTCTCATTTATTCCATATTAAACCCATAATTTTTGCTATTTACTTTATATACCACCAATTTAATTTTTCATTATATTTTCCAAGTGTAATATTATTTATTTTTAATGGACATTTAGGTCAAAAGACAATTCGGGATGTCGATTGACCATAATGCCCCTGTTCGGGTTGCATTCCCGATTTTTCGGTAACACCGGGTTTTGTCTGTTTTTCGATTTCTCACTTTTCTTTGTACTAATTATTTAATTTTTCTTTGATATTTCTAATGATATTTATACTTCAATTGATGTCTCTTTAAGTCCTATAAATATTTTCCAGGTTTCCCATGATCAGGGCTAGTCAACGGTCCACTCAGTGACTTCCGGTCACGGTCACCATCGCTAGGGTTCTCGGCTCGCTTAACTTGGTTACATTTCTTTGCTATTATTTTTCCTTTGTTTTTCTTGTGTTTTCTCTTCTTGTATTTCATTATTTTATGTCTCCTCACTCATAACGAAGTGTAGTTCTAGGCATCCTAGCTGTCCGAATAACACTGGCCACCGGAACAGTAGAACGCACTACCGAACATAGGGGTGTTACAATAAAACAGAATTTTCCAAAGTCCATTTACACCATTTAACCATATGAACATGCCCCATTTACATACCCAATTCCAAACCATTATACATATATCCATGCTGCCATCAATAACAACATCTTAAACAACCATAAACAAGTAAAAACAAGCTACATATACTGAATTTCCATGGCTGCCAAAATGTACATCTCCATTAAAACATCAAACTTCAAAAATTCTTCCATAAATCGACTACCCACAACCTTGGTTACACTTTTAATGAAACAAGAATTGAAAACACTCACTTACCACTTTTGAAGTTCTTGAAAACCTCACCAAAACTTAACTTTCTTACTCCTAGTATGCTGTCCAAGGTATGGAGGTTAAGTTTAATGAAGGGAGCTAGTGGAAAGAGTGATTTAACCAAGGTTGCATGGAGGTCCTTCAGGCTTGGCCATGGAGTTTTTCTCTCACTTTATTTTGGCTGGTTTGTCCCAAGGTTGAAGATGATAGAATTTTCTGTCTAAAGGTTGATTAAAGGTCCACTTAAGTGATGTTAGTGGAGCACTAATTAATTAAAAATCTATTTTAATGTTAAACTTTCCAAATTTTCCAATTTGGCCACCACACTTTCACTATTTACATAATGTATCTCATTTTAATTTTTCATGGTATTTTCAAAGTTTAATATCATTTATTTTTAATGGAAATTTAGGTCAAAAGACAACTCGGAGTGTCAAATGACCACAATGCCCCTATTCAGGTTATATTCTCGATTTTTCGGTAACACCAAGTTTTATCATTTTCTAGATTTCTCGACTTTCTTTATACTGATTAATTAATTTTTTGTTGATATTTCTAATGACATTTATACTTCAATAGATGTTCATTTAAGTCTTAAAAATATTTTCCAGGATTCCTCGTGGTCCAGGGCTAGTCAACGGTCCACGCCCCAACTTCCCGATGCGGTCACCAATCGCTATGGTTTTCGGCTCGTTTAACTTAGTTACATTTCATTGCTATTATTTTTCCTTTTTTTTTCTTGTATTTTCTTTTCTTGTATTTTATTATTTTATGTCTCCTCACCCATATCTAAGTGTAGTTCTAGGCATCCTAGCTGTCCGGATAACACTGGTCACCGAAATAGTAGAACGCACTACCGATCATAGGGGTGTTACAACTACTACCGATTTGTGAAAGGGTTCTCCATGTTGGCATCTCCATTGACAAAATTACTTTGAAAAGATATGAAATTTTAGTGGACGGATAAATGCCAACAGATTTTTGATAAGTTAAAGAAATGTTTAACTGAAGCTTTAGTCCTTACTTTACTTACCCTGGGTAAAGAATACACAATTTATAGCGATGCTTCTCACAATGGGTTAGGCTATGTACTGATGCAAGAGCGGAATGTCATTGCTTATGCATCACGCTAGCTGAAACCGCATGAGAGGAATTATCCGACACATGACTTAGAGCTAGCAGCTATTGTGTTCGCTCTTAAGATCTGGAGACATTATTTGTGTGGGGAGAAGTGCTACATCTACATAGATCATAAGAGTTTGAAGTATCTGGGCACTCAGAAGGAGTTGAATTTGAGACAGAAGAGATGGTTAGAGTTGATAAAAGATTATGATTGTCTGATAGACTATCAGCCAAGGAAAGCTAATGTGGTGGCTGACGCCTTAAGTTGTAAGACTATGGCAAGTCTACGGGTTTCTCCTTTGTCTATGGTACATGAGTTTAGAGTATTGCATGCCAGCTTAGAGATTAATAATGAGGGGCAAACAACAGTTGCATGGCATATACAGCCAGTGTTGATTGATCAGATCAGAATGGCTGCTCAGAATGATCAGAAGTATCAGAAGATGTTAGAAGAAGTTAGAAAGGGCAAGAAACCAAAATTCTCAGTGAGAGATGACGGCCTACTGCTTCACCAAGGTAGAATGTGCATTCCTAACGACGTTGACTTGAGACATATCATTTTGAAGGAAGCACATGAGTCTTCTTTTGCTATGCACTCTAGTGGCACAAAAATATATAGAGGGCTAAAAGAGCACTACTGGTGGATGGGTATGAAAAGAGATGTAGTAGAATTTGTTTCCAAATGCCTAACTTATTAGCAAGTAAAGGCAGAGCATCAAGTATCAGCTGGTTTGTTACATCCACTACCAGTACCGAAATGGAAATGGGAGAGAATAACTATAGATTTTGTGATGGGACTTTCGAGGACACAGAAGAGTCATGATGCAATATGGGTCATTGTCAACAGACTGACTATGTTTGCTCATTTTTTGCCTGTTTAGATGGATTACATTTTTGAAAGATTGGCCAAGTTATACATTGATGAGGTAGTAAGACTACATGGACTGCCAGTATCCATTGTATCTGACAAAGATTCTAGGTTCACTTCTAGATTCTGGGGTAGCCTTCAGAGAGCCCTAGGAACTAGATTGAACTTCAGCACGACATTCCGCCCACAGACAGATGGCCAGTCTGAGAGAGTAATTTAGATCTTGGAGGACATGCTACAGGTTTGTGTAATTGAGTTTGAGGGCAGTTGGGACACACACTTGCCTTTGATTGAGTTTGCTTATAACAATAGCTACCAATCAAGCATTGGAATACCTCCATATGAAGCTTTGTATGGCAGAAAATGTAGAACCCTGTTGTGTTGGGATGAGGTAGGCAAAAGAAAGATGATTGGGCTAGAAATTGTTCAGCAAACTGAAGAGAAAATTAGATTGGTTAGAGATTGACTCAAAGTTGCGTCAGACAGTCAGAAGTCCTATATTGATCTGAAGAGAAGGGATATTGAATATGCAGTGGGAGACAAAGTATTCCTTAAGGTTTCCCCTTAGAAGAAAATTATGAGATTCGGCAGAAAGGGGAAACTGAGTCGTCGTTTCATCGGGCCATATAAGGTTCTGGGGAGAGTAGGTCCTTTGGCATATCGTTTGGCACTACCTCCAGAGTTGGAGAAGATACATAACATCTTCCATGTGTCTATGTTGAGGAGGTACAGATCTGACCCATCTTCTGTACTACCAGTAGAAGAGATTGAGGTGAATCCATACCTCACATATGAGGAAGAACCCATAGAGATTCTAGCTTATGAGGTGAAGCAGCTATGGAACAAGCAGATACCATTAGTGAAAGTGTTGTGGAACCATCATTCAGGCCAAAAGGCTACTTGGGAACGAGAGGAGGACATGAGGAGACAGCACCCACAGTTGTTTAGAGACTAATACCAGGTAAAATTTTGAAACAAAATTTATTTTAGGGGGGGGGGGGAAGAATTGTAACACCCCTATTTGCATAGCTTGGTACATTTTACTATTCTAGTGACCGGTATTGATCCGGATAATTAAGAGAATTAGAACCACGTCTAAGACACCTATATAAGCCCTGAATACAAATAATTAGTAATTGCCAAAATGTTAAGTATTAAGAAGAAAAACAAAGCATAAAAAGTTAAATAAGCCGGGAGTCACAGCGATGGGTGACCTTCCCGAGATATGACTGTGAGGTCAGTCTTAACTTAAATTTTGAACCAGAAAATGTGACTTCGCGGTCCTTAGGACTATTGCGAACACAGTGGAAAAGAGAAAATCACGAAAAAGAGTTGTTAAGCAGGTCAAATAATTAGGTCAGGGGTCTGAAAGAAATATCAAATAACTTGCAAACCGGATTGAACCAGCGAGAGGCAATTTGGTCAATTCACCCCTAAAGCTGACTCCTCACCTAACTGTCCAATAAAATTTGAGAAAAGAAAATTAAAGAACTAATGAAAAAATAAATGTAAAAGAAAAAGGAAAAGAAAACTTTATTTACATCATGCATCACACAATAAATTCTAATTTTTAAAATTTGAAAATTTGAGATAATATTACATAAAAGCACCAATTAGAGAAAAAGAAATAAAATATCTTCCCTTCTTCTTCATTTGGCCAGCCTATCTCCTCTCTCTCTTCTCTTTCATTTCTCTCACTAACCTCCATTGAAACTCATTTCCAAGCTTTTGTGAACCCTAAAATCTGTAACACCCTCCCAGTAACAACTCTGTACATTCTACTATTCCGGTGACCGGTGTCAGTCCGGACAGTTAGAACATTCGGAAAAATATTTTAACTAAAGTGAGGAACCATAATTAACTCAAATATTAATAAGAAAAATTTAGTAAAAATTTTAGAAATAAAATACAACTAAGTCAAATGAGCCGGTGCCCAAGCGATGGGTAACCTAGAGGGAAGTTGCGGTTCTCGCAACTAGGAGCCCTAGACCTGGGGAAAAATTCATAAAATAATTTTTGAGACTCCAGAGAAGGGTCATTGAGGTTCCTATGGCATTATAATGCCAAGAAAATATTTAGAAAAAATTTTCAATCGGTACAAACAATTTTGACCCGTTAAGCCAAACGGAGGGCATTTTGGTCATTTCGCCTTCAGAGGCGATTTTTGGCCGACTTGTCCAGTTGAGTAAATAATTATTATGAAATAAAATATGAATTAATATTGATGAAAAATTTATAAAAAAATGAGAAATGAAAATAAGAAAACAAAAGTAAAAAGAAATGTAAGTTAATGAGAATTGTGACATCATAATGATGTCATTTAAAATTGTCCACCAATCACCGTACAACCAATACACTTAAAACAAATAAAAGAGGCTGAAAATAGAAGAAAACAAATCATCTTCTTCCTTTGGACCAAACCAGCCGAAACCCTTCTCCCCTCTCCCTCCATTGATTTTCAACCAAAGCTCAATTTCTCTCTTCATTTCACCATATACCCTCCTACTCCATTCACTAAAACTCATCCTTGCACCTTGAATAACCCTTAGGTAGCAGAAATAAAGAGAAAAGGTGAAGAATTAGAGCTCTTGAAAAGCTCTTAAGTGAGGTTAGTGCTATAATTCTCTCTCACTCTTTTTAATTTTTGTTAGAGCATCAATTTAAGTTAAGAAATTGTAAAAATTTGAAGTAAATTGTACATGTTAGAGTATCTTCAATTTTCAACAGCCATGAACTTTCTTGAGTTTGATGGCAAGAATGGAATTAAAATCTAGGGATGTCCCTTGATGTGTATAAGTGAATAAAAAAGAAAAAAAAAAACCTTAATGGCATGTATATTGTAAGATTTGAGAACTTAGGAATTAGGGTTTTGAGGGAAATTTGAGTTTCACTTATGTAATGGTGAATGAACATTTTAAGGGTCAATTAGTGACCATTTGAGGTAAGTTGATCATAATTTGGTGTGAAGTATAGTGATACAAATTGATTTGGTAGGCTGCCTAGTGTAACCAGCAGGGTGGCTGTGATTCCAGCCCACTTGGACAGCCATAACTTTGGCTGTGTAGATTCAATTGGTGTTTGGCCAATTAGACATGAAACTAGACATATAATGACACAATTTTGGTGAAGAAACCATGCCCAAAAGACCAAAGCAAGTGGACCAAAAACTGGTCCCAATCCGGATGTTCTGCAACCAGAATCTGCAGAATGACCAAATGAATAGTAATTGTTCATTTGGCCATAACTCATTGTAGAATGGGCCAATTGACCTGAAATTTTATAGCAACAAGTTAAGATATAGAAAAACAACTTTCATGAAGAAACCTACCCCAAATTATGGCCAGAACATATCCAATAAGGCAGTTTCATTCACTGTTCACTGCACTGTAGATATGGTCAATTCTGCAGTTTTGCAATCCGGCCAGCTGTGGTTTTTGGACCATATCTGGAGCTACAAAACTCCAAATGGAGTGATTCAAAAAAAGGAATTCAACTAGACAAAATAAGGAACAACTTTCATGTTTACCATTTCCTCAAATTCCCACTGTAACAGTCACAAATGGAACAGTAAATTTGGGGTACAAAAACTGAAAATTCTGCTCCCTTAGTCCTAAGCTTAAAAATGGTATTAGTGATTAATTCCAACAAGTTTTGAATGCAAAATGTGGTACATTGGGGGTGTTAAAACCAATGTACCTATTTTCTATCCAAAAGTCAACATTTTTGTTGACCAATGAGGTGAATAGTGACACCAAAACTTGAAATTCAAAAATTGAAGAATTCAAAAGTATCAAATGCCCTAGTATACCTAACAAGATTGGTTTGGATAGTTTGGCATGCCAATAGGGTTCAGTTAGCGATCGCACATGGCATTATGCCATTCTGTGATTTTATGGCTTTTAGCCATTCTGACCTTGTGTTGATATTTGGCCTTGTGCCTATTGTCATTACAGCTTATTAGCTGTCCTGTTGCACACCGGGAGATGCATATGTGACCGATGGTGTGACGGCCCGATGTACTAGATACCCAGTGCCAGTTTACCCATTTATCCAGTCCAGTCGTCCAGTATAGGTTACTTGGGCAACCAAAAGAATGAAAGTGGATAAAGTTAACGAAATAAATGATTATAACAAGTACAAAACCAGTAAAACATCGATACATTCAATACATATTTATTTTCTGTTATTTCCTTTTATTTTGTTATTGCACCACTAAGCATTATTGCTTAGCGCGTTGCTTTTGCCACGCGTAGATTCTGGAGATACAGATCGACAGCCCAGTAGACCGCAGACTGGGTGAGACCATCTTGCAGTTCTGCATAGTGTCCGTGTCACCTCACCATCTTCAGTGCATTGGTAGGACACTAGGTTTTATTTTGATATTTTGTAACTAATTTTTATTTTCTCATATGTAATTGAACTGATGAAATGTATTTTGATGTTCATGTAAATAATGAGAATTGTGTTTGTGAATGGAAAAGTGAATGTTTATCTGTGATTTATACATGATTATCACATGAGATGAATGAGTGAGAAATGAAATTGAAAAATGTTGAGATTTTGATATTGAAGTTTGAGATGATTGAATATGATTATTGGAAGTGTTTTTCACAGGTTCTGAAGAACTGTTTTCTCCATTTTTAGTCGGTACTCTGCCGGATTTTCTATAAAATTTTTGGAACCTCAAATAAATTATGATTTCAATAAATAACTTAAATAAATAATATTTCACAAGTTATATTCAAAACTATGATAAAAATTAATTAAGGTAAAATAGAGTGTGCCGGTACACCGTGTGACATTGCTTACTCGAATATACTGTACACGGGTAAGGGGTGTCACATTTAGTGGTATCAGAGCACGGTTTAGGCGTTTCTGGGCCTAGATTGAGTCCATACCATGCATTGCATTTGTAAGAGTTGAGGTGACACTAATGCAGATCTGTTTGTCTTTGTTATTTTGAATAGGATATGGACCCTACATCTCAGAGGGCAGTTGAGGAGGAAGTGGAGAGTCATGCTCCACTGCGAGACTCGGGGGTATGGGAGAACTCGCCCGCCACTCAAGCAGAGCTCGGCCTCCACAGCCATGTTCCAAAGAAATGGCTGAATTCTTCAGACAAATGGCTGGGGTAATGCCAGTACCACCACCACCACCTCCACAACCAAAATCACACCTGGAAAAATTGAGAAAGTTTGGAGCAGTGGACTTCTTTGGCCAGAGAGAAGATGATTCTGTTGCATCTGAGAATTGGTTGAACAGAACAGGCAGAGTTTTAAAACAACTCCACTGCACCCCAGAGCAAAATTTAGAGGCTGCAGTATCTCTGTTGCAAGATGATACATATGAATGGTGGGACACGGTATCCAGTGAAGTACAGTCAGAAATAGTAACGTGGGACTTCTTTCTCTCTGAATTTAAGAAGAAATATGTGGGTAGTGTATACCTGGAAGAGAGAAGAAGAGAGTTCATTAATCTGAGGCAGAGACAGCTGTCAGTGGCCGAGTATGAGAAGGAATTCGTCAGATTAAGCCGCTACGGAAGGGAGATAGTCCCTAATGAGGCTGAAAGGTGTAAGAGATTTGAAAAGGGACTAAATGATAACATAAAGATCATGATCACTGCCTTGGGAATTACTGACTTCACTAAGTTAGTGGAAGCTGCAATAAAGGTTGAAAAAGTAAGAATCAGTGAGCAGACTAGAAGGGAAAGACAGCAGAAGAGGGGCCCAGGTCAGTCTAATTCATCTCCTGTATTTGGGAAGAAGTTTAAGGGTCCACCTGCACAGAGTTCAGGTCAATCACAAGGTCAGGGTCAGTCTCAGGGGCCCAGGCCACAGTTTACCCCTAAGAGAGGTCAGTCCACACCATCAGTGGGCAGCTCTCCAGGGATGGGGTTCAGGAGACCAGCCCCAGCATCTTCTGCATGTCCACATTGCCTGAAGTGGCATAAGGGGGAGTGTTGGAGAGTGACTGGTGCCTGCCTAAGGTGTGGGTCAACAGAGCATCAATTGAAGAACTGTCCACGCAGAACTACTACAGTTGCTCCAACACAAGCAGACAGACCTGCTCCTGCACCACAAAGGGGTAGGAAATCTGGCAAATCTGACGCAGTGGGACCATCACAGAGGCCTGCATCTGAGCCAGCAGAGAAGCCAGATAATAGACCACCTGCCAGAGCCTATGCCATTAGAGCTCAGGAGGAGTAAGATGCCCCGGACGTCATCAGGGGTACGTTCTCCCTCTACAATACATCTGTGCATGCATTGGTGGATCCAGGATCCACTCATTCATACATCTGCATCAACCTACCCGTAGAAAGGGGGATACTAGTAGGGGAGAGTGACCAAGACATTCTGGTCACTAATCCATTGGGCCACAGTGTAGTGGTGAACAAAGTATACAAGGGTTGCCCGTTAAGGATTCAGGGGTATGAAGTTTTAGCAGACTTGATTGAGTTGCCCTTCCACGAGTTTGACGTGATTTTGGGAATGGACTGGTTGTCACGTCATCAGGCAATAGTTGATTGCAAATTGAAGAGAATTTCTTTGAAAACTTCTGAGGGTAATGAGATCACAGTTGTGGGGGAAAGGACAGATTTCTTGTCCAATGTCATCTCAGCCACAGTTGCAAGAAGAATGATGAGAAAAGGCTGTGAAGCCTACCTAGCACATGTGGTGGATACTAGGCAGGCTAAGCCAAACTTGAGTGATATACCCACAGTAAGAGACTTCCCAGAGGTATTTCCTGAAGAATTGCCTGGTTTGCCACCAGAAAGGGAAGTCGAATTTGCTATTGAGACACTGCCGGGTACAGCACCCATTTCTATTGCTCCTTATAGGATGGCACCCACTGAATTGAGGGAGTTGAAAACTCAGTTCCAAGAGTTGTTTGATAAGGGGTTCATACGCCCCAGTGTGTCACCATGGGGAGCTCCAGTGCTGTTTGTGAAAAAGAAGGATGGGACTTTGAGGCTATGCATCGATTACCGGCAGTTGAATAAAGTGACTGTGAAGAACAAATATCCGTTGCCTAGAATTGATGATCTGTTTGATCAGTTGAAGGGAGCAGGAGTATTTTCTAAGATTGATCTCAGATCAGGGTATCATCAGTTGAGGGTGAAGGATGTAGATGTGCCAAAGACTGCATTCAGAACCCGGTATGGGCATTATGAGTTTCTGGTGATGCCCTTTGGCCTAACAAATGCACCAGCGGCATTCATGGACCTTATGAACCGTATCTTCCATCCACACTTAGATCGGTTCGTAGTGGTCTTTATTGATGATATTTTGGTGTATTCCAAGACCAGGGAAGAACATGATGAGCATTTGAGGATTGTTCTGTAAACCCTGAGAGAAAAGAAGCTGTATGCTAAGTTGTCCAAGTGTGACTTTTGGTTGAATGAGATTGCATTTCTTGGACACATAGTGTTAGCTTATGGGATTAGGGTGGATCCCAAGAAAATAGAAGCAGTGATGGAATGGAAGCCTCCCAGGAATACAACTAAGGTCAGAAGCTTCTTGGGGCTAGCTGGGTATTACAGGAGATTTGTGAAGGGATTTTCCTTAATAGCTGCTCCAATGACCAAGTTGTTACACAAGAATGTCATATTTGACTGGAATGACAAGTGTCAGACCAGTATTGAGAAGTTGAAGGCTATGTTGATAGAGGCACCAGTGTTAACACAGCCAGTGTCAGGAAAGGACTTTGTGGTCTACAGTGATGCCTCTCATAATGGGTTAGGGTGTGTATTGATGCAAGAGGGGAAGGTGGTCGCTTATGCTTCCAGGCAGCTAAGGCCACATGAATAAAATTACCCTACCCATGATCTAGAACTTGTAGCAATTATCTTCGCACTGAAGATATGGAGGCATTACTTGTATGGTGAAAGGTGCTACATTTACACGGACCACAAAAGCTTGAAATACTTGCCAACCCAGAAGGAGCTCAACCTTAGACAGAGACGATGGATTGAGTTCCTGAAGGACTATGATTGTGTAATTGACTACCATCCTGGGAAGGCAAATGTAGTTGCTGATGCTTTGAGCAGAAAGTCCATCACAGCTTTGAGATCATTGAATGCCCGTCTATCTTTGGTTCGAAATGGAGCTATTTTGGCTGAGTTGCAAGTGAGGCCAAGCCTGTTACAACAGATTTTAGATGGGCAGAAGGTAGATGAGAAGCTAAAGGCTATTATGAGAAAAATCCTAGAAGGGAAAGAAACTGACTATGAAGTGAAAACAGATGGGTGTCTGTACTATAAAGGAAGACTGTGTGTACCAGATGATGGGGAAGTGAAGGCCAGTATACTAAAAGAGGCACACACCAGTGTGTATGCTATGCACCCAGGAAGTACAAAAATGTATCATGATCTGAAACTTCAATATTGGTGGCCTGGTATGAAGAAGGACATAGCTGACTATGTGACTAAATGCTTGACATGTCAGCAAGTCAAGGCAGAACATCAAGTTCCATCAGGTTTGCTACAGCCTATACACATACCTGAATGGAAATGGGATCGGGTCACCATGGATTTTGTAAGTGGTCTACCTCTCACCCAGAATAAACATGATGCAGTATGGGTGATAGTTGATAGATTGACAAAGTCAACACACTTTCTGCCAGTTAGGACTGACTACTCACTGGAGAAGTTAGCAGAATTATATATCAGTGAGATAGTTAGACTGCATGGAATTCCACTTTCCATCATATCTGATCGAGACCTAAGGTTTACATCGAGATTTTGGAAGAAGTTGCATGAGTCCTTGGGTACACAACTCCACTTCAGCACAGCATTCCATCCTCAGACGGATGGACAATCCGAAAGAGTAATCCAGGTAAATAATTGAAACCAATTGAATTAATACAAATATTGAACTAAAATGATAATAATAACATGAAATATATGTCAGGTCCTTGAGGATATGCTGAGGAGTTGTGTCATTGAATTTGAGGGAAGTTGGGATAGATACCTCCCATTGGCAGAATTTGCATACAACAATAGCTACCAAGCTAGTATCCAAATGGCCCCATATGAAGCACTGTATGGGAGAAAATGTAGAACTCCAGTGTGCTGGACTTGTAACACCCTCACTGTAGCAATTCCGTACATTCTACTGTTCTGATGACCGGTGTCAGTCCGGACTGCTAGAACGTCTGGAAAAATAATTAGACTAGAGTGAGGAGTCATAAATAACTCAAATATTAATAAGAAAAATTTAGAAAAAATTTTAGAAATAAAATACAACCAAGTTAAATGAGCCGGTGCCCTAGCGATGGGTAACCCAGTGGGAAGTTGCAGTTCTCGCAACTAGGAGCCCTAGAGCCGGGAGAAAATTCATAAAATAATTTTTGAGGCTCCAGAGAAGAGTTATTGAGATTTCTATGACATTAGAATGCAAAAAAAAAAAGGTTTAGAAAAATTTTTCGATCGGTACAGACAATTTTGGTCTCTTAAGCCAAACGGAGGGCATTTTGGTCATTTCGCCTTCAGAGGTGATTTTTGGCCGACTTGTCTAGTTAAGTAAATAATTATTATGTTCTAAAATATAAATAAATATTGCTAAAAATTAAATTTAAAATGAGTAGAGAAGAAAAGAAAAAGAAAATGAAAGAAATTGGGAATTATGACATCACATGATGTCATTAACAATGCCTCCACCCAATCACCATTTGACAAACTAATAAAAATGGATAAAATATGAATAAATATTGATAAAAGATTAATTAAAAATAAAAAAAAGAAAGTGGATGGAAAATGGAAAAATTAGTTACATATTTTAAATAAAAATTAATTAGCAAATTTGCCTAATAAGACAAATACATTATTTAATATTTAAATTTATATAAATATCTTATAATAATGAAAGAAAACAGATTTTTCTCTTCTTCTCTACCACTTTGCCGTCCCACATTCCCATTTCTCTCTCAAAACAAAATTTCCTCCATTGAAGCTTGCTTAAGCTTCCAAACCATGCAAATTTCTTGACCAAAATTCTTAGAAATTTAAAGAAAAACCTTCATCAAGGCATGAACTCCAAGAATAAGCAAGAAAAACCAAGAAAAAGAAGGAAGAAAAAGAAGAAAGAAATTCAGAGGGCAGCCCAAGGAAGAAGATCAAAGTGTTTTGAATGAATTGAAGATTAATTGGAGTAGCTTGGAGTTGATTGAAGCCAGCACACAAAGGTTAGTGCTAGAAATTCTCTTGAAATTTAAAATTATTGCAAGTTGATTTAGGGTTTGCTCAAATATGGAATTTTGTGTTGTGACTTGAATTTGATGATGTTGAGGTTGATTATTGACTATTAGAAGTGTTATAAATGTGAATTGAAGTTTGGAAGTTGGGTGAAATTGAAAATTGGGAGTGCTTCTCTTATGCAGGAAATTCAGGCCTATGAGTCCAGGGTATTATTTGACCTATAACTGAAGTTGTGTGACTCCAATTGGTATGAGGCCAATTGTAGGTGAAACTAGACACATAATGACACAACTTTTGTGAAGAAACCATGCCCAGAAAACCAAACCAAGTGGACCAAAAATTTGCCCTAATCCGGGTGACCTGCAATCTGCCTAGGCAAAATGACCAAATGAACAGTATTTGGTCATAACTCAATGTAGAAAGGTCCAATTGACCTGAAATTTTACCAGTAACAAGCTGAGATATAGACCAACAACTTTCATGAAGAAATCTGACCCAAATTATGATCATAACCTAGTCAAATTTCCAACCAAACTTAGGTCACCAAATCTGGCATAACCAAATTGCCCAGAAAATCTGGGTACAGGTCACTCCGACCAGTTATGGTAAAATGACCATAACTTGAGCTACAAAACTCCAAATGAAGTGATTCAAAAAGGGAATTAAAGAAGACACAATAAGGAACAACTTTGATGAGAAAGGTTAGCCCAGTTTCCACTCTAAAATTGTCTAATGGAACAGTAAACTTAGGTAGTAAAAACTGAAATTTTAGAAATGCATCTAGGGGACTTTAAATTGCAATTGGCAATTAATACTATCAAATGTAAAACTCAAAATGTGGGATCATGGTGTAATTAGAATTAATCTATCCATTAAGTATAAAAAGTCAACATTTTGGTTGACTAGTAAGGTGAATAGTAATCAAAATGATTAGTAAATTAAGATGAAGACCTAGAACCAATTCTAAGCTTAAATGCTTAGAATTGTATGACAAATGTGGAGTATGTATCCTTGTCAAAATTGTTAAAAAGAAATTAAGGCGATAAATTTGAAATCCATGAAATATTCATGGATTACTTGAAACACGAAAAATAAGTCACCTAATTGATGTGAATAGATAGTTAGGGCTTATATGCCCATCACAAATGGAATTCATAAAATATTAGTAACTCAACTTGAAATATAAAATTTGTAATTACATAAGTAGATTCTTGAATGTATAAATGAGAAAGGAAAAATGTTTTGAATACAATGGTACATGTGAACCATTGTTTAGAATTGTGATCAATATGAATAACATAATGAACCATATTAATGTATGAATGAGACATTAGTTCTCATTATTGTAGAAAGGAGAAGTATTTTGAGTACAATGGTATAAAAGGATAATTGATGTAAATTGTGATCATATAAATGATCAAATGAATGTATGAATTATAATTGAAATTTATCATGAAATAATGAAGTCATAAAACACAATATATTAATATTTAATGATATTATGTGCCCTTGTATTGCCTAGACATGTGTGTCAGATTGGATAGTTTGGCATGCCAATAGGGTATTGTTTTAGCAGTACTGCGAAAGGCTTTATGCCTGTATTCATGGCTTTATGCCAACATTCATGGCTTTTATGCCCGATTATGTGTTATCATGGCTTTTTAGCCATACTGACTGCATACGTGGTTGACGTTCTGCGTCCCATGGTATGACGGCCCGAGGCACCGCGGTGTCCAAGGCCAACGACCCGTTATCCAGTTTAGTCAGCCTGTCATAGGTTACTTGGGCAATGAAATTTATGGAAATAAGTTAAGAATACTAGCAATTAAAAATATTAGAAATTAAATAAAATAAATGAGTAAGATGACCTAAAATAAATTAGAATAGTTATTTATTAGAAAGAATCGAAATGAACGGGACCGATATTAAAATTTACTTATTATGAGATAATCTGAGACAACCTAGCAAGTATAGAGAAAATGCTAAAAGATTAGCAAAGAAAATTATAACATAAATAAATATTGCAAATGTGACTTATATAATAATATAAGCATAAATTTATTATTTTTAGATCATTTTTCTTTGTACATTATTACTATACATTGGCGAAATAAACACTTCCAAAGAAGACTAAATTACGATAAAATATATTAAATTTTAGAATCGCATGTGAAGTAAAAATAAATCTTAATTATTTAAATTATGTTTTATTTCTATCTTTATTTGTATATTATTTCCTTGTTATATTATTGCACCACTAAGCAGCAATGCTTAGCGCGATGGAATTGTTTCCTCGCGCATAAATCGAGATTAAATCAATGAATACTAAACAGAGATTTTGGAGTTCTGATCTGCAGAGCGTTCAAGGTTGTCACCTCCTCAGCAATGCATGTAGATAGGGCTCACATTAAGCATATCATGTATTTTGTGTATCTTATTTATTTCTTATATTGTAATATAAATTAGCAAATTGTAATTAATTTGTATATCATGTAAATTAAGGATTTATTTAATTATTGCAAATGATGTAAATTAATGCAAATTTGAGAATTTTGCTATAAGAATGGAGCATGAATGAATTTGTACAAATGAGTATAGATTTGAATTACATAATGATTTTTTAAATGATGATATGAGTGGATGAGATTATACTTAGAAAATATTGGTGAATTTTCAAATAGGTGAATAGTAAAACACGTCAAATGAAAATAAAATAGGGGAAACTCCGTTAGTTTCTCCGTTGAAAAATAATTGATATTAAATATAACGAGAATAAAATTTTTAAAGAAATAAAGTAAGATAAGTGAGGGTGCTCCGGCACCGAATGTAGTACGCTTTGCTCGGCTACATTGTAGTTGGGCGAGGAGTGTTACAGGACTGAATTGGGCGAAGACAAACTAGTAGGGCCAGACCTGGTAAAGCAGACTGAGGAGAAAGTGAAACTAATCAAAGCCAATCTGAAGGTTGCCTCAGATAGACAGAAACCTTATGCCGACCTGAAGAGAAAAGAAATAGAATATGCGGTTGGCGACAAAGTGTTCCTCAAGGTGTCACTGTGGAAGAAGGTATTGAGGTTTGGAAGAAAAGGTAAGTTAAGCCCTAGGTTCATTGGCCCATATGAAGTCATTGAACGTGTGGGTCCAGTGGCCTATAGGCTAGCTTTACCACCAGAGCTGGACAAGATCCACAATGTGTTCCACGTGTCCATGCTCAGAAGATACCGCTCAGATCCTTCACATGTCATCTCCAGGGAAGAAATTGAAATACAGTCGGATTTGACATATGAAGAAGAACCTCTACGGATCCTGGCTCGAGAATTGAAAGAGTTGAGAAATAAACAGATTCCACTGGTGAAAGTGCTTTGGAGGCACCACAACACCGAGGAGGCAACTTGGGAAAGTGAAGAAACGATGAGGCAACAGTTCCCTCAACTGTTTGCATCAGGTAAATTTCGAGGACGAAATTTAAATTAGAGGGGAAGAGTTGTAACACCCTCCCGGTAAAAACTCTATACATTCTACTGTTCCGGTGACCGGTGTCGGTCTGGACAGTTAGAACGTTCGGAAAAATATTTTAACTAAAGTGAGGAACCATAATTAACTCAAATATTAATAAGAAAAATTTAGTAAAAATTTTAGAAATAAAATACAACTAAGTCAAATGAGCCGGTGCCCAAGCGATGGGTAACCTAGAGGGAAGTTGCGGTTCTCGCAACTAGGAGCCCTAGACCCGGGGAAAAATTCATAAAATAATTTTTGAGACTCCAGAGAAGGGTCATTGAGGTTCCTATGGCATTAGAATGCCAAGAAAATATTTAGAAAAATTTTTCAATCAGTACAGACAATTTTGACCCGTTAAGCCAAACGGAGGGCATTTTGGTCATTTCGCCTTCAGAGGCGATTTTTGGCCGACTTGTCCAGTTGAGTAAATAATTATTATGACATAAAATATGAATTAATGTTGATGAAAAATTTACAAAAAAAATGAGAAATGAAAATAAGAAAACAAAAGTAAAAAGAAATGTAAGTTAATGAGAATTGTGACATCATAATGATGTCATTTAAAATTGTCCACCAATCACCATACAACCAATACACTTAAAACAAATAAAAGAGGCTGAAAATAGAAGAAAACAAATCATCTTCATCCTTTGGACCAAACCAGCCGAAACCCTTCTCCCCTCTCCCTCCATTGATTTTCAACCAAAGCTCAATTTCTCTCTTCATTTCACCATAAACCCTCCTACTCCATTCACTAAAACTCATCTTTGCACCTTGAATAACCCTTAGGTAGCAGAAATAAAGAGAAAAGGTGAAGAATTAGAGCTCTTGAAAAGCTCTTAAGTGAGGTTAGTGCTATAATTCTCTCTCACTCTTTTTAATTTTTGTTAGAGCATCAATTTAAGTTAAGAAATTGTAAAAATTTGAAGTAAATTGTACATGTTAGAGTATCTTCAATTTTCAGCAGCCATGAACTTTCTTGAGTTTGATGGCTTGAATGGAATTAAAATCTAGGGATGTCCCTTATTGTGTATAAGTGAATAAAAAAGAAAAAAAAACCTTAATGGCATGTATATTGTAAGATTTGAGAACTTAGGAATTAGGGTTTTGAGGGAAATTTGAGTTTCACTTATGTAATGGTGAATGAACATTTTAAGAGTCAATTAGTGACCATTTGAGGTAAGTTGATCATAATTTGGAGTGAAGTATAGTGATACAAATTGATTTGGTAGGCTGCCTAGTGTAACCAGCAGGGTGGCTGTGATTCCAGCCCACTTGGACAGCCATAACTTTGGCTGTGTAGGTTTAATTGGTGTTTGGCCAATTGGACATGAACCTAGACATATAATGACACAATTTTGGTGAAGAAACCATGCCCAAAAGACCAAAGCAAGTGGACCAATGGTCCCAATCCGGATGTCCTGCAACCAGAATCTGCAGAATGACCAAATGAACACTAATTGTTCATTTGGCCATAACTCATTGTAGAATGGGCCAATTGACCTGAAATTTTTACAGCAACAATTTAAGATATAGAAAAACAACTTTCTTGAAGAAACCTACCCCAAATTATGGCCAAAACATATCCAATAAGGCAGTTGCGATCCACTGCTCATTGACCGTAGATATGGTCAATTCTGCAGTTTTGCAATCCGGCCAGCTGTGGTTTTTGGATCATATCTGGAGCTACAAAACTCCAAATGGAGTGATTCAAAAAAAGAAATTCAACTAGACAAAATAAGGAACAACTTTCATGTTTACCATTTCCTCAAATTCCCACTGTAACAGTCACAAATGGAATAGTAAAGTTGGGGTACAAAAACTGAAAATTCTGCTCCCTTAGTCCTAAGCTTAAAAATGGTATTGGTGATTAATTCCAACAAGTTTTGAATGCAAAATGTGGTACATTGGGGGTGTTAAAACCAATGTACCTATTTTTTATCCAAAAGTTAACATTTTTGTTGACCAATGAGGTGAATAGTGACACCAAAACTTGAAATTCAAAAATTGAAGAATTCAAAAGTATCAAATGCCCTAGTATACCTAACAAGATTGGTTTGGATAGTTTGGCATGCCAATAGGGTTCAGTTAGCAGTACTGCACATGGCATTATGCCATTCTGTGATTTTATGGCTTTTAGCCATTCTGACCTTGTGTTGATATTTGGCCTTGTGCCTATTGTCATTACAGCTTATTAGCTGTCCTGTTGCACACCGGGAGATGCATATGTGACCGATGGTGTGACGGCCCGAGGCACTAGATACCCAGTGCCAGTTTACCCATTTATCCAGTCCAGTCGTCCGGTATAGGTTACTTGGGCAACCAAAAGAATGAAAGTGGATAAAGTTAACGAAATAAATGATTATAACAAGTACAAAACCAGTAAAACATCGATACATTCAATACATATTTATTTTCTGTTATTTCCTTTTATTTTATTATTGCACCACTAAGCATTATTGCTTAGCGTGTTGCTTTTGCCACGCGTAGGTTCTGGAGATACAGATCGAGAGCCCAGTAGACCGCAGACTGAGTGAGACCATCCTGCAGCTCTGCATAGTGTTCGTGTCACCTCACCATCTTCAGTGCATTGGTAGGACACTAGGTTTCATTTTGATATTTTGTAACTAATTTTTATTTTCTCATATGTAATTGAACTGATGAAATGTATTTTGATGTTCATGTAAATAATGAGAATTGTGTTTGTGAATGGAAAAGTGAATGTTTATCTGTGATTTATACATGATTATCACATGAGATGAATGAGTGAGAAATGAAATTGAAAAATGTTGAGATTTTGATATTGGAGTTTGAGATGATTGAATATGATTATTGGAAGTGTTTTTCACAGGTTCCGAAGAACTGTTTTCTCCATTTTTAGCCGGTACTCTGCCGGATTTTTTATAAAATTTTCGGAACCTCAAATAAATTATAATTTCAATAAATAACTTAAATAAATAATATTTCACAAGTTATACTCAAAACTATGATAAAAATTAATTAAGGTAAAATAAAGTGTGCCGGTACACCGTGTGACATTGCTTACTCGGATATACTGTACACAGGTAAGGGGTGTCACAAAATCAGCCATAAAAATTATAGATTTCTTAAGTAAATCTTGTCCTTGAACCTTGATTCATCTATTAACAATAAAAAGAAGAGGAAAGAAGTGGAATTTGGGAAGAGCAAAAAGCTACCAAGAGATTAGTGATTATTGTCTTAAATTTCTCTTTAGATTTATGCTCATGTGCATGAGTTAAACTAGAAATTGTGTAAAAATTAAACAAAATCAAACATAAGAGACTTGGAGAAATTTTCGACCAACACTAGAAGGATTAGGATTTGCATGATTTTGATGGATTTTAAAGTGTAATTAAGTGGAATTAAGTGTGTAGAAGATGATTATGTAGCTTAATTGAACTAATTGATTAAGTTGCAAAATTAGGGTTCTTGAGCATGTGAAAAATTGGAAAAAAATTGGAGAATTAGTTAAATGATGAAATTGACCTTATTTGAGTTGAAAAATGGTCAATTGAGACCATTTGTGGTGTGTGTGAATTACTAGAACCAAGTTTCAATTCGAATTGGTTAGGATCAGTATGCAGACAGCTTGACCTAGGTCTCTTTCAGGGAGCAAAACTGAAAATTTACCAACCCAATTGGTGTGACGCTAATTGGGAATGAAACTAGACACAAAATGGACCATTTTTTATTTAGGAATCATGCCTAGAAAATGACCATAACTTAGTGAACAATTAAGCCAAATCTGGATTTGGGTACATTGCCCTGTACAAAAATAACCAAATGAACAGTAGTTACTTAAATGACCATAACTTGGCCTAGGAAGGTCCAAATGACCTAAATCTTATACCGATGGAAATCTGAGACATAGCCCTACAACTTTCATGAAGAAAACAAACCCAAATTTTGACCATAACCTATCCAAAAACTCACCTGCAGTCAGCACACCAAAAACTGCCAATATCCAGAAAATGCCCAGAATTCTAGGTAACACCAAATCCAGCCAGCCCCATTCAAATAGTTATATCTTGGGCTACAAAACTCCAAATGGAGTGATTCAAAAAGGAAAATAAATTTAAGACAATAAGGAACAACTTCTATGAAGAAAACTTAGCCAAATTACGACAGCAACTTGACCAATAGAACAATGCAAAATAGGACACCGAATATGAAATTTGGAAATTTCACCTAAGAGACTTAAAATTTGAGAAAACAACCAAAACCAGCAAATTAGGTAACCAAAATGTGGTATGTGGGTGAAATTGAAATCCCTATACCTATTAAGCATGAGAAAGTAAACAATTTGACTTGAATAGTGTCATAATAGTAACCCCGAAATACAAATTTTAAAGAACGTCAAGTTAAGCATATTAAAGCTAGATATAAAAAGATTTGAATTTAATTTTTGGACTTATGATAAATTATGATACTAAAACACTGTAAAATTGTATGTTTCAGTTGAAAAGAATACTGGGAAAGAACCCGAGGCATCGAGTCAAGGCCAAGAGGCGACTCGCATAAGGTTGGTGCATAACATAAAATACTCTTTAAATTTCTTTTTGCAAAGTACATGAAATGAATTGTGATTTATTTATATTGCAAAATGGTGATTGAAATGTACATTATGCTTTTGATCTAAATTGTTGGAAATTTAATGATCTATGTTTTAATTGTCAGTAAATGTTTGGTAAATGGTTAAGATAGTTTTGAAACCATAATGTCATGACCATATACTTGAATGTCTCACTAGCATGGCTAGTGGAAGGAATTAGTTTTGAATTTTGATTCCCTTTTTGGCTGAAGTGTTGAGGTGTGTGTCAGTAGAGGAAGAAATTGAATGGGTACCCATAGATTGAGCTAGCTAGCCTTGTGATTTCTCATAAGTCTCCGGCTATTAAGATGAATATTGTTCTGAATAGCATGATATAACTGTGTGTTTTTATAAAATTATTTTGAGACTTCCGAAATGAGACTATTTGACTAAAATTGTAAATTGTGTTTTGTATCTATTTTTCATTTTTAGTACAATATTTGAATAATGTGGTTTGATTTATGCATAAATTGTATTTTAGTATGTTGTGCACCACTGAGTCATAGTACTCAGCGATAGCTGTTTATTGCTATCGCAGATAGAGAGATTAGTGGAGCAGCAGAGTGAGTTGCTGAGGATCTTGGAGCTACATCTTTGATATTTTGTCGGGTATAATTTTATACCCTTATTGTAATGTTTATTTTGGTGTATGTAAATGCATGTACATGTATAAACTGGTCATGAGCAGTTGTATAGATTTTGTAATAATATTATTTTGGATTTTCTAATGTAAACTTTGGGATAATGAATGTAAATTAATTTTTCTTTAATGGAATATGAATGAAGTTATTTAGTATTATTTTTGAAGACAATTGAATTGAGAATTGTTTTGAATTCTGGAGTTGGGAGAAATGATGTTGATTTGTGTTGTAGTAGTGGTTGATTTGATGAAATGAATTATTGGAAGTGTTTTTATAGGTATTTGAAGAACTATTGTTCTTAAATATAGATGGCACTCTGTCGAAATTTTTTCAAAATTTGCTTAAAAATAAAAATACACAAAAATTTTAACTAGTTTTTAAACTCAATTAAATGTTTTTAATACCTGCTATAAAATGCTCACCACTTCCAAAAAGTAAGAAAATTGTTTTAAAATCCCTTGTAGTATATTTAATGGGTTATCGGTAGATGAAGTACGGTAATTCATTAGGTATACTACGGGATCATGTTATACTTTACAGAGGGGTAAGGTGTGACAGCTTGGATTGATTGTTATACCAATTAGGGACTATATATTGTAGTACTGCCCACAGGGATAATCATTGACAGGCAACATATGTCTAAGATGATTGTTCTACTGGCTTTATACCTGCTCGATGGCTATAGTGCCAATTTTTATTATTACTAGCTTATGCCTGCCTGCTGGCCTTGTGCCTGATATGACCATTGTATACTGGGTAGACATACGGATATCTAACTAGTATACTCTCGTGTATCCAGTCTTTATAGTCTGTCATAGGTTACTTAGGCACCGATAAAAGCAATAAGCCTTAAATATAAATAAGTACATGAGAAAATCATTAATATGAATTTTATAAGATTAAATATAAGTTATATGCACAGAAAAGATCCCTATTAGCTTATTTACTTTCAAAGTTCTAGAAAACATGTAAAAGATTTTAAATAAATGAAAATTGATATTTATTTATAAGGTTATACATGAAATAATTATTTTAAATTGTTTAGTTATTTTTTCCTTATTTATGCACCACTAAGCGTTATGCTTAGCGCAATGGTTCTTACCACGTGTAGATACTAGAGAGCAACAGCAGCTGTAGGGCCTAGATCCGACTTGGACTAGATCTGCTACAGTGTGAGTTGCCACCTCATCAGTTATTTTTGGTAGGGCTCATGTACATACTAGATTTTGCATTTTGGTATTGTATGTAATTAAATGATGTAAATAATTTTGGATTGTATATAAATGATAAATTATTGTATATGTAAACTTTATATGAATGAAATGTAATTTATTTTCTTGAAAATTTATGAGCATGAGGAATAATATGATGAATGATTGGATATGAATTGTTTTAACAGGTAACATGAAAACCACCATGCACTAATAGAACAGAGGGGACTCTGTCTGGGTCTCCATAAAAATGAAATGGGATAAAAAAAAATTCTACAAGTGAGATAATAAAATTAAATGGATATTAAATTAATATTGTAAATGATAAGACAGGATAGGGTGCTCCGGCACTGAATGTAGCATGCCTTACTCAGCTACACTGTAGACGGGAGAGGGGTGTTACATTTATTGGTATTAGAGGAAAGGTTTAGGCATTCCTAGGCATAGGTAGACATAAAGATATAGTGTGCATAACATGCATGAGCCCTTATTTAGGAGTCGAGGTGACACTAATGCAGATCTGCTCTTTATTTGTTTTATAGGATTGATGGAGTTCGATCCTTCAGAGGAAGGGTCTTAAAGACCAATGGAGGAGGAGGAGTCATGCACCTGTCCACAGTCAGGGGTGAGACAGGAGAGAGGAGTCATCCCGGGGTATAGCAGGTAGAACGCAGTGGGCATTTTTCGAGCAAATGACTCAGATGCTCTGCCAGTTTACCGGAGCCACCTCACAGCCTACACAATAGTCTCCATTAGAGAAGTTAAGAAAGTATGGGGCTGTTGACTTTATGGGTAAGAAGGAAGATGACCCATCTGCTGCTGAGCATTGGCTAGAGTGGACTGAGAGAGTGCTGAAGCAGTTACATTGCACACCAGAGCAGCAGCTAGAGTGCGCTCTATCGTTACTATAGGAGGAAGCCTATCAGTGGTGGGGTACGATTTCCATAGCAGTACAGACGATGGAGCTTACTTTAGACTTCTTCTGGATTGAGTTCAAGAAGAAGTATATTAGTCACATCTACTTAGAGGCTAGAAGGAGAGAGTTTCTGACCTTGAGGCAGAGACAGTTAATGGTCTCTAAGTATGAGAGAGAGTTTGTGAGGCTGGGTAGATATGCACCGGAGGTAATGCCTACAGAGGCAGAGAGGTGCCATAGGTTCGAGGATGGACTGAATGATAATATCAGAATTATAGTGACAAAACATGGGTATACAGATTTCTCTCGGCTAGTGGCTGCATCACTTAATATAGAGAGAGTACGAAATGAGGAGCAGTCTAGGAGAGATAGACAGCGAAAGAGGAGTTCCGAACAAGGTCATTCCAATACACCAGTTTCCAAGGGCAAGAGGCCCAAGGTTTCCCAGGGCTAGGGCCAGAAACAGGGGTCTCAGTTTACTCAGAGAGGAGGACAGCCTAGAGCGTCAGTGGGGAGTTCTCCAGGCACCACACTAGAGGGATTTACCTCTATACCATCATGCACCCACTGTGAAAGGAGGCACCAAAGAGAGTGCCGATTGTTGATCGGGGGATGCTTCCGATGTGGAGCTACTGATCATTTCCTACGAGATTGTCCCCACCAAAGTGTTCCTACTGCCCCACCACCGACTAAGAGATCTGCCTCAGCAGCTCAGAGGGATAGAGGACTTGCGAGGCCAGAGGCGAAGGTACATCACAGAGACCAGCTTCTGAGACCATTGAGCTACCTGAGGCCCGAGTAGCACCTCGTGTATATGCTATGAGGGCACAAGAGAAGCCAGAGCTGACAGATGTTATCAGACGTATACTTTCTCTTTACAATCCTTTAGTATATGTAATAATAGACCCCGTAAATGAGATGAGAGAAGATAGGTGCAGAATTAGTTGAGAATAAGAATGTAAAACCAGAACTAGTATAACAGATTAAAGAGATAGTAGTTCTCGTGTAACACCCCTATCTTCGGTAGTGCGTTCTACTGTTTCAGCCATCGGTGTCTGTCCGGACAGCTAGGATGCTTGAAATTATACTTAAATGTTAGTGAGGAGACATAAAATAATGAAATACAATAGAGGAAAATATAAGAAAAACAAAGAAAAAATAAGAGCAATGAAATGTGATTAAGTTAAACGAGCCAAAACCCGTAGCGATGGGTGACCGCACCGGGAAGTTGTGGCAAGGACCGTTGACTAGCCCTGGACTGCGAGGAACCCTGAAAAATATTTTAAGACTTAAATAAGCATCTATTATGGTATAGTTGACTTAGAAAATATCAAAGAAAATTTAATTAATTAGTACAAAGAAAAATGAAAAATCAAAAAACCGACAAAAATCGGTGTTACCAAAAAATTAGAAATACAACCCAAGGAGGGGCATTTTGGTCAATTGACACCTAGAGTGGACTTTTGACCTAAATGTCCATTAAAAATAAGTGATATTAAAGTTGGAAAACCCCATAAAAAAAACGATGAATGAAATTGAAATGAAAAATAAATAAGGAAATTTTGGGGTAAGGTTTGAATAATGAAAAGTTTAATATTAATTTATCATTAAACTATGTTAGTGGACCATTATACATCATATAATATCATAAGTGGACAGAAATATCCAATAACATTCTGCAATTCATCTTCTCCACTTGAAAATTTCATTTGGCCGAATAGAAGCTCTCAAAACCTCTCCCATGGCTGCCTCACTTTTCAAGCCTAAGCACCATGATCAAGCCATCATTTCCCACACTTGTCTCCATTAAAGTTTCTCCCCACCTTGCAAGGAAGAAGTTGATAGTAATTTTAAGAGTTTTTGGTGAAGTTTGGTCAAGCTCACAAGAGGTAAATGTCCATTTCTTCTTCCTTTCTTTGTTAAAGTTTGTGTTGGTGTTGTGGTGAGTTGATTTATGAAGAAAATTTGAGGTTTTGATGAGTTATGGAGGTGCTCCATTTTCGGCAGCCATGGATATTGAAGAAGTTTAAGTTGTTTTCACTTTAATTTAATGGGTAATGAGGTTAATTAGAGTGCTTAAATGTATAAGATGTTTTAGCCAATGTATGTGTATGTGTGAATTGAGCAATTGAAATTAAGGGTTTGTAAGAGAAATTCAATATCTAAGTAAACTGCCATTTTTGGGTAGCCTTTAAACCTATGAAATTATGTATGATATCATGCAACTTATTGATGAATTCTGGTGGTGATGATGTAGGGGCAGTTTGTATGATTGAGGATGGAAGTTATATGTAGTGGTTAGGAGCATTCATGTGTATGTATTGTTTAGAATTGGATATTGTGAATTGGAAGTGTAATTGGTGCATTGTAAATTGATTATATTCTGCCCAAAGTTAATATAATGTAAATTAATGAATGGGTATGGTATGGTACAAGTGCATAATTGTTTGGAAAGTGAAGATATAGTTGGTTGAATGTGTGATTGGTTAAATGCTTTAAAAATGTGTCAAGGGCAGTATATGTTTTAGGCTATAAATGGAATTAAGTGACTCTAATTGGTATGAGGCCAATTGGAGGTGAAACTAGGCACAAAATGTGCCAACTTTCATGAAGAAAGCCTACCTAAATTCTGTCTAGAAAGTGACATGAGAATTGACCAAATTCGGATTAGTGACTTTGCAAACCTGAAAATTGACCATTTGAACAGTAGTCAGTATTTTGGCCATAACTCACTTGAAACAGGTCCAAATGACCTGAAATTTATAACATGGATAGCTTAGACATAGAGCTACAACTCTTATGAAGACACCAAAACCCAAAAATGACCATAAGGAAGTCAAAATGCTTGCACAAGTTCGGGTATAAAAACTGCCAGAATTGGAAATGACCTAAAAATGACCTAAGTTTGCCATTTTAGTGCAATCTGTCCAGCAATAGTAAAATGACCATAATTTGATCTGGTAAACTCCAAATGACCTAAAATTTGTGGGAAAAGTTCACTAAGACATAGAACTACAAGTTTGTAATTCAGACCAGAACCCAAAAACCGAGGAAACTAGGTCATCCGGCTAGGTTAAAACAGCATACTAAAATCCGATAAATTGCAATAAAATGCAATAAGCTTTAAAATGAAATTTGTAACATATACCAACACTTGAGGACTATAAAATGTGACATATTGGTAACATTAAAATTAATTTACCTAGTGTGCATTAAAGGTCAACATTATAGGTTGACTAATGAAAGGAGTTGTATCAATAAAATTTAATTATGGAACTTTATGATTAGAAACAATTTAACTGAGTACTGAAACACTTTAAATTGTGTGTTTCAGTTGAAAAGGATATTGAAGAGCATAAGGAACATTGAGTAAAGGCCAAGAGGTGACTCATCCGAGGTCTGTTCACAATACTTTTTATATTCACTGCTTTTACCAGAAAATTTATTTGGATAAATGAGTTATGAATAATTTTTTATTGTTTTGGCTTTGGGAATTTTATTTGGAAATTATGGTGTTGCTTACTTTCCAAATGGAATTTCTGAGTTAAAATGTGATTTGTGGTTTGTATGAAATATTTAAATATTGTGATTTGGAATCGTTTTGATTCACATTTGGCATGGCAATATTACTATGTTCCTCCTCGTTTTATGGGGTGAGTATGACTATATTCCTCCCTCTTTGACTTGTTAGTCTGAGGTGAGAATAGATGAGTTCTCATTAGCTAGCTAGCCACCTCCCTCATTGATTTCGATTAGTGGGGTGAGTATGCCTTGTCGTGGTGTACAACATGGCATGTTCGGAAAATTTGTTTCATGACCTAAGATATGCTATTGATTGACAACACTGTGTTACTCAATTGTTTGATCAAATTTGTGTTATATGAGCTTTGAAAATTGTGACATGAAATTGTGAATTATTTGAATTGTAAATTGTCAATAAAAGTTTTATACACCGCAATTTAAATTGTTATTGTGCACCACTGAGTAAATTTTACTCAGTGATAGCTTTTTCATTGCTGTTGCAGGTAGATAGACAGATAGAGCAGCAGAGTAGGCTACTTGTGCTACATTTTGGGATTCTGCTAGGTATATTGAGTATACCACCTTTTTGTAATTTTTGTTGTAATGTATGTGCACTGTATTTGGTCTTAAACAGTTGTAAACTAAAGTTGTAATATATTTCTATTATCTCAGCTTTTGAACTACTTAGTCATTTTGTAGTCTATTTTGGAAATACTGAAAATTGATGTTGAATTGAGTTTGACAAATATTGGGAAAATTAATTTGAGTTTAGCCATATTGGATTTTGGGATTGAACAAATATATTGGAAGTGCTTTTTATAGGTTTTTGAAGAACTTTTTTGCTCCAAATACAGACGACACTCTGCCGAAATTTTTATAAAATTTGTGGCTATTTCAGACCTAATGTGTGATTTAACTTCGATTAAAAAATTTTAACACCTGTCAAAAGTACTCACCACTGTAAAAAGAAATAAGAAAATGTTTAAAATCCCTTGTAGTGTATTTAATGGGTTATCAGTAAACGAAGTTGGTAATTCATTAGGTATACTATGGGATCATGTTATGCCTTACGGAGGGGTAAGGTGTGACATGTACTTTCTCTTTATAATCCTTTTGTATATGTAATAATAGACCCTGTAAATGAGATGAGAGAAGATAGGTGCAAAATTTGTTGAGAATAAGAATGTAAAACCAGAACTAGTATAACAGATTAAAGAGATAGCAGTTCTCGACTATTTACACCGAGTAAATTTTGAGGACGAAATTTTTATTAGAGGGCAAGAATTGTAACGCCCTCACTTTAGGTAGTCCGTACATTCTACTGTTCCGATGACTAATGTCTATCTGGACAGCCAGGATGACTGGAACTACACTCCAATTAGAGTGAGGAGGCATAAGTTGACTGAATAAAGACTAAGTAAAATTAAAGAAAAATAAAAGAAGTGAATTGCAATGAAGTTAAATGAGCCGATGCCCCGATGATGGGTGACCTAACGGGAAATTACTGTAAAGACAGTTAATAGCCCTAAACCCGAGGAAAACCCAGTGAAATAATTTTTGGGATTCCAGAGAAGAGTCGTTGAAGTTTCGATGGCATTAGTGTGACACATTTACTGTAGCAATTCCGTACATTCTACTGTTTCGGTGACCGGTGTCGGTCCGAACAGCTAGAACGTTTAGAAAAATATTTAGACTAGAGTGAGGAGTTATAAATAACTCAAATAATAATAAGAAAAATTTAGGAAAAATTTTAGAAATAAAATTACAACCAAGTTAAATGAGCCAGTGCCCTAGCGATGGGTAACCTAGTGGGAAGTTGCGGTCCTCGCAGCTAGAAGCCCTAAACCCAGCAAAAAATTTATGAAATAATTTTTGAGACTCCAGAGAAGAGTCATTGAGGTTTCTCTGGCATTAAAATGCCAAGAAAAGGCTTAGAAAAATTTTTCAATCAATATAGATAATTTTGGCTCAATAAGCAAAATGGAGGGCATTTTGGTCATTTCGTCTTTGGAGATGATTTTTGACCGACTTGTTCGGTTAAGTAAATAATTATTATGACATAAAATGTGAATAAATATTGCTAAAAATTTAATTGAAAATGAGTAGAAAAGAAAAGGAAAGAAAATAAAGGAAATTGGGAATTATGACATCACATGATGTCATTAAAATGCTCCCACCAATCACCATTTAACAAGCAATCATAAAAGAGATAAAAAGAGATAAAAACAAATGAAAAATTCATTCATCTTCCCCATTTTCTTTAGCTAGCCAAGACTGCATTAGAGCACACTTCACCATTTTTTTTCTTTCACTTAATTTCCTAGCCAAACTTACCCCATAACCCTAGGACTCCTTCACTAAAAATGTTCCCTACACCTTGAGGAAGATAGTAGCAGCCAAGAAGTGAAAGGAAATTAAAGTTTAGGCAAGGGCAAGTTGGACACAAGTGAGGTTAGTGCTATATCTCTCCATTTTTCTCTTTAAATTTGAAGTTATGTATATGGATTTAGTTAGAAATTCATGAAATTAAAAAAACATATCCATGTATGGACCAATTAAAATTTTTGGCAGCTTTAGTAATGGAAGTGTTGATGAGTTTTGAACAAATTTAAGTTGTATATGGGTGGTCTTGAACATGAGTATGAGACTTAAACATCATTAAGTATGTTGAATTGATGTATGTGCATGAATGGATATTTGAAAATTAGGGTTTTGAGCTATATTAGGGTTTGGCCATATTGATGGTAAATGGAAGTTCTAATAGTCAATTAGTGACCATTTGACTGAGTATAATGAGGAATTAAAGTGAATGGTAGCTTGGGATTTGAGGTTGGGTGTGCTGCCTTGTGTGCCATGCAGATCTGGATGTGAGTCCAGCAAGTTTGGGCAGCTATAACTTGAGTTGTGTAGGTTCAATTGGTGCAAGGCCAATTGGATATGAAATTAGACACATAATGGCACAACTTTGATGAATGAACTCTATCGAGAAATCAAACTTAGGATGCCGTAAAAATTGACCAAATTCGGGTAACACACATTCTGCCTGGGCAAAATGACCAAATGAATAATGTTCATTCATTTGGTCATAACTCATTGTAGAAAGGTCCAATTGACCTGAAATTTATGTCAATGAAAAGCTTAGAAAATTTAGAACAACTTTTATGTTGAACACAAAATCTAATTCTAGGCTTAACCAAATGAAATTGTTGGCCAAAGTTGAACTACCAAATCTGGCAGAATGGTATTCTACCCAGAATTTCTGGGTAGATACCAATCTGGTTAGCCTTGCTCAAAGTAGTATATCTTGAGCTAGAAAACTCCAAATGGAGTGATTCAAAAAGGCAATTAAAGAAGACATGTAAAGGAACAACTTTCATCAAGACAATATTTCCAAATTCTTACTAAAAAATTGACCAATGGAACAGTAAACCAAGTACTTGAAATCTAAACATTTTAAATAACCAACCCTAAGCTTTGAAATGGAATTGGCAACCAATGCCAACAACTTTATAATGCAAAATGTGGTATGTTGGTAATATTAGAACCAATATACTATTGTCTATGAAAAAGTCAATATTTTAGTTGACTAATGAAATGAATAGTAGCTATAAAATTTCAATTTCAAAGAATTACATAAATTAAAAGTGTTAAATGCCCTAGTAGGCCTAGTGTGATTGGTTTGGATAGGTTGGCATGCCAATAGGATTCTGATAGCAGTATTACGTATGTATGGCTTCATGCCATTTTGTGATATGATAGCCTATGGCTATACTGATTATGATGTTATACTTGGCTTTATGCCTTATTGCTTTTATGGCTTATTAGCCATTCTATCTGCACACCGGGAGACACATTGTGACCAATGGTGTGATGGCCCTAGGTACCAGGTGCCCCGTGCTAGTTTACCCGTTTATCCAGTCCGATCAATTTATATAGACTACTTGGGCATGAAAAAGTATAAATGTAATGAAATTGAGAATTTTTATATATGTAATAAGCATGAATGAATTTGTACAAATGAGGATGGATTTGAATTACATAATGATTTTTGAAATGATGATATGAGTATGGATGAATTATTGTATGGAAAAGTATTAATAAAATTAAATTAAGTTTAAAGGCAACAATTTGATGAAATATTAAGTTAAGAAACAAGAATGATTCCAATAAAAATAAATGTTCTTAAGGGTTAGAAAATAAAGATAAATAAATATATGAGGCTTAAAATCATTATGAGATCGATTGATAACATGCTAAGAAGAGTTAATATCATAAGATTTAATTAGCCTTAGTCAAAAACAAAAATTTAGAAATTATTTATTATTCTTATAAGCACAATAACTAAGAAATTATTATTTTTATTTGTATATTATATTTTCTTATATTATTGGCACCACTAAGCTTTATGCTTAGTGCGTCGCTGTTTGCAACGCGTAGGTACTGAAGATTTGGCCAGAGAACCCAGTAGACCACACACTAGAATTTTGGAGTCCGAATCTGCATAAGTGACAAAAGTGTATAAGGTTGTCACCTCCTCAGCAATGCATGTAGATAGGGCCCATATAAGTTATTTTATATATTTTGTACATTATGTAAATTATGAACTTGTATAATTAGTTTATAAATCATATAAATTTATGTAATTTGAACATTTTTCCATATGAATTGAGTATGAATGGAAATGTATGGATGAGATTTGAAATATGAGAAAATTATAAGAATAATTGATGAGATAATTATGATTAGCATGGATAAGACTTTATTTTGAAAATATTGTTGAAATTTTCAAACATGTAAATAGTGAAACATGTCAAACGTTAATAAAATAGGAGAAACTCCATTAGTTTCTCCGTCGAAAAATAATTGATATTAAATTAAACGAATTCAAAATTTTTAAAGAAATAAAGTAAGATAAGTTAGGGTGCTCCGGCACCAAATGTAGTACGCTTTGCTCGACTACACTATAATCGGGTGAGGGGTGTTACAATTAGAATGCCAAGAAAAATAAAAAAAAAAATTTTAGATCGGTACAGACAATTTTAATCTATCAAGCAAAACGAAGGGCATTTTGGTCATTTCGTGTTCAGAGATAATTTTTGACTAACTTGTCTAGTTAAATAAATAATTATTATGACATAAAATATGAACAAATAGTGCTAAAAATTTAATTGAAAATGGATAGAAAAGAAAGAGGAAGAAAATGAATCAAATGCCTAATTATGACATCATAATGATTTCATTTAAAATCTATCCACCAATCATATTTAAACAAACCTTCTTAAAACAAATAAAAAGGGAAAAATTAAGTTAAAAATCAGTCATCTGCTTCCCATTTTTCATGCTAGCTGAAACCTTGAGAGAGAGAGAGAGAGAGAGAGAGAGAGAGAGAGAGAGAGAGAGAGAGAGAGAGCCTTCCACCAATTTTGGTTTCACAAAGCTTGATGTCCTCTTATTTTTCACCCTAAAGACCCATAGTTATCTTCACAAAAACTTGATTTCTAGTCTTGGAGAAGCTATTGATAACAACAAAAAGAAGAAAGATTGAAATTTTGGGGAGCTTAAATTGAGATACAAAAGGTTAGTGCTATGTAACTCTTTCTTTCTTTTTAAACTATGTTAAGCATGCATAAGGAAGTAACAATTGAAAGAAATTAAAAAGGATTGTTGAGAAATTTTGAGTTAGGGTTTGAATTAATTTTGGTACCTTGGTGTTATGGCTTGGGATTAATCTTTTTGAGACTATTTGTTGATCATTTGAAGTGTTATGAATGATAATGTAACACCCTTCCTGTATCAACTCCGTACATTCTACTGTTCCGGTGACCGGTTTTGGTCCGGATAGCTAGAACGTCCAGAAAAATATTTAAACTAAAGTCAGGAACCATAAATAACTTAAATATTAATAAGAAAAATTTAGTAAAAATTTTAGAAATAAAATACAACCGAGTTAAACGAGCCGGTGCCCTAGCGATGGGTAACCCAGAGGGAAGTTGCGGCTCTCGCAACTAGGAGCCCTAGACCCGGGGGAAAAATTATAAAATAATTTTTGGGATTCCAGAGAAGGGTTATTGAGGTTCCCATGGCATTAGAATGCCAAGAAAATACCTAGAAAATTTTTTCAATCGGTACAGACAATTTTGACCCGTTAAGCCAAACGAAGGGTATTTCGGTCATTTCGCCTTCAGAGGTGATTTTTGGCTGACTTGTCCAGTTAAGTAAATAATTATTATGACCTAAAATGTGAATAAATATTGCTAAAAATTGAATTGAAATTAAGTAGAAAAGAAAAGAAAAGAAAAGAAAAATGAAAAAAATGGGACTTTTGACATCACATGGTGTCATTAAAATTTCTCTCCACCAATGACAATCAAGCAATTTCATTAAAAAGGGAAAATGAGGCAAAATTGAAACAAAAAAATCTGTTCTTCTTCCTTCATCAAACGGCAGTTTCTCTCTCCCTCTCTCAACCTCCATTAAACCTCACTTTCCAAGCTTGATTCTTACTTTGTTTCACCACAAAACCCTAACCTCTCTTCATTAAAATTCTACACCACACCTTAAACAACCTCTAGGCAGTCATTAGGAAGAGAAGAGTGGAGTTTTTCAACTCTTGGAGATTGGCTAAATTCAGGTTAGTGCTATATTTCCTCTCTCACTCTTTTAATCTTTGTTAGAGCATCAATTTGAGTTAAGAAATTGTAATAATTTGGAGTAAATATTATATGTTAGAGTATCTTCAATTTTCGGCAGCCCTAAGGAAGGAATTATTTTGATTGTTTTGATGGACTTAGAGTGAACTAGAGCCTATGTTTAAAGTGTATACATATACACATACAAAGAATGAAAGAATTAACTAAGGAAATTTGTGAAAACTCATATGGAACTAGGGTTTTGAGAAGTGAAAATTTGACTTGGCTTAGGAAATTGTTAGAGAACATTTTAATGGTCAATTAGTGACCATTTTAGGTAAGTTGACCATAATTTGGACTGAAATATAGCATGGCAAAGTGAAGGTGTAGGCTGCCTAGGGACAGCAGCAGAGTGGCTGAGATTCCAGCCCACTTGGACAGCCATATCTTTTGCTGTGTAGGTCCAATTGGTGTTTGGACAATTGGACATGAAACTAGGCTTATAATGGCACATTTTTGCTGAAGAAACCATGCCCAAAAGACCAAAGCAAGTGGACCAAAAGTTGGCCCCAATCCGGACACCCTGCAACAGCACCTGCAGAAATGACCAAATGAACCATTTGGCCATAATTCACTGTAGATTTGGTCAATTGACCTGAAATTTTTACAGAAACAAGTTAAGACATAGACAAACAACTTTCATGAAGGAACCTACTCCAAATTATGACCAGAACCAATTCAAAAATGCAATCACAGTCACTGTTCATGTTACTGTAGATTTGGTAATTCTGCAGTTTTGCAAATCCGGCCAGCTGTGGTTTTTTGACCATAGCTAGAGCTACAAAACTCCAAATGGAGTGATTCAAAAAAGGAAATTCAACTAGACAAAATAAGGAACAACTTTCATGTTTGCCATTTCTTCAAATTCCCACTGTAACAGTGTTTAATGGAACAGTAAACTTAGGCTTCAAAAACTGAAATTTCTGCCCTCTTAGTTTTAAGTTAGAAATGGTAATGGTGACCAATTCCAACAAGTTTTATATGCAAAATGTGGTATGTTGGGAGTGCCAAAACCAATGTACCTAATTTCTACCTAAAAGTCAACATTTTAGTTGACCAAAGAGATGAATAGTGACACCGAATCTTGAAATTTAAAGATTGAAGAATTTTAAAGTATCAAATGCCCTAGTATACCTAACAAGATTGGTTTGGATAGTTTGGCATGCCAATAGGGTTCAGTTAGCAGTACTGCACATGGCAATATGCCATTCTGTGATTTTATGGCTTTTAGCCATTCTGACCTTGCATTGAGATTGGCCTTGTGCCTGAGATTATTTACAGCTTGGTAGCTGTTCTGTTGCACACCGGGAGATGCATATGTGACCGATGGTGTGACGGCCCGAGGTACTAGATACCCAGTGCCAGGTTACCCGTTATCCAGTCCAGTCGTCTAGTGTAGGTTACTTGGGGCAACCAAATGAATAAAAGTGGACAAAGTAAATGATATACAAATACCTAACAAATAAAACATATACATTCGTTACATATTTATTTCTTGCTATTTCTTTTATTTTATTATTGCACCACTAAGCATTATTGCTTAGCGCGTTGCTTTTGCCACGCGTAGGTACTGGAGATACTGATCGTGAGCCCAGTAGACCGCAGACTGGGTGAGTCCATCCTGCAGCTTACGCACGATGTCCGTGTCACCTCAACTTCGCAGTTGCATTGGTAGGACACTAGGTGTCATTTTGGCATTCTGTAATTAATTTTGATTTTCTCATATGTAATTAAACTTGTGTAATGTATATTGATGTTCATGTAAATTATAAAAATTGTATTTGTCAATGGAAAAGTAAATATCTATTTGTGATTTATACTTGATTATAATATGTGATGGATGATTAAGAACTGAAATTGAGAAATGTTGTTGAGATCTTGATATTGAGATTTTCTTGATGAATTGAAGTTGAGATTGTTTGGAAATTATTTGGAAGTGTTTTTAACAGGTTCCGAAGAACTGTTTTCTCCATTTTTAGCCGGTATTCTGCCGGATTTTCTATAAAATTTCCAGAACCTCAAATAAATTATAATTTCAATAAATGAACTATATTTCACAAACTATATTCAAAACTTTGACAAAAAAATTAATTAAGGTAAAATAGAGTGTACCGGTACACCGTGTGACATAGCTTACTCGGATACACTGTAGCCGGGTAAGGGGTGTCACATTTAGTGGTATCAGAGCCCGGTTTAGGCGTTTCTGGGCCTAGATTGAGTCCATACCATGCATTGCATTTGTAAGAGTCTAGGTGACACTAATGCAGATCTGTTTGTCTTTCTTATTTTGAATAGGATATGGACCCTTCATCTCAAAGAGCAGTCGAGGAGGAAGTGGAGAGTCATGCTCCACCTGCAGCAGCTGAGACTGGGGGCATGGGAGAACTCGCTCGCCACTCAAGCAGAGCCTCGCCACCTCCACAGGCCATGTTCCAAAGAAATGGCCGATTTCTTTAGACAAATGGCCGAGTAATGCCAAGACCACCTCCAAGACCACTCCACAGCAGAAATCACACCTGGAAAGGCTAAGAAAGTTTGGAGCAGTGGACTTTTTCGGTAAGAGAGAAGATGACTCTGTTGCAGCCGAGAATTGGTTGAACAGAACGGGCAGAGTTTTAAAACAACTCCACTGCACCCCAGAGCAAAACCTAGAGGCTGCCATATCCCTGTTGCAAGATGATGCCTACGAATGGTGGGATACTGTGTCCAGTGAAGTGCAGCCAGAAGCTATAACTTGGGACTTCTTTCTCTCCAAATTTAAAAAGAAATATGTGGGTACTATATACCTGGAAGAGAGAAGAAGGGAATTCATTAACCTGAGGCAGAGACAGTTGTCAGTGGCTGAATATGAGAAGGAATTCGTCCGATTAAGCCGCTATGGAAGGGAGATAGTCCCTAATGAAGCTGAAAGGTGTAAGAGATTTGAAGAGGGATTAAATGACAACATAAAGATCCAGCTCACTGCCTTGGGAATCACAGAATTTAGCAAGTTAGTAGAAGCTACAATAAGGGTTGAAAAAGTGAGAATCAGTGAGCAGACCAGAAGGGATAGACAGCAGAAGAGGGGCCCAGGTCAGTCTAGCTCATCTCCCCGCACTGGAAGAAGTTCAGAGGTCCATCCGCATGCAGTTCAGGTCAGCCACAAGGTCAGATTCAGTCTCAGAGGCCCAAGCCACAGTTCACCCCTAGGAGAGGTTAGTCCACACCATCAGTGGGCAGCTCTCCAGGGATGGGGTTCAGGAGACCAGCCCCAACATCTTCTGCATGTCCACACTGTCTGAAATGGCATAAGGAGGAATGTTGGAGAGTAACTGGTGCATGCTTAAGATGTGGGTCGACAGAGCATCAGCTGAGGAACTGCCCACGCAAAACTACTATAGCTGCTCCAACACAAGCGCATGCACTGCCTCCTGCACCGCAAAGAGGTAGAAAATCTGGCAAATCTGACGCAGCAGGACCATCACAGAGGCCTGCATCTGAGCCAGCAGAGAGACCAGATAACAGACCACCTGCCAGAAATTATGCCCTGAGAGCTCAGGAGGAGCAAGATGCCCCGGACGTCATCAGGGGTACGTTCTCCCTCTACACTACACCTGTGCATGCATTGGTGGATCCAGGATCCACTCATTCATATATCTGCATCAACCTACCCGTAGAAAGGGGGATACTAGTAGGGGAGAGTGACCAAGACATTCTGGTCACTAATCCATTGGGCCACAGTGTAGTAGTGAACAAAGTGTACAAGGGTTGCCCGTTAAGGATTCAGGGGTATGAATTCTTGGCAGACCTAATTGAGTTGCCCTTCCATGAGTTTGACGTGATTTTGGGAATGGACTGGTTGTCATGTCATCAGGCAATAGTTGATTGCAAATTGAAGAGAATTTCTCTAAAAACTTCAGAGGGTAATGAGATCACGGTTGTGGGGGAAAGGACAGATTTCCTGTCCAATGTCATCTCAGCCATAGTTGCAAGAAGAATGATGAGAAAAGGCTGTGAAGCCTACCTAGCACATGTGGTGGATACTAGGCAGGCTAAGCCAAACCTGAGTAATATACCCACAGTAAGAGACTTCCCAGAGGTATTTCCTGAAGAATTGCCTGGTTTGCCACCAGAAAGGGAAGTCGAATTTGCTATTGAGACACTGCCGGGTACAGCACCAATATCTATTGCTCCTTATAGGATGGCACCCACAAAATTGAAGGAGTTGAAAACTCAGTTGCAAGAGTTACTTGATAAGGGGTTTATACGCCCCAGTGTGTCACCATGGGGAGCTCCAGTGCTGTTTGTAAAGAAAAAGGATGGGACTTTGAGGCTATGCATCGATTACCGGCAGTTGAATAAAGTAACTGTGAAGAACAAATATCCGTTGCCTAGAATTGATGATCTGTTTGATCAGTTGAAGGGAGCAGGAGTATTTTCTAAGATTGATCTCAGATCAGGGTATCATCAGTTGAAGGTGAAGGATGTAGATGTGCCCAAAACTGCATTCAGGACCCGGTATGGGCATTATGAGTTTCTGGTGATGCCCTTTGGCCTAACAAATGCACTAGCGGCATTCATGGACCTTATGAACCGTATCTTCCATCCATACCTAGATCGGTTCGTAGTGGTCTTTATTGATGATATTTTAGTGTATTCCAAGACCAGGGAAGAACATGATGAGCATTTGAGGATTGTTCTGCAAACCCTGAGAGAAAAGGAGCTGTATGCTAAGTTGTCCAAGTGTGACTTTTGGTTGAATGAGATTGCATTCCTTGGACACATAGTGTCAGCTGATGGGATTAGAGTGGATCCCAAGAAAATAGAAGCAGTGATGGAATGGAAGCCTCCTAGGAATACAACTGAGGTCAGAAGCTTCTTGGGGCTAGCTGGGTATTACAGAAGATTTGTGAAGGGATTTTCTTTAATAGCTGCTCCAATGACCAAGTTGTTATACAAGAATGTCAGATTTGACTAGAATGACAAGTGTCAGACCAGGTTTGAGAAGTTGAAGGCTATGTTGACAGAGGCATCAGTGTTAACACAGCCAGTGTCAGGAAAGGATTTTGTGGTCTACAGTGATGCCTCACATAATGGGCTAGGGTGTGTATTGATGCAAGAGGAGAAAGTGATTGCCTATGCTTCCAGGCAGTTAAGGCCATATGAACAAAATTACCCTACCCATGATCTAGAGCTTGCAGCAATTATCTTCGCACTGAAGATATGGAGGCATTACTTGTACGGTGAAAAGTGCTACATTTACACAGACCACAAAAGTCTGAAATATTTGCCAACTCAGAGGGAGCTCAACCTTAGACAGAGGCGATGGATTGAGTTCCTGAAGGACTATGATTGTGTAATTGACTACCATCCTGCGAAGGCAAATGTAGTTGCTGATGCTTTGAGCAGAAAGTCCATCACAGCTTTGAGATCATTGAATGCCCGTCTATCTTTGATTCGAGATGGAGCTATTTTGGCTGAGTTGCAAGTGAGGCCAAACCTGTTATAGCAGATTTTAGATGGGCAGAAGGTAGATGAGAAGCTAATGGCTACTATGAGCAAAATCTCAGAGGGAAAAGCAACTGATTATGAGGTGAAAACAGATGAGTGTCTGCGTTACAAAGGAAGACTGTGTGTACCCGATGATGGGGAATTGAAGGCCAGTATTCTAAAAGAGGCACACACCAGTGTATATGCTATGCACCCAGGAAGTACAAAGATGTATCATGATTTCAAGCTTCAATATTGGTGGCCTGGTATGAAGAAGGACATAGCTGACTATGTGACTAAATGCTTGACATGTCAGCAAGTCAAGGCAGAACATCAAGTTCCATCGGGTTTGCTACAGCCTATACGCATACCTGAATGGAAATGGGATCGGGTCACCATGGATTTTGTAAGTGGTCTACCTCTCACCTGGAAGAAACATGATGCAGCATGGGTGATAGTGGACAGATTGACGAAGTCAGCACACTTTCTGCCAGTTAGGACTAACTACTCACTGGAGAAGTTAGCAGAATTGTATATCAGTGAGATAGTTAGACTGCATGGAATTCCACTTTCCATCATATCTGATCGAGACCCAAGATTCACATCGAGATTTTGGAAGAAGTTGCATGAATCCTTGGGTACACAACTCCACTTCAGCACAGCTTTCCATCCTCAGACGGACGGGCAATCAGAAAGAGTAATCCAGGTAAACAATTGAACCAATTGAATTAATACAAATATTGAACTAAAATGATAACAATAAAATCAAATATATGTCAGGTCCTTGAGGATATGCTGAGGAGTTGTGTCATTGAGTTTGAGGGAAGTTGGGATAGATACCTCCCACTGGCAGAATTTGCATACAACAATAGCTACCAAGCTAGTATCCAAATGGCCCCATATGAAGCACTGTATAGGAGAAAATGTAGAACTCCAATGTGCTGGACTGAATTGGGCGAAGACAAACTGGTAGGGCTGCACTGTGAAACAGATCGAGGAGAAAGTAAAACTAATCAAAGCCAATCAAGGTTGCCTCGCATGCATGTAAATCTTATGCCGACCTGAAGAGAAAAGAAATAGAATATGCGGTTGGCGACAAAGTGTTCCTCAAGGTGTCACCGTGGAAGAAGGTATTGAGGTTTGGAAGAAAAGGTAAGTTAAGCCCTAGGTTCATTGGCCCATATGAAGTCATTGAACGTGTGGGTCCAGTGGCCTATAGGCTAGCTTTACCACCAGAGCTGGACAAGATCCATAATGTGTTCCACGCGTCTATGCTAAGAAGATACCGCTCAGATCCTTCACATGTCATTTCCAGAGAAGAAATTGAAATACAACCGGATTTGACTTATGAAGAAGAACCTCTACGGATCCTGGCTCGGGAAGTAAAAGAGTTGAGAAATAAGCGGATTCCACTGGTGAAGGTGCTTTGGAGGCACCACAACACCGAAGAGGCAACTTGGAAAAGTGAAGAGACGATGAGGCAATAGTACCCTCAACTGTTTGCATCAGGTAAATTTCGAGGACGAAATTTAAATTAGAGGGGAAGAGTTGTAACACCCTCCCTGTATCAACTCCGTACATTCTACTGTTCCGGTGACCGGTGTCGGTCCGGACAGCTAGAACGTCCGGAAAAATATTTAAACTAAAGTCAGGAACCATAAATAACTTAAATATTAATAAGAAAAATTTCGTAAAAATTTTAGAAATAAAATACAACCGAGTTAAACGAGCCGGTGCCCTAGCGATGGGTAACCCAGAGGGAAGTTGTGGCTCTCGCAACTAAGAGCCCTAGACCCAGGGGAAAAATTATAAAATAATTTTTGGGACTCCAGAAAAATGAAAAAATGGGACTTTTGACATCACATGGTGTCATTAAAATTTCTCTCCACCAATGACAATCAAGCAATTTCATTAAAAAGGGAAAATGAGGCAAAATTGAAACAAAAAAATCTGTTCTTCTTCCTTCATCAAACGGCAGTTTCTCTCTCCCTCTCTCAACCTCCATTAAACCTCACTTTCCAAGCTTGATTCTTACTTTGTTTCACCACAAAACCCGAACCTCTCTTCATTAAAATTTTACACCACACCTCAAACATCCTCTAGGCAGTCATTAGGAAGAGAAGAGTGGAGTTTTTCAACTCTTGGAGATTGGCTAAATTCAGGTTAGTGCTATATTTCCTCTCTCACTCTTTTAATCTTTGTTAGAGCATCAATTTGAGTTAAGAAATTGTAATAATTTGGAGTAAATATTATATGTTAGAGTATCTTCAATTTTCGGCAGCCCTAAGGAAGGAATTATTTTGATTGTTTTGATGGACTTAGAGTGAACTAGAGCCTATGTTTAAAGTGTATACATATACACATACAAAGAATGAAAGAATTAACTAAGGAAATTTGTGAAAACTCATATGGAACTAGGGTTCTGAGAAGTCAAAAATTTGACTTGGCTTAGGAAATTGTTAGAGAACATTTTAATGGTCAATTAGTGACCATTTTAGGTAAGTTGACCACAATTTGGACTGAAATATAGCATGGCAAAGTGAAGGTGTAGGCTGCCTAGGGACAGCAGCAGAGTGGCTGAGATTCCAGCCCACTTGGACAGCCATATCTTTTGCTGTGTAGGTCCAATTGGTGTTTGGCCAATTGGATATAAAACTAGGCTTATAATGGCACATTTTTGCTGAAGAAACCATGCCCAAAAGACCAAAGCAAGTGGACCAAAAGTTGGCCCCAATCCGGACACCCTGCAACAGCACCTGCAGAAATGACCAAATGAACAGTGGCCATAATTCACTGTAGATTTGGTCAATTGACCTGAAAGTTTTACAGCAACAAGTTAAGACATAGACAAACAACTTTTATGAAGGAACCTACTCCAAATTATGACCAGAACCAATTCAAAAATGCAATCACAGTCACTATTCATGTTACTATAGATTTGGTAATTCTGCAGTTTTGCAAATCCGGCCAGCTGTGGTTTTTGGACCATAGCTGGAGCTACAAAACTCCAAATGGAGTGATTCAAAAAAGGAAATTCAACTGCACAAAATAAGGAACAACTTTCATGTTTGCCATTTCTTCAAATTCCCACTGTAACAGTGTTTAATGGAACAGTAAACTTAGGCTTCAAAAACTGAAATTTCTGCCCTCTTGGTTTTAAGTTAGAAATGGTAATAGTGACCAATTCCAACAAGTTTTAAATGCAAAATGCGGTATGTTGGGAGTGCCAAAACCAATGTACCTAATTTCTACCTAAAAGTCAACATTTTAGTTGACCAAAGTGGTAAATAGTGACACCGAAACTTGAAATTTAAAGATTAAGGAATTTTAAAGTATCAAATGCCCTAGTATACCTAACAAGATTGGTTTGGATAGTTTGGCATGCCAATAGGGTTCAGTTAGCATTACTGCACATGGCAATATGCCATTCTGTGATTTTATGGCTTTTAGCCATTCTGACCTTGCATTGAGATTGGCCTTGTGCCTGAGATTATTTACAGCTTGGTAGCTGTTCTGTTGCACACCGGGAGATGCATATGTGACCGATGGTGTGACGGCCCGAGGTACTAGATACCCAAAGGCCAAAGTTACCCGTTATCCACCCATTGCCTAGTGTAGGTTACTTGGGGCAACCAAATGAATAAAAGTGGACAAAGTAAATGATATACAAATACCTAACAAATAAAACATATACATTCGTTACATATTTATTTCTTGCTATTTCTTTTATTTTATTATTGCACCACTAAGCATTATTGCTTAGCACGTTGCTTTTGCCACGCGTAGGTACTGGAGATACTGATCGTGAGCCCAGTAGACCGCAGACTGGGTGAGTCCATCCTGCAGTTCTGCACAGTGTCCGTGTCACCTCAACTTCTGCAGTGCATTGGTAGGACACTAGGTGTCATTTTGGCATTCTGTAATTAATTTTGATTTTCTCATATGTAATTAAACTTGTGTAATGTATATTGATGTTCATGTAAATTATAAAAATTGTATTTGTCAATGGAAAAGTAAATATCTATTTGTGATTTATACTTGATTATAATATGTGATGGATGATTAAGAACTGAAATTGAGAAATGTTGTTGAGATCTTGATATTGAGATTTTATTGATGAATTGAAGTTGAGATTGTTTGGAAATTATTTGGAAGTGTTTTTAATAGGTTCCGAAGAACTGTTTTCTCTATTTTTAGCCGGTATTCTGCCGGATTTTCTATAAAATTTTCGGAACCTCAAATAAATTATAATTTCAATAAATGAACTATATTTCACAAACTATATTCAAAACTTTGACAAAAAAAAATAATTAAGGTAAAATAGAGTGTGCCGGTACACCGTGTGACATAGCTTACTCGGATACACTGTAGCCGGGTAAGGGGTGTCACAGATAAATTGTAGTTGGGAGTAAGGAGGATGGAATATTGGGAGTGCTTCTCTTATGCAGGAAATTTGGACCTATGAGTCTAGTGTGCTTTTTGAGTTATAACTGAAGTTGTGTGACTCCAATTGGTGTGAGGCCAATTAGAGGTGAAACTAGACTCAAAATACCCCATTTTTCATGAAGAAACCCTACCCAAATTCTATCAAAATCTCGGTCAATTTACTATCCCAATCCGGGTATTCAAACACTGAACCCAGAAAAATGACCAAATGAATAGTACATGTTCATACATGTTCATTTGGCTATAACTCCCTCTAGACAGGTCCAAATGACCTAAATTTTATACCATTGGAAAGAATAGACATAGGACTATAATTTTCCTTCAGAACACCAAGCTCAGAAATGCCTCTAACCAAATGAAATTGTTAACTCAATTTAGGATACCAAACTGACCTGTGCCATTCTGCCCATAATTTCCTAGACTAAACCTCACCTAACCAGTTTTGGCAAGATGGCCATAACTTAGTCTAAAAAAACCCATATTCAATGAAACTAGTGGAAAATTTTCTATAAGACATAGATTTACAAAATTGGTCTTTTGACCAAAATCCATACACTAAGGGAACTAGGCCAGTTTATTAGGTTAAGTTAGTATATGAATTCTGGAAATTACGTAAGTGATCATTTGACCCCAAAGCACTCATTTAGCCATATCTCCCACTAGGAAGCTCTAATTAGGATAAGCCATACTGATCTGGAACCCTAAGAAATAGGGTTCCAACTTTTTTTTAGACTTGGTCCTCAAATTATGAAAATAAGAACCCTAAAATGGGAGTAAAAGTTTCTGACCTGAACATGAATCCTGGTAGAACAGGGTGCATGAGTCTAGGCCAGTGATTTGGCCATAATTAATTCTACAAAACTTGAAAAATTGTAATAAAAATTTTTGAGTGACAGACATAGAGTAACAACTTCTATTAAGAATCTTAGGCCTAGAAATGACTATAACATGACTAATTAATTAGACAAAGCCAGACTCTAGAAATTGCAAAATTCTGGACATTGAGAAAGGTTCATAAAATAACTTAGCATATGATATGAAATAAAATAGAATAATTCGTTAAGCATAAAAATGACATGAATTAATGGAACTATAGGTATGAAATAACATTATTTTGCCCAAAGTACACCTAGACTCATTTATATAGCTTAGATCGATTGGTATACTAATTAGGGACTACATATTGCAGTACTGCCTATAGGGATAATCATTGATAGACAACATATGTCTAAGATGATTATTCTACTGGCTTTATGCCTACCCGATGGCCATAGTGCCAATTTTTATTATTACTGGCTTATGCCTGCCCGCTGGCCTTGTGCCTGATATGACCGTTGTATACTAGGTAGACATACGGATGTCTAACTAGTATACACCCGTGTATCCAGTCTTTATAGTCTTTCATAGGTTACTTGGGCATAGATAAAAGCAATAAGCCTTAAATATAAATAAGTACATGAGAAAATCATTAATATGAATTTTATAAGACTGAATATAAGGTATATGCACAAAAAAGATCCATATTAGCTTATTTACTTCCAAAGTTCTAGAAAACATGTAAAAGATTTTAAATAAATGAAAATTGATATTTATTGATAAGGTTATACATGAAATAATTATTTTAAATTGTTTAGTTATTTTTTCCTTATTTATGCACCACTAAGCGTTATGCTTAGCGCGTTGGTTCTTACCACGCGTAGGTACTGGAGAGCAATAGCAGCAGTAGGGCCTAGACCGGACTTGGACCAGATTTGCTACAGTGTGAGCTGTTACCTCATCAGTTATTTTTGGTAGGGCTCATGTACATACTAGATTCTGCATTTTGGTATTGTATGTAATTAAATGTGTAAATAATTTTGGATTGTATATAAATTGTAAATGATTGTATATGTAAACTTTATATGAATGAAATGTAATTTATTTTCTTGAAAATTTATATGAGCATGAGGAATAATATGATGAATGATTGGATATGAATTGTTTTAACAGGTAACATGAAACCCACCATGCACTAATAGAATAGAGGAGACTCTATCTGGGTCTCCATAAAAATGAAATGGGATAAAAAAAATTTCTACAAGTGAGATAATAAAATTAAATGGATATCAAATTAATATTGTAAACAATAAGATAGGATAGGGTGCTCCTGCACTGAATGTAGTACGCCTTACTCGGCTACACTGTAGACGGGAGAGGGGTGTTACAGAGGTAACACAGGACACTCACAGATATGATCCTCACCTGGACTGGAGTCTACTGGAATCTCCAGTACCTACGCATGGCAAAAGCAACATACTAAGCAATACTGCTTAGTGGTGCTAATAATAAAATAAAAAGAACTAAAAAGAAATAAACATGCAGTGTATATGTTGACTTCTTATACGGACAAATTTTTGGTAATTATTTGTAGTATTATTTATTTGATACTTTTTATATCAATAATTGATTAATACTTTTTATATCAATAATTGATTAAAATTTATCAATATTCATTTTTGGTTGCCCAAGTAACCTATACCAGTTGACTGGACTGGATAACGGGTAAACTAGCACTGGGTACTAAGTACCTTGAACCGTTACACCATCGGTCACAATGTGCCTCCCAGTGTGCAACAAAACAGCTAATAAGCTGTAATAAATATTAGGCATGAAGCCAAGTATCACAATAAGGTCAGAATGACTAAAAGCCATAAAATCACATAATGGCCATTTAAGCAATGAATCACAGAATGGCATGATACCATATGCAGTACTGCTAAAAGAACCCTATTGGCATGCCAACCTATCCAAACTAATCACACTAGGCCTACTAGGGCATTTAACATTTTCAATTATGCAATTCCTTGAAATTTAAATTTAATTGTTACTATTCATTTCATTAGTCAACTAAAATGTTGACTTTTTCATAGACAATAGGTATATTGGTTCTAATATCACCAACATACCACATTTTGCATTCTAAAATTGTTGGCATTGGTTGCCAATACCATTATAAAGCTTAGTGTTCATTATTTTAAAATTTTTAGATTTCAAGCACTAAGTTTACTGTTCCATTGGTTATTTGTACAGTAGGAATTTGACAAAATTCTCTTTATGAAAGTTGTTCCTTTATGTGTCTTCTTTAATTCCATTTTTTAATCACTCCATTTGGAGTTTTCTACCTTAAGATATGCCAATTTGAACAAGGCTGGCCAAATTGGTATCTATCCAGAATTTTTGGGCAGAATCCCATTCTGCCAGATTTGGTAGTTCAACTTTGGCTAACAATTTCATTTGGTTAAGTCCAGAATTAGAGTTTGTGTTCTACACGAAAGTTGTTTTAAATTGTCTAAGCTTTGCATTGATATAAATTTCAGGTCATTTGGACCTTTATACACTGAGCTATGACTAAATGAATGAATACTATTTATTTGGTCATTTTACCCAGGGAGAATGAATGGTACCTGGATTTCGTCAATTTTTAGGTCAGTCTATTGTTGTTTTCTGGGTAGGGTTCCTTCATCAAAGTTGTGCCATTATGTATCTAATTTCATGTCCAACTGCCTTGCACCAATTGAACCTACACAACTCTAGTTATAGCTGCCCAAATCTGCTAGACCCACACCAAGTCCTGCAGGTCACACTAGGCAGCATACCTAACTTCAATTCCCATAGCACAAATCACTTCACTTCCTAATTACACATAGCCAAATGGTCACTAATTGACCATTAGGACTTTCTTTCACGAATACATGAGCAAAATCTCAAATTTGTGCCCCAAACCCTAACTCCAACCATTTCAATTCTTCAAACACATACAATCAATGGATCAATTCATCAAATTCATGTCCAATTGCATCCCTCTACAACTATAATTCAATTTAATCATTGAAACCCTAATGTACCTTAAAGCTGCCAAAAATTGAAGGAACTCAATCATGCAAATTTTGTTTAATTTTTCTCAAATTCACTCTCAATTCATACTCCCAATGATGCATACACAAATTTTCAAGGATTAATTGACACTAACCTTGTTAGAGCTCCCACTTGAGCTTGTGAATCTTCAATATTCTTCTTTCTAATGGCTGCCTAGAAGTAACTTAAGGTGTAGGGTAAAGTTTTAATGAAGAGAGGTTAGGGTGTTATGGTGGGCTGAAGTGGAAATCAAGCTTGTAATGTGAGCTTCAATGGAGGTTGAGAGAAGTGAGAGAGAGAGCTGCCGAAAATTGAAGGAAAAGAATAGAAATTTTTTTCATTTTTCTAGTCTTAATTTGTGATCATTATCCCTTTTAAATGACTTGGTTAATTCCCATTGGCTAGGGTTTTAAATTTATTCATTTATGACATCATAATGATGTCATAAATGTGAGTTTTATTTTATTTTCATTTCTTTTGTTTTCTACTCCTTTTTAATTTAATTTTCATTAATGTTTATTCATATTTTATGTCATAATAATTATTTATTTAACTAGACAAGTTGGCCAAAAATAATCTTTGAAGACGAAATGACCAAAATGCCCTTCATTTTGCTTAACAAACTAAAATTGTCTGTACCGATCTAAAAATTTTTTTAAGCATTTTCTTGGTATTCTAATGTCATCGAAAACTCAATGACTCTACTCTAAAGTCCTAAAAATTATTTCATGAATTTTCTCCCGGGTTTAGGCTTCTAACTGTGATGACAGCAAGTTCTCGTTTGGTCACCCATCACTAGGGTACCTGCTCATTTAACTTGGTTGTATTTTATTTCAATAATTTTTCCTTAATTTTTCTCATTATTATTTGAGTTATTTATGACTCCTCACTCTAGTCTAAATATAGTTCCAGATATTCTGGCTGTCCAGACCGACACCAGTCACCGAAACAGTAGAATATATGGAATGGCTACAATGAGGGTGTTATAACTTTCCCCTCTAATTTAAATTTCGTCCTTGAAATTTACCTAATGCAAACAGTTGAGGGAACTATTGCCTCATTGTCTCTTCGCTTTCCCATGTTGCCTCCTCAGTGCTGTGGTGCTTCCAAAGTACTTTCACCAGTGGAATTTGCTTGTTTCTCAATTCTTTCACTTCCTGAGCCAGGATCTATATAGGTTCTTCTTCATATGTCAAGTCCGGTTGAATTTCAATTTCTTTCATGGAGATGACATGTGAAGGATCTGATCTGTATCTTCTCAGTATAGATACATGAAACACATTGTGGATCTTGTCTAGCTCTGGTGGTAAAGCTAGCCTGTAGGCCACTAGTCCTGTAACACCCTAGGCAAATCCCACATCGGCAAAACATGGGAGAGATGCTAGGTTTATAAGTTGGTAGTTAGTAATCCCACATCGGTAAAACACAAGAGAGATGCTGGGTTTATAAGTTGGCAGTTCGTAACCCCTAGTGAGACATTTAAAAACCGTGAGGGCTTCGGCCCAGAGTGGACAATATCACTAGTGGGCCAGGCCATTACAAATCCTGTCTATTGATATTGATATTGTCCACATCGGTAAATCACTATTGATATTGTAATGGCCCGGCCCACTAGTGATATCGTCCGCTCTGGGCCGAAGCCCTCACGGTTTTAAAACGAGTCACTAGGGGTTACGAATCACCAACTTATAAACCCAACATCTCTTCCATGTTTTGCCAATGTGGGATTTGCCTAGGGTGTTAAAATCCACCCCCCTTATGGGACTCAGCGTCCTCGCTGAGGTTTGCCCCACCATCGCCCAAGGTTGCACGCAAAGTGGCTCTGATACTACAAATGTAATGGCCCGGCCCACTAGTGATATTGTCCGCTTTGGGCCGAAGCCCTTACGGTTTTAAAATGCGTCACTAGGAGTTGCGAACTGCCAATTTATAAACCCAGCATCTCTCTCGTGTTTTGCCGATGTGGGATTTGCCTAGGGTGTTATAAGTCCCACACGTTCAATGACTTCATATGGGCCAATGAACCTAGGGCCTAACTTACCCTTTCCTCCAAACCTCAGTACCTTCTTCCACGGTGATACTTTGAGGAACACTTTATCACCAACTGCTTATTATATCTCTTTTCTCTTTAAGTCGGCATAGGATTTTTGTCTGTCTGAGACAACCTTCAAATTAGCTTTTATCAGTTTAACCTTCTCCTTAGTCTGTTTCACCAGGTCTGGCCCTACCAGCTTGTCTTTACCCAATTTAGTCCAACACACTGGGGTTCTTCACTTCCTCCCATACAATGCCTCATACGGAGCCATTTGGATACTAGCTTGATAACTATTATTGTATGCGAATTCTGCCAAGGTGGAGTTGTGTGCCCAAGGATTCTTGCAACTTCTTCCAAAATCTGAATGTAAACCTTGGGTCTCAATCAGATATGATGGAAAGTGGAATTTCATGCAGTCTAACTATCTCACTGATATACAATTCTGCTAGCTTCTCCAGTGAGTAGTCAGTCTTAACTAGTAGAAAGCGTGCTAACTTTGTCAATCTATCCACTATCACCCTTACTGCATCATGCTTTTTCTGGGTGAGAGGTAGACCACTTACAAAATCCATAGTGACCCAGTCCCATTTCCATTCAGGTATGCTTATAGGCTGTAGCAATCCTGATGGAACTTGATGTTCTGCTTTAACTTGCTAACATATCAAGCACCTAGTAACATAGTCAGCTATATCCTTTTTCATACCAGGCCACCAATAGTGAGATTTCATATCATGATATATTTTTATGCTTCCTAGATGCATAGCATAAGCACTAGTGTGTGCCTCTTTCAGAATACTGGTCTTCAATTCCCCATCATCTAGTACACACACTCTTCCTTTGTAGTACAAACACCCATCTGCTTTTACCTCATAGTCAGTTTCCTTCCCTTCTGAGATTTTACCCATAATAGCCATTAGCTTCTGATCTACCTTCTGCCCATCTTGTATTTGTTGTAATAGGTTTGGCTTCACTTGCAACTCAGCCAAAATAGCTCCATCTCGAGCCAAGGACAGACGGGCATTTAGGGATCTCAAAGTTGTGATGGACTTTCTGCTCAAAGCATCAGCAACTATGTTTGCTATCCCACCTTACCCCTCCGTAAGGCATAACATGATCCCGTAGTATACCTAATGAATTACTAAACTTCGTCTACTGATAACCCATTAAATATACTATAAGGGATTTTAAACCTTTTCTTATTCCTTTTTACAGTGGTGAGCACTTTAGACAGGTGTTAGAATTTTTTTTTTTTAACTGAAGTGAACCCAAATAACAAATATGAAGTATTAGTAATTTCTGTAAACATTTTGGCAGAGTTCCATCTGTATTTTAAATAAAACAGTTCTTGAAAAACCCGTAAAAAGCACTTCCAATATATTTGTTCAATCCCAAACTCTAGTATGGCTCAACACAAATCCATTTTCTCAACATTTGTCAAACTCAATTCAACATCAATTTTCAAAATTTCCAAAGATAGACTACAAAATGATCGAGTAGTTCAAAAGCTGAGATAAGAAATTTATGTATTACAACTTTAGTTTACAACTGCTCAAGACTAATTACAATATATACATACAGTGCCATACATTACAACAAAAATTACAAAAAGATGGTATACTCAATATACCTGGCAGAATCCCAAAATGTAGCACAAGCAGCCTACTCTGCTGCTCTGTCTATCTGTCTGTTTACCTGCGACAGCAATGAAAAAGCTATCGCTGAGCCAATGTCTCAGTGGTGCACAATATTAAGAAAATGCAATTTAAAACCATAAATCATAAATCATATAAACTGTGGATACTTAAAATCATAGTTAAATTCAAAAGACAGAGAATGTCACAAAGAATTTAAACTCCATTTCACAATGTATCAATGAATATCAACAAATCACACACACGGCTTAATCATGAATCCAAAGTCCAATTCGTCCCAAAAGCCAATAACTAATGAGGAATAATATAGTTAGTTAGCAATTATATGAGTACTCATCCTATTCGTCCGCAACTGATACACACCTCAACACCTTAGCCAGAGAGGGAATTCAAAGCCAATTCGTCCCACTAGACAAGCTAGCGAGGAATTCAATCAATATACATGATAGTTGTGGTTTCAAACCATTTGCAGTATTTTTCAATCAATAAGTATCCATCAAATATCATTCAAACCAATTGTTCACTGTCACACCCTATCCCTCAATAAGGTATGACATGATCCCATAGTATACCTAATGAATTACCAAACTTCGTCTACTGATAACCCATTAAATACACTACAAGAGATTTTAAACCTTTTCTTATTTCTTTTTACAGTGGTGAGCACTTTTGACAGATGTTAAAATATTTTTAACTGGAGTGAAACCAAATAATAAATATGAGTATCAATAATTTCTGTAAATATTTTGGTAGAGTGCCATCTGTATTTTGAATAAAACAATTCTTCAAAAACCTGTAAAAAAACACTTTCAATATATCTCTTCAATCCCAAACTCCAGTAATAGTTTAACAATAAATTTCTCAACATTTGTCAACTCAATTCAACATCAATTTTCCAGTGTTTCCAAAAGCAGAGATAAGAGAAATATGTCACAATATTTTTACAGGCCAAAATAATTTACAATTTTAGTTTACAACTGCTCAAGACCAGTACAATATATACATACAGAGCACATACATTACAATAAAAACTATAAAAATATGGTATACTCAATATACCTAGCGAAATGTCAAAATGTAGCACAAGCAGCCTACTCTGCTGCTCTGTCCGTCTGTCTACCTGCGACAGCAATGAAAAAGCTATCGCTGAGCCAATGTCTCAGTGGTGCACAACATTAAGAAAATAAAATTTAAAACCATAAACTATAAATCATATGAACCGTGGATACTTAAAATCATAGTTGAATTCAAAAAACAGTGAATGTCATAAAGAATTAAACTTCATCTCACAATATCACAATAAATATCAGTAAATCACACACACAGCTAAATCATGATTCCATAGTCCAATTCGTCTCAAAAGCTGATGGCTAGTGAGGAATAACATAGCTAGCTAGCAAATAAATGAGTACTCATCCTATTCGTCCTCAACTGACACACACCTCAACGCTTCAGTCAGAGAGGGAATTCAAAGCCAATTCGTCCCACTAGACAAGCTAGCGAGAAATTCAATCAATATACATAATAGCTGTGGTTTCAAACCATTTGCAATATTTTTCAATAAATAAGTATCCATCAAATATCCATTCAAACAGTTTTCCACAATTTAAAACAATAACATACAAATTGTCATAATTTATTTTAATTAAAAATTCAAAAGAAATAACTGTTGCGCACAAACCTCTGAAGAGTAACCTCTTGGCCCTGACTCAGTGTTTCCTTTCCCTTTCCTAAGTCTTTGCTAACTGAAACACAAAATTTAAAGTGTTTCGGTACTCATTTAAACTGTCTCTAACAATAAGGTTCAATAATTAATTTATTTAATACTATTGCTTTCCTTAGTCAACCTATAATGTTAAACCTTAATGTACTTTAGGGGAATAAATTTTAATGTTACTAATATGTCACATTTTATAGTCCTTTAGTGTTGATACATGTTACCAAATTCATTTTCAAGTGTATTGCATTTTATTGCAATTTATCGGATTTCGGCATGCTATTTTGACCTAGCCGGATGACTTAGTTCCCTCAGTTTTCGATTTCTGGTCCGACTTACAAACTTGTAAGTCTATGTCTTAGTGAACTTTTGCCACAAATTTTAGGTCATTTGGAGTTTACTAGACCAAGTTATTGTCATTGTACTATTGCTGGTAAGATTGCACTAAAATGGCAAACTTAGGTCATTTTTAGGTCATTTCCGATTCTGGCAGTTTTTATACCTAGGCTTTTGCAAGCATTTTGACTTGATTATGGTTATTTCTGGGTTTTGGTGTCCTCATAAGAGTTGTAGCTCTATGCCTAAGCTATCCATGGTATAAATTTCAGGTCAATTGGACCTTTTTTGAGTGAGTTATGGCCAAAACACTTACTGCTGTCCAAATGGTCAATTTTCAGGTTTGCAAAGTCATTAATCCGAATTTGGTCAATCCTCATGTCACTTTTTGGACAGAATTTAGGTAGGCTTTCTTCATGAAAGTTGGCACATTTTTTGCCTAGTTTCACCTCCAATTAGCCTCATACCAATTGGAGTCACACACTTAGGGTTATAGGCTCATTTGCACACTGCCCTCTATATGCCTCTCAAACACCAAATCAAATACATATTTACCAACTACATCTTCACTTCCCCAAACCATTCTGCATTTGGCACTAGCCATAACCATTCATTACTTTACATTATATGTCAACTTGGACAGAATATAATAATTTCACAATACACCAAATGCAATCATAATTCACAAATTCCAAACCCAACAATATATACACATAAACACTCCTAACCATAACATATAATTTCACTAATAAATTACATACATACTTAGCAACTTTAAAATCACATTTCATCAAATAATCTTCATGAATTCAAGCATTCCTCATGACCTTCTCAAGGCTGCCGAAATGCACCAATTTACTAAAGTTTCCCATACTTTCGTCAACTTCAAGATCAATTGCTCAATCACCACATACACTTAATACACATTGGCTACAACATCTTATAACATTAATCAACATACTTTCCCATCATTTACATATAAAAAAAAGCTAAACATTTTAACTTTCATGGTTTCCAAAATGGTACATCACCAATAATTCATCAAACCTCAAAACCTCTTCCATAAATCAACTCACCACAACATCAACTCAAAGTTTAACAAGGAAAGGATGAAGAAATGGCTACTTACCTCTTATGGACTTCCTCAAAACTCCACCAAATTCCTTCTTTCTTGTTCCCTAAGTGCTGCCCAAGGTGTGGTGGTCAAGTTTAATGAAGACACTTGAGGTTTTTATGGTTTAATCATGGTGGATTAAAGCTTGGTGTGTGGATGGCAATGGAGGTTTTCATGTGACATGAGATTCGGCCAAAGTGAAGGTAATGAGAAAGAAGAAGAGAAATGGTTCTACACCTATCCACTTTAGTTTTTAGGTGTCCCAAATGCAATTTTAGTGGAGCACTAATTAAATTATAATAGTTGTTTATTCAAAGTTTCCAAATTTTGCAAGTTTGCCTCATTACTTCCACTATTTACATTATGTACTATATTTTTATTTTTCATGATATTTTTGAAGCGAAATACTACTTATTTTTAATGGAAATTGAGGTCAAAAGTCAATTCGGGGTGTCAAATGACCACAATGCCCCTATTCGGGTTGTGTTCCTGATTTTTCGATAACACCGAGTTTTGTCATTTTCTCGATTTCTCATTTTTCTTTGTACTAATTGCTTAATTTTTCTTTGACATTTCTAATGTCATTTATACTTCAATAGATGTTTATTTAAGTCTTAAAAATATTTTCCAGGGTTCCTCATGGTCCATGGCTAGTCAACGGTCCACACCGCAACTTTCCGGTGCGATCACCCATCGCTACAGTTTTCGGCTCATTTAACTTGGTTACATTTCATTGCTATTATTTTTCCTTTGTTTTTCTTATATTTTCCTTTCTTGCATTTCATTATTTTATGTCTCCTCACTAACATTTAAATGTAGTTCTAGGCATCCTAGCTGTCCGGACAGACACTGGTCACCGGAACAGTAGAACGCACTACCGAATATGGGGGTGTTACAATTCTCCCCCCCCCCCCCCTAAAAATAAATTTCTCTCGAAATTTTACCTAGCATCAGTTTCTGAATAGCTGTGGGTGTTGTCTCCTCATGTCCTCTTCATGTTCCCAAGTAGCTTCCTGGCCTGAATGATGGTTCCATAGCACTTTAACCAAGGGTATCTGTTTGTTCCTTTACTGCTTCATCTCATGAGCTAGAATCTCTATGGGTTCTTCTTCATATGAAAGGTCTGGATTTACCTCAATATCTTCAACTGATAGAAAATGAGTTGGGTCAGATCTGTACCTCCTTAACATGGACACATGGAAGACACTATGTATCCTTTCTAGCTCTGGAGGTAATGCTAACCGATATGCCAAAGGACCCACTCTTTCCAGAACCTCATATGGTCCGATAAAACGAGGACTTAGTTTCCCTTTCTGCCAAATCTCATAATCCTCTTCCAAGGAGAAACTTTGAGGAATACTTTATCACCCACTGCATATTCAATATCTCTTCTCTTGAGATCAACATAGGACTTCTGACGGTCTGATGCAGCCTTGAGTTGATCTCTGATCAATCTAATCTTTTCCGCTGTCTGCTGAACAATTTCTGGCCCAATCATCTTTCTTTCACCTACTTCATCCCAACATAGGGGAGTTTTGCACTTTCTGCCATACAAGGCTTCATATGGAGGCATCCCAATGCTTGATTGATAGCTGTTGTTATAAGCAAACTCAATCAAAGGTAAGTGTGTATCCTAACCACCTTCAAACTCAATCACACAAGCTCGTACCATAACCTCCAATATCTGAATTACCCTCTCAGACTGGCCATCTGTCTGTGGGTGGAATGCCGTGCTGAAGTTCAATTTAGTTCCTAAGGCTCTCTAAAGACTACCCCAGAATCTAGAAGTGAACCTAGGATCTCTGTCTGATACAATCAATACTGGCACTCCATGCAGTTTTACAATCTCATTTATGTACAATCTGGCCATTCTCTCCAAACTATAGTCCATCCGGACTGGTAAAAAGTGAGCAAACTTGGTCAGTCTATCAACTATAACTCATACTGCATCATGACTATTCTGTGTCCTCAAAACTCCCATAACAAAATCCATAGTTATCCATTCCCATTTCCACTCCGGTACTAGTAATGGATGTAACAAACCAGCTGGCACTTGATGTTCTGCCTATACTTGCTAACAAGTTAGGCATTTGGAGACAAAATCAGCTACATCCCTTTTCATACCCATCTACCAGTAATGCTCTTTCAGCCCTCTGTTCATTTTGGTTCCACCAGGATGTATAGCAAAAGGAGACTCATGTGCTTCCTTCATAATGATCTGTCTCAAGTTAACATCATTAGGGACACACATTCGGTCCTAATGTAATAGTAAACCATCATTTCTCACTGAGAATTCAGGTTTCTTGCCCTGCTGAACTTCTTTCTGTGGCTTCTGATATTTTTCATTATTCTGAGCAGCCATTCTAATCTGATCAATCAGTACTGGCTGTACATGCCATGCAACTATTGTCTATCCCTCATCATTAATCTCTAAATTAGCATGTTGTGCTTTCAACTCATGTACCATAGACAAAGGAGAAACTTTGAGACTTGCCATAGTCTTGTGACTTAAGGCGTCAGCCACCACATTTGCTTTCCCTGGCTGATAGTCTATTAAGCAATCATAGTCTTTAAACAATTCTAACCATCTCCTCTGCCTCAAGTTCAATTCTTTCTGAGTGCCCAAATACTTCAAGCTCTTATGATCTGTGTAAATGTAGCATTTCTCCCCATACAAGTAGTGTCTCCAAATCTTTAGGGCAAAAACAATAGCTACAAGCTCTAAGTCATGTGTTGGGTAGTTCCTCTCATGCGATTTTAGCTAGCAAGATGCATAAGCAATGACATTCCGATCTTATATCAGTACAAAGCCTAACCCATTGTGAGAAGCATCACTATAAACTGTGTATTCTTTACCCGGGGTAAGTAAAGTAAGGATTGGAGCTTCAGTCAAACACCTCTTCGATTTATCAAAACTCTGCTAGCATTTATCCATCCACTGAAATTTCACATCTTTCCGAAGCAGCTTGGTCAGTGCAGAAGCCAACATAGAAAACCTTTTCACAAATCGATGGTAATAGCCAGCTAAACCTAGAAAACTGCGAATTTTTGTGATATTCCTGGGTGGCTTCCAATTAAGGATAGCTTCTACCTTGCTGGAATCTACCTTGATCCCTTCAGCTGACACAACATGTAACACCCTCCCGGTAGCAACTCTGTACATTCTACTGTTCCGGTGACCGATGTCGGTCCGGACAGCTAGAACGTCCGGAAAAATATTTAAACTAAAGTCAGGAACCATAATTAACTCAAATATTAATAAGAAAAATTTAGTAAAAATTTTAGAAATAAAATACAACCAAGTTAAATGAGCCGGTGCCCAAGCGATGGGTAACCCAGAGGGAAGTTGCGGTTCTTGCAACTAGGAGCCCTAGACCCGGGGAAAAATTCATAAAATAATTTTTGGGACTCCAGAGAAGGGTCATTGAGGTTCCTATGGCATTAGAATGCCAAGAAAATATTTAGAAAAATTTTTCAATCGGTACAGACAATTTTGACCCGTTAAGCCAAACAGAGGGCATTTTGGTCATTTCGCTTTCAGAGACGATTTTTGGCCGACTTGTCCAGTTGAGTAAATAATTATTATGACATAAAATATGAATAAACATTACTAAAAATTAAATTGAAAATGACTAGAGATGAAAAGAAAAGAAAAATAAAGAAAATTAGGGATAATGACATCACATGATGTCATTATCTTACTCCCAACCAATCACAAGTTAACAAGCATTCTTAAAACACTTAAAAGAGTCAAAATAGACCAAAAAAATTCTGGTCTTCTTCTTCTCCTTCAGCCAGCCGAAACCCTTCTTCCCTCTCCCTCCATTGATTTTCAATCAAAGCTCCCTTTCTCTCTTTGTTTCACTCCTAAACCCTAGACACCTTTTCATTAAAACTTGTGCATACCTCTTGGGAAATTGTTTGGCAGCCTAGAAAAGGAAAGAAAGTGAAGTTTAAGTTTGGAAAATTCTGCCCTACAAGAGGTTAGTGCTTATTTGTGCATATATTTCTTTTATTCCATGTTAGGGACTTGAAATTAATATGAAATTGTGAATTAAATGGACTAAAACTCATGTGTATGTATACCATGGAATTCGGTTGCCTAGTGAGGGTTATGACTTTGATGGTTTAGATGGGCTTAGAGTGGATTAGAGAGGGTGTTTAAAGTGTGTATATATATATATATATATATATATATATATATATATATATATATATATATATATATATATATATATATATATATAAGGAATGAAAGTGTTAACTAAGGTGTGTGGTGTGAATCATAATGGGAAATTAGGGTTTTGGGAGTGAAATTTGGACTTGGCTTATGAAATGATAAGTGAACATTCTAATGGTCAATTAGTGACCATTTGAGGTAAGTTGACCATAATTTGAAGTGAACTAGAGTGTTACAAACCAAATTGGTAGGCTGCCTAGTGACAGCAGCAGGTGAGACTGTGAGTCCAGCCTGTTTGGACTCCTATATCTTTGGCTGTGTAGGTTCAATTGGTATTTGTCCAATTGGACATGAAACTAGACACATAATGGCACAATTTTTCTGAAGAAACCATGCCCAAAAGACCAAAGCAAGTGGACCAAAAACTGACCCCAATTCGGATACTCTGCAACCAGAATCTGCAGAATGACCAAATGAACAGTAATTGTTCATTTGGCCATAACTCATTGTAGAATGGGTCAATTGACCTGAAATTTTTACAGCAACAAGCTAAGATATAGACAAACAACTTTCAAGAAGAAACCTACCCCAAATTATGACCAGAACCTATCCAGCAAGGCAGTGGCAATCACTGTTCACTGCACTGTAGATATGGTCAATTTTGCAGTTTTGCAATCTGGCCAGTTGTGGTTTTTGGACCATATCTGGAGCTACAAAACTCCAAATGGAGTGATTCAAAAAAATAAATTCAACTAGACAAAATAAGGAACAACTTTCATGTTTACCATTTCCTCAAATTCCCACTGTAACAGTCACTAATGGAACAGTAAAGTTAGGGTACAAAAATTGAAAATTCTGCTCTCTTAGTTTTAAGCTGAGGAATGGTATTGGTGATTAATTCCAACAAGTTTTGAATGCAAAATGTGGTACATTGGGAGTGTTAAAACCAATGTACCTATTTTCTATGAAAAAGTCAACATTTTTGTTGACTAGTGAAGTGAATAGTGACACCAAAACTTTAAATTCAAAAATTGAAGAATTCAAAAGTATCAAATGCCCTAGTATACCTAACAAGATTGGTTTGGATAGTTTGACATGCCAATAGGGTTCAGTTAGCAGTACTGCACATGGCATTATGCCATTCTGTGATTTGATGGCTTTTAGCCATTCTGACATTATGTTGATACTTGGCCTTGTGCCTAATGTTATTACAGCTTATTAGCTGTTCTGTTGCACACCGGGAGACACATATGTGACCGATGGTGTGACGGCCCGAGGTACTTGATACCCAGTGCCAGTTTACCCGTTTATCCAGTCCAGTCGTCCAGTATAGGTTACTTGTGCAACCAAAAATGAAAGTGGATAAATTTAATGAAATAATGAATATAACAAGTACAAAATAAGTAAGACTACAAATACTCATCGAAAATTTATTTGCAATAAGACACCGATACATTCACTGCATATTTACTTCCTGTTATTTCTTTTTATTTTAATATTGGCACCACTAAGCATTATTGCTTAGCGCGTTGCTTTTGCCACGCGTAGGTTCTGGAGATACTGACCGAGAGCCCAGTAGACGTCAGGCTGGGTGAGACCTCCTGCAGTTCTGCATAGTATCTATGTCACCTCACCATCCACAGTGCATTGGTAGGACACTAGGTTTCATTTTGATATTTTGTAATTAACTTTTATTTTCTTTTGTATAATTAAAACTTATGTAATGTATTTGATGTTCATGTAAATAATGAAAATTGTGGTTATGAATAGAAAAATTTGAGTATTTATTTATTGCATATATATGAATACTATGAGGAATGAATGTTTGAGTAATGGAAAGGTTGTTGTAAAATAATTGAGACATTATTGATGATTATTGGAGTTTTGAAAGTGATTGAATATGATTATAGGAAGTGTTTTTCACAGGTTCCGAAGAACTGTTTTCTCCATTTATAGCCGGTACTCTGCCGGATTTTCTTTAAAATTTTCGGAACCTCAAATAAATTATAATTTCAATAAATGACTTAAATGAATTATATTTCACAAGTTATATTCAAAACTATGATAAAAATTAATTAAGATAAAATAGAGTGTTCCGGTACACCGTGTGACATATCTTACTCGGATACACTGTAGACGGGTAAGGGGTGTCACATTTAGTGGTGTCAGAGCACGGTTTAGGCATTTCTGGGCCTAGATTGAGTCCATACCATGCATTGCATTTGTAAGAGTCGAGGTGACACTAATGCAGATCTGTTTGTCTTTCTTATTTTGAATAGGATATGGACCCTACATCTCAGAGGGCAGTTGAGGAGGAAGTGGAGAGTCATGCTCCACCTGTAGCAGCTGAGACTAGGGGTAGGGGAGAACCTGCTCACTTGACTCAGCGAGCACCTCAGCCTCCACAGGCCGTGTTCTAGCAAATGGCCGAATTCTTCAGACAAATGGCCGGGGTAATGCCAGCACCACCACCACCACCACCTCCACAGCAGAAATCACATCTGAAAAGACTAAGAAAATTTGGAGCAGTGGACTTCTTTGGCAAGAGAGAAGATGATTCTGTTGCAGCCGAGAATTGTTTGAACAGAACAGGCAGAGTTTTAAAACAACTCCACTGCACCCCAGAGCAAAATTTAGAGGCTGCTGTATCTCTGTTGCAAGATGATGCATATGAATGGTGGGATACTATGTCTAGTGAAGTGCAACCAGAAGTAATAACTTGGGACTTCTTCCTCTCCGAATTTATGAAGAAATATGTGGGTAGTGTATACCTGGAAGAGAGAAGAAGAGAGTTCATTAATCTGAGGTAGAGACAGCTGTCAGTGGCCGAGTATGAGAAGGAATTCGTCAGATTGAGCCGCTACGGAAGGGAGATAGTCCCTAATGGGGCTGAAAGGTGTAAGAGATTTGAAGAGGGATTAAATAACAACATAAAGATCATGATCACTGCCTTGGGAATCACCGACTTCACCAAGTTAGTGGAAGCTACAATAAAGGTTGAAAAGGTTAGAATAAGTGAGCAGACCAGAAGAGAGAGACAGCAGAAGAGGGGCCCAGGTCAGTCTAGTTCATCTCCTGCATCTGGGAAGAAGTTCAAGGGTCCACCTACACAGAGTTCAGGTCAGCCACAAGGTCAGGGTTAGTCTCAGGGGCCCAGGCCACAGTTTACCCCTAGGAGAGGTCACCCACACCATCGTGGCGGCTCTCCGGGGATGGGGTTTAGGGACCAGCCCGGCAACTCTGCATGTCCACATTGCCGAAGTGGCATAAGGGGAGTGTTGAGAGTGGCGGTGCTCGCAATGTGTGGGTCAACAGAGCATCGGTTGAGGAACCGCCCACGCAGAACTACTACGCTTGCTCCAACACAAGCATGTCACATCCCGACGGTGGCCATCTTCTTGCACCCCCTAGGAGAGGCGGGAAGTGCTCACAAGGTAGTGTCGCTTTGGTGGAGTTCAATCGCTCGCTTGCGCAGCCCAGGGAACCACCCATCTTTACCAATTGGTTGAGCAGCACACCCCTCCCTCAACTCGGTACTCATTCTCATTTTCATTTACCGGGTGTCGGTCGAACGATAGAGAAAAAATATTTAAACTAAAGTCAGAACCATAATTAACTCAAATATTAATAAGAAACATTTAGTAAAAATTTTAGAAATAAAATACAACCAAGTAAAATTATAAAATAATTTTTGGGACTCCAGAGGAGGGTAATTGAGGTTCCTATGGCATTAGAATGCCAAGAAAATACCTAGAAAATTTTTTCAATCAGTGCAGACAATTTTTTGACCGTTTAAGCCAAGAGGAGGCATTTTTTTTTTCATTTTAGGTGATTTTTTTTTTTGTTGTCCAGTTAAGTAAATAATTATTATGATCTAAAATATGAATAAATATTGTTGAAAATTGAATTGAAAATCTAAATGTGACACCCCTCCCACTCTATTTTATCTTAATTCATTTTTATTCTTCCTTTTGAATATAGCTTGTGAAATATAATTTATTTAAGCCATTTATCGAAATTATAATTTATTTGAGGTTCAAAAATTTTAAAGAAAATAAAATGGAGAAAACCGTTCTTGAACTCATAAAAACACTTCCACTATTCACATTCAATCATCTCCAAACTCCAATATCAAAATCTCATCAATATTTCTCAATTTCAGTTCTCAACATTTGTCAACCATTCATTTCTCAATCATTCATCCATCTCATATGATACCATGCATATATCATAGATAAACATTCACTTTTCCATTTACAACCACACTTTACCTTATTTACATGAATATCAAAATATATTATATAAGTTCAAATACATATGAGAAAATAAAATCAATTACAAAATACTAAAATGACATCTCATAAAGCTTAGTGGTGCAAATAATAAAATAGAAAGAAATAATATGCAAATAAAAATCATAATTTCTTAGCCATTGTGTTCATAAGAATCAATAATTACCAACTTAATGTTTAGTCGAGGGCTAATTACGTTTTATGATATTAACTTCTTCATGCATTTTGTTTATTTATTTTCTTCATGACCTTGAGTTTCTTTGTATTCTATCGTAATCATTTCTGAAACTTAATTTTCGTATTTTCTTTAACAATCAGTTCAATTACAGTTATACTTTTCCATGCCCAAGTAACATATCTTTGGATGGGATCGATAATACGTCGTCGTTGCACGACACACGCGTCGCCTTGCCTCGCATACCATGGGGACATAACGCCAACGCGTCAACCACGTGTGTGATGGGGTATAAAAGCCATGATATCACATAATTGGCATAAAAGCCATGAATACGGGCATAAAGCCATGAATACAGGGATAAAGCCTTTCCTTTCGCAGTACTGCTAAAACAATACCCTATTGGCATGCCAATCTATCCAAACCAATCACATTAGGCCTACTAGGGCATTTTGCACTTTTAAGTTTCACAATTTTTGAATTTCAAGTTTTCATGTCACTATTCATTTCATTAGTCAACTAAAATGTTGACTTTTGCATAAACAATAGGTACATTGGTTTTAGTACTCCCAACATACCACATTTTGTATTCAAAACTTGTTGGTTTTGGTCACTTTCTCAAAGCTTAGGTCATTTTGGCAAAATTGCCAATTTTTGGTTTTGGTGTCACTATTCACCTCATTGGTCAACAAAAATGTTGACTTTTGGATAGAAAATATGTACATTGACTTTGGCACTCCCAATATACCACATTTGGCATTCAAAACTTGTTGGCATTAAGTGTTAATACCATTTCTAAGTTTAAACCAACACAAGCAGAATTTTCAGTTTTGGTGAGTCAACTTCACTCTTCCATTGGACACTGTTACTGTTGGAATTTGAAGAAATGTAAAACATAAAAGTTGTTCCTTATTTTGTCTAGTTGAATTTACTTTTTTGAATCACTCCATTTGGAGTTTTGTAGCTCCAGATATGGCTCAAAAACCCAAGCTGTTCGGATATGCATTCTGCAGAAATTTACCATATCTACAGTGCATGAACAGTAACTTGAGTCACTTGGTTGAATGGGTTCTGGCCATAATTTGGGGTAGGTTCCTTCATGAAAGTTGTTTGTCTATGTCTTAACTTGGTGCTGTAAAAATTTCAGGCCAATTGACCAAATCTACAGTGATTTATGGCCAAATGAACAGTTACTGTTCATTTTGTCCATTCTGCAGAGGCAGTTTCAGGTTTTCGATTGGGGCAAGTTTTGGTCCTCTTGCTTTGGTCTTTTGGGCATGGTTTCTTCAGCAAAAATGTGCCATTATAAGCCTAGTTTCATGTCCAATTGGCCAAACATCAATTGGACTAACACAGCCCAAGTTATGGAGTGCAAAGGGACTGAATTTTCAGTCCCTATGCTGCTCCTGCAATCCTCACTTTGCAATCTAATTTTTCTGTCCATTTGTTGTTCAAATTACCTAAAATGGTCACTAATTGACCATTAAAATGCTCTCTAATAATTTCCTAAGCCAAGTCACATTTTCACCTTTCCAAACCCTAATTCAAATTCATGGTTTATGCCATGTATCTTAGTAACTACCAATGCATTGCTTATATGTTTATAACCTCAACATGGTTTCTATTTCACTCTAAGCTCATCAAATACTCCTACATATTCCTTTTCTAGGGCAGCCAACATTCAAGAGCTCATACACATAGGTTTTGTTCATTTAAATTATAAGTCTTACTAAATTTCAAGTCCAAAATCATGAAATTTAAGAGTTTTATGTTTATAGTTGCACTAACCTCAACTTGAAGAATCTCCAAGCTTGCCAACTTTAATTTCTCTTCTCCCTTTTGCTCCCAAACACCTTAGCAAGCTTCTAGAATAAATTTTTGTGTTGAGAACTTGAGGAAATATGGTGGGAGTTTAGGGCTTCATGAGCTTGCCAAGCTCATCAATGGAGGGAGGAAAGTCACGTTTTGGTGAAGAAGAAGAAGAATTGCTGCTGATAACTATTTTATTTCCCGTTAGTCACTTTTTGAGTCTCTTTTAAGTGTATTAACAATGCTTGTGTGATTGCAATTGGTGGGGACTTGTTATTGTCATCATAAAGATGTCATAAATTGCTTTTGATGGATTTTTCTTTCCTTTTCTTGTCTAATCCTTTTCAATTCAATTTTCAACAATATTTATTCATATTTTAGATCATAATAATTATTTACTTAACTGGACAAGTCGGCCAAAACTCACCTCTGAAGGCGAAATGACCAAAATGCCCTCCGTTTGGCTTAACAGTCAAAATTATGTCTGCTGGATTGAAAAAATTTTCTAGGTATTTTCTTGGCATTCTAATGCCATAGGAACCTCAATTACCCTCCTCTGGAGTCCCAAAATTATTTTATAATTTTTCCACTGCCTAGGGCTCTCCGTAAAAAAAAACACTTCCTCCCCTTACCCACCATCGGGGCATCGGGTCTAGGGCTCCTCGTTGCAACAGCAACTTCCCTCCTTACCCATCCATCGGCGCATCGGCTCGTTTACTTGGTTGTATTTTATTTCTAAAATTTTTACTAAATGTTTCTTATTAATATTTGAGTTAATTATGGTTCTGACTTTAGTTTAAATATTTTTCGGACTTTCTAGTATGCTGACCGACACCGTCACCACGGAAGAGAGAATGTGAGAGTTGTTCTGAGGAGGAGGTGTTACAACTCTTCCTCTTATTTAAATTTCGTCCTCAAATTTACTCCACTTATAATGGAGTTACTACCTCCTTGTTTCTTCACTTCCTTGTATTGCCTCATCGATTATGGGTTTGGCTCTTCCGAGCTTCCATTGCATATACTTGTGGTGCCACCCTAACCGGGCTTTTCAACGGTCTGAAATAATCTTACGTCAGAAATGTCCTCTACAGTCTTTTACCCCTTTGAACTACGAAGGTCTATGAACTTGAGCTATTGAACCACTCCTCTGAGGGCAATCTCTTATGAAATGATCCGTAGCCCCACACTTGAAACACTCTACACTCTCCTCTGTGTCTTCTACCACAATGCATACATTTTAATCCCTTGTTATTGTGCCGGGAACTAGCTATAGATATTCCCATCGGCCTCTATGGCCATCTTGTGAACTAGGACCCTTAAACTTCTTACTATCGGTTGGTATACTTGATCCAAATTCCCTCTTACGCCTATCTTTCCAATTTTGTTCATGTATTCTCACTTTCTCCACTTTTAATGCAGCTTCCACTAACTTGGTGAAATCTGTGATTCCCAAGGCAGTGAGCTGGATCTTGATGTTGTCATTTAGTCCCTCTTCGAATCTCTTGCACCTTTCAGCTTCATTAGGGACTATCTCCCTTCCATAACGGCTCAATCGGACAAATTCCTTCTCATATTCAGCCACTGACAGCTGTCTCTGCCTCAGGTTAATGAATTCTCTTCTTCTCTCTTCTAGGTATACACTACCCACATATTTCTTCTTAAACTCGGAGAGAAAGAAGTCCCATGTCATAACTTCTAGCTGCACTTCACTGGACACAGTGTCCCACCACTCATAAGCATCATCTTGCAGAGATATGGCGGCCTCTAAATTTTGCTTGGAGTTGTTTTAGAACTCTGCTGTGCATCGTCAACCAATTCTATCATCTTCTCTCTTGCCATAGAAATCCCCCAAATTTTCTTAACCTTTCCGTGTGATTTGTGGTGGTGGTGGTGGTGGTGGTGGCATTAAAGAAGTCGGCCATTTGTTGAAACATGGCCTGTGGAGGAGCAGCAAGTCTCTTTAGGCCGGAACTGATTCTCTGATGCCCCAGCATGACTCTCCACTTCCTCCTCAACGGCTCTCGAGATGAAGGGTCCATATCCTATTCAAAATAAGAAAGACAAACAGGATCTGCGTAGTGTCACCTCGACTCTTACAAATGCAATGCATGGTATGGACTCAATCTAGGCCCGAAACGCTAAAACGTGCCTCGATTACACTAAATGTGACACTCCTTATAACAAGTTATGCCACTCGATTGTGCGAGCACTCTATTTTATCTTAATTCATTTTTATTCTTCCTTTTGAATATAGCTTGTGAAATATAATTTATTTAAGCCATTTATCGAAATTATAATTTATTTGAGGTTCCAAAATTTTAAAGAAAATCAAAATGGAGAAAACTGCTTCTCTAAACTAAAAACACTTCCAATATTCACATTCAATCATTTCCAAACTCCAATATCAAAATCTCATCAATATTTCTCAATTTGATTCTCAACATTTGTCAACCATTCATTTCTCAATCATTCATCCATCTCATATGATACCATGCATATATCATAGATAAACATTCACTTTTCCATTTACAACCACACTTTACCTTATTTACATGAATATAAAAATATATTATATAAGTTCAAATACATATGAGAAAATAAAATCAAATAAAAAATACTAAAATGACATCTATCGTCCTACCAATGCGAGGTGACACAGACACTATGCGCGAAATGAAAACTTTTTTTAATGAATGTGGTCCTCCCCCCTCTGTCCAATTTCTTTACCTTACAGCGTAAAGCGAGCGCGCTAAGCATAAAGCTTAGTTGTGCAAATAAAAAAATATAAAGAAATAATATTCAAATAAAAATCATAATTTCTTTGCCATTGTGTTCATAAGAACAGAATAATTACCAACTTAATTTTTAGTAGAGTGATAATTAAGTTTTATGATATTCACTTCTTCATTCATTTTGTTTATTTATTTTATTCATGAACTTGATTTTATTTGTTTTCTATTGTAATCATTTCAAACTTAATTTTCGTATTTTCTTTAACAATCGGTTCAATTATATACTTTTCCATGCCCAAGTAACATATCTTTGGATGATGGGTTTGGATAGCGTGTTTGTGTACCTTTGACACGCCGATGCCGTCATACCATGGGGCGAGCGTAACGCCAACCACGTGGCTAAAAAGCCATGATATCACATAATTGGCATAAAAGCCATGAATACGGGCATAAAGCCATGAATACAGGATAAAGCCTTTCCTTTCGCGATCTTGCTAAAACAATACCCTATTGGCATGCCAATCTATCCAAACCAATCACATTAGGCCTACTAGGGCATTTTGCACTTTTAAGTTTCACAATTTTTGAATTTCAAGTTTTCATGTCACTATTCATTTCATTAGTCAACTAAAATGTTGACTTTTGCATAAACAATAGGTACATTGGTTTTAGTACTCCCAACATACCACATTTTGTATTCAAAACTTGTTGGTTTTGGTCACTTTCTCAAAGCTTAGGTCATTTTGGCAAAATTGCCAATTTTTGGTTTAGTGTCACTATTCACCTCATTGGTCAACAAAAATGTTGACTTTTGGATAGAAAATATGTACATTGACTTTGGCACTCCCAATATACCACATTTGGCATTCAAAACTTGTTGGCATTAAGTGTTAATACCATTTCTAAGTTTAAACCAACACAAGCAGAATTTTCAGTTTTGGTGAGTCAACTTCACTCTTCCATTGGACACTGTTACTGTTGGAATTTGAAGAAATGTAAAACATAAAAGTTGTTCCTTATTTTGTCTAGTTGAATTTACTTTTTTGAATCACTCCATTTGGAGTTTTGTAGCTCCAGATATGGCTCAAAAACCCAAGCTGTTCGGATATGCATTCTGCAGAAATTTACCATATCTACAGTGCATGAACAGTAACTTGAGTCACTTGGTTGAATGGGTTCTGGCCATAATTTGGGGTAGGTTCCTTCATGAAAGTTGTTTGTCTATGTCTTAACTTGGTGCTGTAAAAATTTCAGGCCAATTGACCAAATCTACAGTGATTTATGGCCAAATGAACAGTTACTGTTCATTTTGTCCATTCTGCAGAGGCAGTTTCAGGGTTCCGGATTGGGGCCAAGTTTTGGTCCTCTTGCTTTGGTCTTTTGGGCATGGTTTCTTCAGCAAAAATGTGCCATTATAAGCCTAGTTTCATGTCCAATTGGCCAAACATCAATTGGACTAACACAGCCCAAGTTATGGCAGTGCAAAGGGACTGAATTTTCAGTCCCTATCTGCAATCCTCACTTTGCAATCTAATTTTTCTGTCCATTTGTTGTTCAAATTACCTAAAATGGTCACTAATTGACCATTAAAATGCTCTCTAATAATTTCCTAAGCCAAGTCACATTTTCACCTTTCCAAACCCTAATTCAAATTCATGGTTTATGCCATGTATCTTAGTAACTACCAATGCATTGCTTATATGTTTATAACCTCAACATGGTTTCTATTTCACTCTAAGCTCATCAAATACTCCTACATATTCCTTTTCTAGGGCAGCCAACATTCAAGAGCTCATACACATAGGTTTTTGTTCATTTAAATTATAAGTCTTACTAAATTTCAAGTCCAAAATCATGAAATTTAAGAGTTTTATGTTTATAGTTGCACTAACCTCAACTTGAAGAATCTCCAAGCTTGCCAACTTTAATTTCTCTTCTCCCTTTTGCTCCCAAACACCTTAGCAAGCTTCTAGAATAAATTTTTGTGTTGAGAACTTGAGGAAATATGGTGGGAGTTTAGGGCTTCATGAGCTTGCCAAGCTCATCAATGGAGGGAGGGGAAAGTCACGTTTTGGTGAAGAAGAAGAAGAATGGCTGCTGCTCACGTTTTTCTTTCCCTTTAGTCCATTTTTTTAGTCTCTTTTAAGTGTTTTAAAAATGCTTGTTTGAATGCAATTGGTGGGGACTTGTTAGTGACATCATAAAGATGTCATAAATTGCTTTTTATGGATTTTTCTTTCCTTTTCTTTTCTAATCATTTTCAATTCAATTTTCAACAATATTTATTCATATTTTAGATCATAATAATTATTTACTTAACTGGACAAGTCGGCCAAAAATCACCTCTGAAGGCGAAATGACCAAAATGCCCTCCGTTTGGCTTAACGGGTCAAAATTGTCTGTACCGATTGAAAAAATTTTCTAGGTATTTTCTTGGCATTCTAATGCCATAGGAACCTCAATTACCCTCCTCTGGAGTCCCAAAAATTATTTTATAATTTTTCCCCCGGGTCTAGGGCTCCTCGTTACTTCCCTCCCCATCGCTTGGGCATTTTACTTGGTTGTATTTTATTTCTAAAATTTTTACTAAATGTTTCTTATTAATATTTGAGTTAATTATGGTTCTGACTTTAGTTTAAATATTTTTGGACTTTCTAGTGTATGCACCGACGAACACGTCCAGAGAATGTACGGAGTTGCTACGGGGAGGGTGTTACACAGACCTGCTCCTGCACCACAAAGGGGTAGAAAATCTGGCAAATCTGAGGCAGTGGGACCATCACAGAGGCCTGCATCTGAGCCAGCAGAGAGTCCTGAGGGAAGACCACCTGCCAGAGCTTATGCCATGAGAGCTCAGGAGGAGCAAGATGCCCCGTACGTCATCAGGGGTACGTTCTCCCTCTACAATACATCTGTGCATGCATTGGTGGATCCAGGATCCACTCATTCATACATCTGCATCAACCTACCCGTAGAAAGGGGGATACTAGTAGGGGAGAGTGACCAAGACATTCTGGTCACTAATCCATTGGGCCACAGTGTAGTGGTGAACAAAGTATACAAGGGTTGCCCGTTAAGGATTCAGGGGTATGAATTCTTGGCAGACCTAATTGAGTTGCCCTTCCATGAGTTTGACGTGATTTTGGGAATGGACTGGTTGTCACGTCATCAGGCAATAGTTGATTGCAAATTGAAGAGAATTTCTTTGAAAATTTTCTGAAGGTAATGAGATCACTATTGTGGGTGAAAGGACAGATTTCCTGTCCAATGTTATCTCAGCCACAGTTGCAAGAAGAATGATGAGAAAAGGCTGTGAAGCCTACCTAGCACATGTGGTGGATACTAGGCAGGCTAAGCTAAACCTGAGTGATATACCCACAGTAAAAGACTTCCCAGATGTGTTTCCTGAAGAATTACTTGGTTTGCTACCAGAAAGGGAAGTTGAATTTGCTATTGAGACACCGCCGGGTACAGCACCCATTTCCATTGCTCCTTATAGGATGGCACCCACTGAATTGAGGGAGTTGAAAACTCAGTTGCAAGAGTTGCTTGATAAGGGGTTCATACGCCCCAGTGTGTCACCATGGGGAGCTCCAGTGCTGTTTGTGAAAAAGAAGGATGGGACTCTGAGGCTATGCATTGATTACCGGCAGTTGAATAAAGTGACAGTGAAGAATAAATATCCGTTGCCTTGAATTGATGATCTGTTTGATCAGTTGAAGGGAGCAGGAGTATTTTCAAAAATTGATCTCAGATCAGGGTATCATCAGTTGAGGGTGAAGGATGCAGATGTGCCAAAGACTGCATTCAGGACCTGATATGGGCATTATGAGTTCCTAGTGATGCCCTTTGGCCTAACAAATGCACCAGCAGCATTCATGGACCTTATGAACCGTATCTTCCATCCATACCTAGATCGGTTCGTAGTGGCCTTTATTGATGATATTCTGGTGTATTCCAAGACCAGGGAAGAACATGATGAGCATTTGAGGATTGTTCTGCAAACCCTGAGAGAAAAGAAGCTGTATGCTAAGTTGTCCAAGTGTGACTTTTGGTTGAATGAGATTGCATTCCTTGGACACATAGTGTCAGCTGACGGGATTAGAGTAGATCCCAAGAAAATAGAAGCAGTGATGGAATGGAAGGCTCCCAGAAATACAACTGAGGTCAGAAGCTTCTTGGGGCTAGCTGGGTATTACAGGAGATTTGTGAAGGGATTTTCTTTAATAGCTGCTCCAATGACCAAGTTATTACACAAGAATGTCAGATTTGACTGGAATGACAAGTGTCAGACCAATTTTGAGAAGTTGAAGGCTATGTTGACAGAGGCACCAGTGTTAACACAGCTAGTGTCAGGAAAGGACTTTGTGGTCTACAGTGATGCCTCTCATAATGGGTTAGGGTGTGTATTGATGCAAGAGGGAAAGGTGGTCGCTTATGCTTCCAGACAGCTAAGGCCACATGAACAAAATTACCCTACCCATGATCTAGAGCTTGCAGCAATTATCTTCGCACTGAAGATATAGAGGCATTACTTGTATGGTGAAAAGTACTACATTTACACAGACCACAAAAGTCTGAAATATTTGCCAACTCAGATGGAACTCAACCTTAGACAGAGACGGTGGATTGAATTCCTGAAGGACTATGATTGTGTAATTGACTACCATCCTGGGAAGGCAAATGTAGTTGCTGATGCTTTGAGCAGAAAATCCTTCACAACTTTGAGATCATTGAATGCCCGTCTATCTTTGGTTCGAGATGGAGCTATTTTGGCTGAGTTGTAAGTGAGGCCAAACCTGCTACAGCAGATTTTATATGGGCAAAAGGTAGATAAAAAGTTAATGGCTATTATGAGCAAAATCTCAGAGGGAAAAGCAACTGACTATGAGGTGAAAGCAGATGGGTGTCTGTACTACAAAGGAAGAGTAGGTGTACCAGATGATGGGGAATTGAAGGCCAGTATTCTGAAAGAGGCACATACCAGTGTTTATGCTATGCACCCAGGAAGTACAAAAATGTATCATGATCTGAAGCCTCAGTATTGGTGGCCTGGTATGAAGAATGACATAGCTGACTATGTGACTAAATGCTTGACATGTCAGCAAGTTAAGGCAGAACATCAAGTTCCATCGGGTTTGCTACAGCCTATACGCATACCTGAATGGAAATGGGATCGGGTCACCATGGATTTTGTAAGTGGTCTACCTCTCACCCGGAAGAAACATGATGCGATATGGGTGATAGTGGATAGATTGTGAAGTCGGCACACTTCTGCCGATTAGGGTGACTACTCACTAGAGAAGTTAGCAGAATTGTATATCAGTGAGATAGTTAGACTGCATGGAATTCCACTTTCCATCATTTCTGATCGAGACCCAAGGTTTACATCGAGATTTTGGAAGAAGTTGCATGAGTCCTTGGGTACACAACTCCACTTCAGCACAGCATTCCATCCTCAGACGGATGGGCAATCCAAAAGAGTAATCCAGGTAAACAATTGAACCAATTGAATTAATACAACTATTGAATTAAAATGATAATAATAACATGAAATATATGTCAGGTCCTTGAGGATATGCTGAGGGGTTGTATCATTGAGTTTGAGGGAAGTTGGGATAGATACCTCCCCCTGGCAGAATTTGCATACAACAATAGCTACCAAGCTAGCATCCAAATGGCCCCATATGAAGCACTGTATGGGAGGAAATGTAGAACTCCAGTGTGCTGGACTGAATTGGGTGAAGACAAACTGGTAGGGCCAGACCTGGTGAAACAGACTGAGGAGAAAGTAAAACTAATCAAAGCCAATCTGAAGGTTGCCTCAGATAGACAGAAATCTTATGCCGACCTGAAGAGAAAAGAAATAGAATACACAGTTGGCGACAAAGTGTTCCTCAAGGTGTCACCATGGAAGAAGGTACTGAGGTTTGGAAGAAAAGGTAAGTTGAGCCCTAAGTTCATTGGCCCATATGAAGTTACTGAACGTGTGGGACCAGTAGCCTATAGGCTAGCTTTACCACCAGAGCTGGACAAGATCCACAATGTGTTCCACGTGTCTATGTTAAGAAGATACCACTCAGATCCTTCACATGTCATCTCCAGAGAAGAAATTGAAGTACAACCAGATTTGACATATGAAGAAGAACCCATACGGATCCTGGCTCGGGAAGTGAAAGAGTTGAGAAATAAGCAGATTCCATTGGTGAAAGTGCTTTGGAGGCACCATAACACCGAGGAGGCAACTTGGGAAAGTGAAGAAACGATGAGGCAACAGTTCCCTCAACTGTTTGCATCAGGTAAAATTTCGAGGACGAAATTTAAATTAGAGGGGAAGAGTTGTAACACCCTCCCGGTAGCAACTCCGTACATTCTACTGTTCCGATGGTAGTGTCGGTCGGACTAGAACGTCCAGAAAAATATTTAAACTAAAGTCAGGAACCATAATTAACTCAAATATTAATAAGAAAAATTTAGTAAAAATTTTAGAAATAAAATACAACCAAGTTAAATGAGCCGGTGCCCAAGCGATGGGTAACCCAGAGGAAAGTTGCGGTTCTCGCAACTAAGAGCCCTAGACCCGGGGAAAAATTCATAAAATAATTTTTGGGACTCCAGAGAAGGGTCATTGAGGTTCCTATGGCATTAGAATGCCAAGAAAATATTTAGAAAAATTTTTCAATCAGTACAGACAATTTTGACCCGTTAAGCCAAACGGAGGGCATTTTGATCATTTCGCCTTCAGAGACGATTTTTGGCCGACTTGTCCAGTTGAGTAAATAATTATTATGACATAAAATATGAATAAACATTACTAAAAATTAAATTGAAAATGAGTAGAGATGAAAAGAAAAGAAAAATAAAGAAAATTAGGGATAATGACATCACATGATGTCATTATCTTACTCCCAACTAATCACAAGTTAACAAGCATTCTTAAAACACTTAAAAGAGTCAAAATAGACCAAAAAAATTCTGGTCTTCTTCTTCTCCTTCATCCAGCCAAAACCCTTCTCCCCTCTCCCTCCATTGATTTTCAATCAAAGCTCCCTTTCTCTCTTTGTTTCACTCCTAAACCCTAGACACCTTTCATTAAAACTTGTCCATACCTCTTGGGAAAGTGTTTGGCAGCCTAGAAAAGGAAAGAAAGTGAAGTTTAAGTTTAGAAAATTCTTCCCTACAAGAGGTTAGTGCTTATTTATGCATATATTTCTTTTATTCCATGTTAGGGACTTGAAATTAATATGAAATTGTGAATTAAATGGACTAAAACTCATGTGTATGTATACCATGGAATTCGGCTACCTAGTGAGGGTTATGACTTTGATGGTTTAGATGGGCTTAGAGTGGATTAGAGAGGGTGTTTAAAGTGTATATATATATATATAAGGAATGAAAGTGTTAATTAAGGTGTGTGGTGTGAATCATAATGGGAAATTAGGGTTTTGGGAGTGAAATTTGGACTTGGCTTATGAAATGATAAGTGAACATTCTAATGGTCAATTAGTGACCATTTGAGGTAAGTTGACCATAATTTGAAGTGAACTAGAGTGTTACAAACCAAATTGGTAGGCTGCCTAGTGACAGCAGCAGGTGAGACTGTGAGTCCAGCCTGTTTGGACTGCCATATCTTTGGCTGTGTAGGTTCAATTGGTATTTGGACAATTGGACATGAAACTAGACACATAATAGCACAATTTTTCTGAAGAAACCATGCCCAAAAGACCAAAGCAAGTGGACCAAAAATTGACCCTAATCCGGATACCCTGCAACCAGAATCTGCAGAATGACCAAATGAACAGTAATTGTTCATTTGGCCATAACTCATTGTAGAATGGGTCAATTGACCTGAAATTTTTACAGCAACAATTTAAGATATAGACAAACAACTTTCATGAAGAAACCTACCCCAAATTATGACCAGAACCTATCCAACAAGGTAGTGGCAGTCACTGTTCACTGCACTGTAGATATGGTCAATTCTGCAGTTTTGCAATCTGGCCAGCTGTGGTTTTTGGACCATATCTGGAGTTACAAAACTCCAAATGGAATGATTCAAAAAAATAAATTCAACTAGACAAAATAAGGAACAACTTTCATGTTTACCATTTCCTCAAATTCCCACTGTAACAGTCACTAATGGAACAGTAAAGTTAGGGTACAAAAACTGAAAATTCTGCTCCCTTAGTTTTAAGCTGAGGAATGGTATTGGTGATTAATTCCAACAAGTTTTGAATGCAAAATGTGGTACATTGGGAGTGTTAAAACCAATGTACCTATTTTCTATGAAAAAGTCAACATTTTTGTTGACTAGTGAAGTGAATAGTGACACCAAAACTTGAAATTCAAAAATTGAAGAATTCAAAAGTATCAAATGCCCTAGTATACCTAACAAGATTGGTTTGGATAGTTTAGCATGCCAATAGGGTTCAGTTAGCAGTACTGCACATGGCATTATGTCATTCTGTGATTTCATGGCTTTTAGCCATTCTGACATTATGTTGATACTTGGCCTTGTGCCTAATGTTATTACAGCTTATTAGTCGCTCATGCACAATCGAGACACATATGTGACCGATGGTGTGACGGCGAGGTACTTGATACCCAGTGCGGTTACCCGTTTATCCGATCCGATCATCCAGTATAGGTTACTTGGGCAACCAAAAATGAAAGTGGATAAATTTAATGAAATAATGAATATAACAAGTACAAAATAAGTAAGACTACAAATACTCATCGAAAATTTATTTGCAATAAGACACCGATACATTCACTGCATATTTACTTCCTGTTATTTCTTTTTATTTTATTATTGGCACCACTAAGCATTATTGCTTAGCGTGTTGCTTTTGCCATGCGTAGGTTCTGGAGATACTGACCGAGAGCCCAGTAGACCTCAGGCTGGGTGAGACCTCCTGCAGTTCTGCATAGTGTCTGTGTCACCTCACCATCCACAGTGCATTGGTAGGACACTAGGTTTCATTTTGATATTTTGTAATTAACTTTTATTTTCTTTTGTGTAATTAAAACTTATGTAATGTATTTGATGTTCATGTAAATAATGAAATTTGTGGTTATGAATAGAAAAATTTGAGTATTTATTTATTGCATATATATGAATACTATGAGAAATGAATGTTTGAGTAATGGAAAGGTTGTTGTAAAATAATTGAGACATTGTTGATGATTATTGGAGTTTTGAAAGTGATTGAATATGATTATAGGAAGTGTTTTTCACAGGTTCCGAAGAACTGTTTTCTCCATTTATAGCCGGTACTCTGCCGGATTTTCTTTAAAATTTTCGGAACCTCAAATAAATTATAATTTCAATAAATGACTTAAATGAATTATATTTCACAAGTTATATTCAAAACTATGATAAAAATTAATTAAGATAAAATAGAGTGTTCCGGTACACCGTGTGACATATCTTACTCGGATACACTGTAGACGGGTAAGGGGTGTCACACAACATGTCCCAAGAAAGAGATTTCTTTCAGCCAGAATTCACATTTCGACAATTTGGCATATAGCTGTTTCTCCCTTAAAATCTGTAGCACAATCCGTAGATGTCTATCATGCTCCTCTGCATTCCTCGAATATATCAAAATATCATCAATAAACACCACCACAAATTGATCAAGGTATGGTCTGAAGATAGTGTTCATCAGATCCATAAAAGCAGCTGGAGCATTAGTTAACCCGAATGGCATTAGCAGAAACTCATAATGGCCATATTGAGTTTTGAAAGCAATTTTTAGAATACTCTACTCTTGCACTTTCAACTGATAATAACCAGATCGCAAATCAATTTTGGAAAATACAGCTGCACCCTTCAACTGATCAAACAGATTATCAATGCGAGGTAATGGATATCTGTTCTTTATTGTCACCTTATTCAACTGCCGGTAGTCAATACATAAGAGGAGAGTGCCATCTTTCTTCTTAACAAACAATACTGGCACTCCCCAAGGTGACACACTAGGGTGGATGAAGCCCTTTTCAAGTAGTTCTTGCAACTGTACCTTCAACTCCTTCAATTCTGCTAGTGCCATTCTGTATGGTGTTACGGAGATTGGATCCACATAAGGCATAACATTAATCTCAAACTGCACCTCTCTTTCTGGAGGTAATCCTAGCAATTCATCAGGAAAAACATCTAGAAAGTCATATATTGTAGGGATGTCCCTCAATGTTGGACTCCCCACTTGGGTGTCTACCACATGTGCCAAGTATGCTTCACACCCCTTCCTGATCATTTTTCTGGCTAGTGTAGCCGAAATGATATTTGATGGCAATAGCTACCTCTCCCCATGTATAATCACATAACTATACTGAGTGAGACCAAAAGTGACTGTCTTTAGTCTATAGTCAATCATGGCATGATGCTTGGCTAACTAATCCATACCCAAGATGATATCATAATCTCTGAAGGGCATTTCAATGAGATCAAACAGAAAAGTATGTCCTTGGATCACCAAAGGACAATCCCTATACATTCTATTGACCCTGACCTCTTGTCCTAGTGGACTTGTTACTAGCACCTCAAAGTCCATTTTCACACATGGAACAGCAATGCAATCAATGATGCTAGTACTCACATTGGAATCGGTAGAACCTAGATCAAATAACACAAACACATCTTGATTAAAAGTTGAGAAGGTACTAGCCACAAATCAGATGTCTCAGCCTCTTCTCTCTGTCTCATTGCGTAGACATTGACTGGACACTACCTTGCTCTGACTGATTCACTATGCCTTGACTGCCTGCTGGACTACCTCTACCCCTACCTCTACCTCTGCTAGGTGGTTGTGAACCTCTGGTGACAGGATTCTGAACTAACCCTTCTGCAGTAGTAGGAGGTGGCCCAACTCTACGGGCATTAGCGCAGTCTTTGGCAAAGTGTCCTGTGCCTCCATAGTTATAACAAGCTCCTGTGGCCTTATAACATACTCCACCATGATTTCTACCATAAGTTTCACATTGGCAGGGAGGGTAGGAACTTCTGGTAGTTTGCTGACCAGATGGAGGAGGTCTCTGTCCTGAAAATCTTCTCCTACTGGACTTTTTACCACCTCTGTTGTGTCCCCCAAAGTTCTTCCTCTTCCCAGTCGGACCACTAGAACTCTGATCTACTGACTTCCCCTCTTTCTCTTTTTCTATCTTCTCTGATTTCTTTTTCTCTAGGGCCGCTTCTGACTCAATTCTTTCTAATTCTAGTGCTTGAGAAATGAGCCCAGAGAAGTTAGTATGTTTGAATCCGACCACCTATAATCTAATACTAGGCTTTAAGCCGGTTTCAAACCTCTTACATCTTTCCCTGCTGGTAGACTTCCTGCATAGTGGCTCAAGCAGGAAAACTCCATTTTATATTCTGTCACTGATCTACTTCCCTGTTTCAGACTTAAGAACTCTTGTAGCTTCTGGTCCACATAAGCATCTGAGACATATTTTTGTCTGAACTCCCGCAGAAATTCATCCCAGGTTAATACTGGAGGTTCCACCAAACTATGAGGAATGGTTTTCTACCAGTCATATGCGTCTCCCTGTAGTAGTGACACTGAATACTCAAATCTGAGCTCCTCTATATAGTGTAGTTTCTTAAACACCCTATCCATTCTCTCTAACCGTTGTTCTACCTCTAGTGGATCTACTGTCCCCTTGAACTCAGTAGCCCCATATTTAATCAGCTTGTCATACTACCTAGCTGAAGACTGTGATTGTACCACTGGTGTCTGCAGTGGGGCTTGAGTAGGCATATTACCAGCCATCTGTTGGAACATTACAGCCATCTGCTGAGCAAATTGAGCTAGGAACTACGGCATTGAGGGAACTGGTGCGGCTGATCCACTTACATTGTGAATGGCTGGGGCTTCCCCTTGTACCTCAACCTCTATTGATTGATCGACTGAATGGTCCCTTCTTCCATAGTCAATTAGAGGATATTACACCTCCTGAATAAATAACACAAGGAGATTTCCTCCCGTTAATGCATATTTATAATGTAATGTACTATATGTATCAAATAATGACATTGAGCAGTTGTACTATGAAGAAAGAATATTCAAATTACTGGTCAAAATAGAATTTAAAAACTAGCTCTGATACCACTAAAACATGTCACACCCTACCCTTCTGTAAAGCATGACATGATCCCGTAGTATACCTAATGAATTGCCAAACTTCGTCTACTGATAACCCATTAAATGCACTACAAGAGATTTTAAACCTTTTCTTATTTCTTTTTACAGTGGTGAGCACTTTTGACAGGTGTTAAAATATTTTTAACTGAAGTGAAATCAAATAACAAATCTGAGTATCAATAATTTCTGTAGATATTTTGGTAGAGGGCCATCTTTTTTTTAAATAAAATAGTTCTTCAAAAACCTATAAAAAGCACTTCCAATATATCTCTTCAATCCCAAACTCCAATAATAGTTTAACAATAAATTTCTCAACATTTGTCAACTCAATTCAACATCAATTTTCCAGTCTTTCCAAAAGCTGAGATAAGAGAAATATGTCATAATATTTTTACAGGCCAAAATAATTTACAATTTTAGTTTGCAATTGCTCAAAACTAATATAATATATACATACAGAGCACATACATTACAACAAAAACTATAAAAATATGGTATACTCAATATACTTGGTGAAATCTCAAAATGTAGCACAAGCAGCCTACTCTGCTGCTCTGTCCGTCTGTCTACCTGCGACAGCAATGAAAAAGCTATTGCTAAGCCAATGTCTCAATGGTGCACAACATTAAGAAAATACAATTTAAAACCATAAACCATAAATCATATGAACTGTGGATACTTAAAATCATAGTTGAATTTAAAAGACAGTGAATGTCATAAAGAATTAAACTCCATTTCACAATATCACAATAAATATCAATAAATCACACACACAGCTAAATCATGATTCCATAGTCCAATTCCTCCCAAAAGCTGATGGCTAGTGAGGAATAACATAGCTAGCTAGCAAATAAATGAGTACTCATCCTGTTCGTCCTCAACTGACACACACCTCAACACTTCAATCAGAGAGGGAATTCAAAGCCAATTCGTCCCACCAGACAAGCTAACGACGAATTCAATCAATATACATGATGGCTGTGGTTTCAAACCATTTGCAATATTTTTCAATCAATAAGTATCCATCAAATATCCATTCAAACAGTTTTCCACAATTTAAAATAATAACATACAAATTATCATAATTTATTTCAAATGAAAATTCAAAAGAAATAACTGTTGTGCACAAACCTCTGAAGAGTAACCTCTTGGCCCTGACTCAGTGTTTCCTTCCCCTTCCCTGAGTCTTTGCTAACTGAAACACACAATTTAAAGTGTTTTAGTACTCATTTAAACTGTCTCTAACAATAAGGTTCAATAATTAATTTATTTAATACTATTATTTTCCTTAGTCAACCCATAATGTTGACCCTTAATGCACTCTAGGGGAATAAATTTTAATGTTACTAATATGTCACATTTTATAGTCCTTTAGTGTTGATACATGTTACCAAATTCATTTTCATGTGTATTTTATTTTATTGCAATTTATCAAATTTCGGTATGTTATTTTGACCTAGCCGGATGACTTAGTTTCCTCGGTTTTCGGTTTCTGGTCCGACTTATAAACTTATAGGTCTATGTCTTAGTGAATAGGTCATTTGGAGTTTACTAGACCAAGTTATGGTCATTTTACTATTGCTAGTCAGATTACACTAAAATGGCAAACTTAGGTCATTTTTAGGTCATTTCCGATTCTAGCAGTTTTTATACCCAAACTTGTGCAAGCATTTTGACTTGCTTATGGTCATTTCTGGGTTTTGGTGTCCTCATAAGAGTTGTAGCTCTATGTCTAAGATATCCGTGGTATAAATTTCAGGTAAATTGGACCTGTTTTGAGTGAGTTATGGCCAAAACACTGACTGCTGTCCAAATGGTCAATTTTCAGGTTTGCAAAGTCACTAATCCGGATTTGGTCAATTCTCATGTCACTTTTTGGACAGAATTTAGGTAGCCTTTTTTCATGAAAGTTGGCACATTTTATGCCTAGTTTTACCTCCAATTGGCCTCATACCAATTGGAGTCACACACTTAGGGTTATAGGCTCATTTGCACACTGCCCTTTACATGCCTCTCAAACACCAAATCAAACACATATTTACCAACTACATCTTCACTTCCCCAAACCATTTTGAATTTGGCACTAGCCATAACCATTGATTACTTTACATTATAGGTCAACTTGGACAGAATATAACAATTTCACAATACACCAAATGCAATCATAATTCACAAAGTCCAAACCCAATAATATATACACATAAACACTCCTAACCATAACATATAATTTCACTAACAAATTACATACATACTTAGCAACTTTAAAATCACATTTCATCAAATAATCTTCATGAATTCAAGCATTCCTCATGACCTTCTCAAGGCTGCCGAAATGCTCCAATTTACCAAAGTTTCCCATACTTTCTTCAACTTCAAGATCAATTGCTCAATCACCACATACACTTAATACACATTGGCTACAACATCTTATAACATTAATCAACATACTTTTCCATCATTTACATATAAAAACAAGCTAAACATTTTAACTTTCATGGCTGCTAAAATGGTACATCACTAATAATTCATCAAACCTCAAAACTTCTTCCATAAATCAACTCACCACAACATCAACTCAAAGTTTAACAAGGAAAGGATGAAGAAATGGCCACTTACCTCTTATCGACTTCCTCAAAACTCCACCAAATGGTCAAGTTTAATGAAGACACTTGTGGTTTTTATGGTTTAATCATGGTGGATTAAAGCTTAGTGTGTGGATGGCAATGGAGGTTTTCATGTAACATGAGATTCGGCCAAAGTGAGGGTGATGAGGAAGAAGAAGAGAAATGGTTCTACACCTATCCACTTTAGTTTTTAGGTGTCCCAAATGCAATTTTAGTGGAGCACTAATTAAATTATAATAGTTGTTTATTCAAAGTTTCTAAATTTTGCAAGTTTGCCTCATTACTTTCACTGTTTACATTATGTACTATATTTTTATTTTTCATGATATTTTCAAAGTGTAATACTACTTATTTTTAATGGACATTGAGGTCAAAAGTCAACTCGGAGTGTCAATTGACCACAATGTCCCTATTCGAGTTGTGTTCCTGATTTTTCAGTAACACTGAGTTTTGTCGTTTTCTCGATTTCTCGTTTTTCTTTGTACTAATTACTTAATTTCTCTTTGACATTTCTAATGTTATTTATACTTCAATAGATGTTTATTTAAGTCTTAAAATATTTTCAAGGGTTTTTCGCTGTCCAGGGCTAGTCAACGGTCAACACCGCAACTTCCCGATGCGGTCACCCATCGCTACGGTTTTCGGCTCGTTTAACTTTGTTACATTTCATTGCTATTATTTTTCCTTTGTTTTTCTTGTATTTTCCTTTCTTGTATTTCATTATTTTATGTCTCCTCACTAGCATTTAAATGTAGTTCTAGGCATCCTAGCTGTCTGGACAGACACTGCTCACCGGAACAGTAGAACGCAATATTGAACATAGGGGTGTTACATCCACAGTTTAAACAATAACATAAAAATTGTCATAGTTTATTTCAATTGAAAATTCAAAAGAAATAACTGTTGTGCACAAACCTCTGATAAATGCCTCTTGGCCTTGACTCAGTGGTTCTTTCCCCTTCTTTGAGTCTTTGCTAACTGAAACACACAATTTAAAGTGTTTCAGTACTCATTTAAATTATTTCTAACAACAAGGTTCAATAATTAATTTTATTTAATACTATTGCTTACATTAGTCAACCTATAAGGTTGACCTTTGATGCACTCTAGGGGAATAAATTTTAATGTTTTCAATATGTCACATTTTATAGTCCTTTAGCGTTGTTATATGTTGCCAATTTCATTTTCAAGTATATTGCATATTATTGCAATTTATCGGGTTTTGGTATGTTGTTTTGACCTAGCCGGATGACATAGTTCTCTCAGTTTTCGGGTTTTGGCTAGAATTACAAACTTGTAGGTCTATGTCTTAGTGAACTTTTGCAACAAATTTTAGGTCATTTGGAGTTTACTAAACCAAGTTATGATCATTTTACTATTGCTGGACAGATTCCACTAAAATGGCAAACTTAGGTCATTTTTATGTCATTTCTGATTCTGGCAGTTTTTATAACCAAACTTGTGCAAGCATTTTGACTTGCTTATGGTCATTTATGGGTTTTGTGGTCTCTACAAAAGATGTAGCCCTATGTCTAAGCTTTCCAACCATATAAATTTCAGATTTGGACCTGTTTTGTGTGAGTTATGGCCAAAATACTGACTGCTATTCAAATGGTCAGTTTTCAGGTTTGCAATGTCACTAATCCGGATTTGGTCAATTTTCATGTCACTTTCTGGACAGAATTTAGGTAGGCTTCCAACATCAAAGTTGGTGTAACACCCTCACTGTAGCAATTCCATACATTTTACTGTTCCGGTGACCGATGTCGGTCCGGACAGCTAGAACGTCTGGAAAAATAATTAGACTAAAGTGAGGAACCATAAATAACTCAAATATTGATAAGAAAAATTTAGTAAAAATTTTAGAAATAAAATACAACCAAGTTAAATGAGCCAATGCCCTAGCGATGGGTAACCCAGCGGGAAGTTGCGGTTTTCGCAACTAGGAGCCCTAGACCTGGGGAAAAATTCATAAAATAATTTTTGGGACTCCAGAGAAGAGTCATTGAGGTTCCTATGGCATTAGAATGCCAAGAAAAATATTTAGAAAAATTTTTCAATCGGTACAGACAATTTTGACCCGTTAAGCCAAACGGAGGGCATTTTGGTCATTTCGCCTTCAGAGGTGATTTTTGGCCGACTTGTCCAGTTGAGTAAATAATTAATATGACATAAAATATGAATAAACATTACTAAAAATTAAATTGAAAAAGAGTAGAGAAAAGAAGAAAAGAAAATGAAGGAAAATGCTTAATTATGACATATGATGATGTCATTTAAAAGCCCCCTCCAATCACCATTTGACAAACCAATAAAAAGAGATAAAAATGACTTAAAATGAGATAAAAAAACAAAGGAAACCAGCAGTTTCCTTCTTCATACGGGCTGAAATAAGAAAGAAAGAGAAAGAAAGAAAGAAAGGAAGAAGGAGAAGGAGATGAACAGTAGCAGAAATAGGGGTTCAGCAGGGCAGCATCTTTCTCTTCCGTCCAGGTGAGTTTGGCTCAACTTCTACGGCTGATTTTTGGATATGTTTAAGGTATGTATGTGTGGAAGTTATGGTTAAAATTTGGTGATTGTTCAACGGTTGGATTTGGAGAAATATATTGTTGAACACAGGCTGTCTGTAGGTTGAATTCTGAATTTTAGCTACTGAAATTTGAGAAAAATAAATAGTTAGGATGCTTATAAAATTATGAAATTTGGTACAAATGATATTTGGGATGTTGAGGCTGCTGGGTTAAAATTTGGTGAATTTTAGACTTGTGGTTTATGAGATATAAATTGTTTTGCATGAGCTGTCTGAGTAAGACTGATTTCTGCAAAAATTCAGATTTTGAAGGGTTGAATGAATGTTTTGATATCTCATGATATAGAGATTATTTGGTGCTAAAATTTTTACTGATATTGTATAGGGATGTCTTAAATATATGGTTAAAATTTGGGATTTATCTAACGGTTAGATCATTATATATAAATTTGAATACACAAGCTGCCAGATTGGGTATTAATGGGTGGTTGTGGATTTAAGATTTATGATAGGAGTTTAGTCCAATTTAAGGGGAAATGCTGTTGAATTTTCATTGGATATTTAATTTAGGAAAGTGAAGTTATAATTGATTATGATTATTATGATTCTAGGAGAAATCTTGAAGAATAACAAGCTCAAGGTTGGTTTCAAAAAGGTTCGTGCATATTTATACCTAAATCCCTTTCATTCCATGTTAAGGACTTAAAGAGAACAAGAATTTGTAAATTAAATGAAAAGAATTCATGTGTATGTATACCATGAATTTCGGCAGCCCTAAGGAAGGAATGAGTTTGATTGTTTTAATGGACTTAGAGCGAATTAGAGATTATGTTTAAAGTGTATATATATATATATAAGGAATGAAAGAGTTAACTAAGGAAATTTGTGAAAACCTTGACTTTGAGCTAGGGTTTGGGAGTGAAAATTTGACTTTGATTAGGAAATTGTTAAAGAACATTCTAATGGTCAATTAGTGACTATTTGGGGTAAGTTGACCATAATTAGGAGTGAACTATTGCATGGCAAACTGAAATGGGCATGCTGCCTAGTGACAGCAGCAGGGAGGCTGTGAGTCCAGCCTATTTGGACTGCCATATCTTTGGCTGTGTAGGTCCAATTGGTGTTTGGCCAATTGGACATGAAACTAGACTTATAATGACACATTTTTGCTGAAGAAATCATGCCCAAAAGACCAAAGCAAGTGGACCAAAAGTTGGCCCCAATCCGGGTACCCTGCAAACCAATTCTGCAGAATGACCAAATGAACAGTAACTGTTCTTTTGGCCATAACTCACTGTAGAAATGGTCAATTGACCTGAAATTTTTACAGCAACAAGTTAAGACATAGAAAAACAATTTTCATGAAGAAACCTACTCCAAATTATGACCAGAACCTAACTCAAATGGTAGTCACAGTCACTGTTCATGGTTAGATTTGGTAAATTCTGCAGAATTGAAATCCGGCCAGCTGTGATTTTTGGACCATATCTGGAGCTACAAAACTCCAAATAGAGTGATTCAAAAACGGAAACTAGACAAAATAAGGAACAACTTTCATGTTTACCATTTCCTCAAATTCCCACTGCAACAGTGCTTAATGGAACAGTAAAGTTAGGCTTCAAAAACTGAAAATTCTGCCCTCTTGGTTTTAAGTTTATAAATGGTATGGGTGCTCAATTCCAACAAGTTTTAAATGTAAAATGTGGTGCATTGGGAGTGTTAAAACCAATGTACCTATTTTCCATCCAAAAGTCAACATTTTTGTTGACCAATGAGGTGAATAGTGACGCCAAAAATTGAAATTTAAAATGTGAAATTAGAAATGCATCTAGGGGACTTTAAATTGCAATTGGCAATTAATACTAGCAAATGTAAAACTCAAAATGTGGGATCTTGGTGTAATTAGAACTAATATATCCATTAAGTAGAAAAAGTCAAAATTTTGGTTGACTAGTAAGGTGAATAGTAGTCAAAATAATTAGCAAATTAAGATGAAGACCTAGAACCAATTCTAAGCTTAATGCTTAGAATGGTATGACAAATGTGGACTATGCATCTTAGTCAAAATTGTTAAAAGGAAATTAAGAGCATAAATTTGAAGTCCATGAAATTTTCATGGATTACTGGAAACATGAAAAATAAGTCATCTAATTGATGTAAATAGATAGTTAGGGCTTATATGCCCATCACAAATGGAATTCATAAAATATTAGTAACTCAACTTGAAATATAAAATTTGCAATTATATAAGTAGATTCTTGAATGTATAAATGAGAAAAGGAAAAATGTTTTGAATACAATGGTACATGTGAACCATTGTTTAGAATTGTGATTAATATGAATAACATAAAGAATGAATAAATGAACCATATTAATGTATGAATGAGACATTAGTTCTCATTATTGTAGAAAGGAGAAGTATTTTGAGTACAATGGTATAAAAAAGATAATTAATGTGAATTGTGATCATATAAATGATCAAATGAATGTATGAATTATAATTGAAATTTATTATGAAATAATGAAGTCATAAAACACAATATATTAATGTTTAATGATATTATGTGCCCTTGTATTGCCTAGACATGTGTGTCAGATTGGATAGTTTGGCATGCCAATAGGGTATTGTTTTAGCAGTACTGCAAAAGGCTTTATGCCTATATTCATAGCTCTATGCCCGTATTCATGGCTCTTATGCCCGTATTCATGGCTTTTATGCCCGATTATGTGATATCATGGCTTTTTAGCCATACTGACTGCATACGTGGTTGACGTTCTGCGTCCCATGGTATGACGGCCCGAGGCACCGCGGTGTCCAGAGCCAACGACCCGTTATCCAGTTTAGTCAGCCTGTCGTAGGTTACTTGGGCAGTGTAATTTATTAAAATAAATTAAGACTATTAGTAATTAAAAATATTAGAAATCAAATAAATGAGTTAATAAGACTTCAAAAGAATTAGTTACAATTATGAAATGATCCAAACCACGTAAAAATTGTTAAGTAAAATGATAAAAGAGTTGCAAAAATAGGTATAACTTAACTAAATATTTTAAATGTACCTTCTATTGCCATATAAATATAAACTGAGTATTTTTATTAATTCTGTATGTTGTACATTATCCCTGTGAATTTCGGAATTAAACGCTTTCAAAGCGAAACAAATGAGAACAAAAGATAATTAATATTAGACACATTGTATTAAATTAAATTGATTCTTAAATATTCAAATTATGCTTCGTTCTTTCTTTATTTGTATATTTTATTTTCTTGTTCTATTATTGCACCACTAAGCAGCAATGCTTAGCGCGATGGATTTGTTTCCTCGCGCAGGTACTTTGACTAAGATTTTTAGAGTCCAGATCTGCAGAAGTAGCTGTAGTATTCAAGGTTGTCACCTCCTCAGCAATGCATGTAGATAGGGCCCATATAGATCATATTTTGTATTTAGTATGAAATGCTAGATATTGTATTATAATGTAGATTATGAGCAGGTAATTAATAGAAATGTAATGTAATTTAATAAATTAGCTTTTTCATATGTAATTAATTTATATATCATGTAAATTATGAAATTATGTAAATTAAAGAAATTTGAAAATTTTACTTATGTGATTTGAGCATGAATGAGATTATATGGATTCGAAGACAGATTTGAAATATATAGATAATGCATGGAAATGAATATGAAATTGAGATATATGAATGAGATGTGAATTATGAGATGGTTATGAAAATAATTGATGAGATTTTATTTGTAAAATATTATTGAAACTTTCAAATAGGTAAATAGTAAAATACGTCAACTGGTAATAAAATAGGGGAAACTCCGCTGGTTTCTCCGTCGAAAAATTTATTAATATTAAAATATATCGAGATCAAAATATGAAAGGAATAAAGTAAGATAAGATAGGGTGCTCCGGCACCGAACGTAGCACACTTTGCTCGGCTACACTGTAGTCGGGTGAGGGGTGTTACATTTATTGGTATCAGAGCGCGGTTTAGGCGTTTCTGGACCTAGATAGATTGCATATCATGCATTGCATTCATATGAGTTGAGGTGACACTAATGCAGATCTATTTTCTTGGTTATTTTACGTTAAGGTATGGACTCAGAATCACAGAGGGCAGTAGAAGAAGAAGTAGTAAGTCGTATCCCGACTGGGAGTGATATTGGAAATCAGGGAGATCCTGCTCCACCAGTGCAAGAGGTGCCTGTACAACCCTAACAGGCCTTGTTTGAGCAGATGACTGAATTCTTCGGACAGATGATCAAGTTATTCCACCACGCCTCGTGAAAATCACCTCTAGGAAAAATTAGGAAGTATGGAGCTGTAGATTTTAATGGTAGAAAGGAAGACGATTCTTCAGCTGCTGAGTATTGGTTAGAAAGAACTAGAAGAGTCTTGCAGCAGCTCCATTGCACACCAGAACAAAGTTTGGAGTGTGCAGTTTCATTATTACAAGAAGCTGCATATCGGTGGTGGGATGTTGTAACCAAGGCAATGCAACCAGCTGACGTAACTTGGGAATTCTTTCTGATAGAGTTCAGAAAGAAATATATTAGCTGTGTTCATGAAGAGGAACAGAAGAGGAGTGGTGATCAGCAAAAGAGGAAATTTGGACAGTCTAGTAATAAGAGGCTGAGAGAACAGTTAAGTCAGACATCTGATCAAAGTAGGAGATCCAAACCCAGGCCTATACCCAGAAGAAATCAACCAGAAACACTAGTAGTGAGTGCGCCAGGATTAGTAAGAAAATGTGGCCATTGTAACAAGTGGCATAAAGGTGAATGTAGGGGATTGACTAGAGCCTGTTATAGATGTGGGGTCATAGACCATCGTCTGAAAGATTGCCCTAAGAGGAATTTACCACGGACCCAAACAGAGGTCGTGGAAGGACCAAGTACAACAGTAATGTCACCCAAGTCAGAGAGGAGCAAGAAGCCCCAAATGTAAATTTGAGGTAAAGTATCCTTCCCTTATGATATGCCAAAGTGTATAATAATATATTCAAAAAAAATTAAATAGTACCATATGTATAAAAGAAGTAGACAGATGGAGCAATAGACAGGTAAAATAATTATCTCAGAATCCAAAATACCCAGTAAATTTCGAGGACGAAATTTAAATTAGAGGGGAAGAATTGTAACACCCTCACTGTAGCAATTCCATACATTTTACTGTTTCGGTGACCAGTGTCGGTCCGGACAGCTAGAACGTCTGGAAAAATAATTAGACTAAAGTGAGGAACCATAAATAACTCAAATATTGATAAGAAAACTTTAGTAAAAATTTTAGAAATAAAATACAACCAAGTTAAATGAGCCGGTGCCCTAGCGATGGGTAACCCAGCGGGAAGTTGCGGTTTTCGCAACTAGGAGCCCTAGACCTGGGGAAAAATTCATAAAATAATTTTTGGGACTCCAGAGAAGAGTCATTGAGGTTCCTATGGCATTAGAATGCCAAGAAAAATATTTAGAAAAATTTTTCAATCGGTACAGACAATTTTGACTCGTTAAGCCAAACGGAGGGCATTTTGGTCATTTCGCCTTCAGAGGTGATTTTTGGCCGACTTGTCCAGTTGAGTAAATAATTAATATGACATAAAATATGAATAAACATTACTAAAAATTGAATTGAAAATGAGTAGAGAAAAGAAGAAAAGAAAATAAAGGAAAATGCTTAATTATGACATATGATGATGTCATTTAAAAGCCCCCTCCAATCACCATTTGACAAACCAATAAAAAGAGATAAAAATGACTTAAAATGAGATAAAAAAAAACAAAGGAAACCAGCAGTTTCCTTCTTCATACGGGCTGGAATAAGAAAGAAAGAAAGAAAGAAAGGAAGAAGGAGAAGGAGATGAACAGTAGCAGAAATAGGGGTTCAGCAGGGTAGCATCTTTCTCTTCCGTCCAGGTGAGTTTGGCTCAACTTCTACGGCTGATTTTTGGATATGTTTGAGGTATGTATGTGTGAAAGTTATGGTTAAAATTCGGTGATTGTTCAACGGTTGGATTTGGAGAAATATATTGTTGAACACAGGCTGTCTGTAGGTTGAATTCTGAATTTTAGCTACTGAAATTTGAGAAAAATAAATAGTTAGGATGCTTATAAAATAATGAAATTTGGTACAAATGATATTTGGGATGTTGAGGCTGCTGGGTTAAAATTTCGTGAATTTTACACTTGTGGTTTATGAGATATAAATTGTTTTGCATGAGCTGTCTGAGTAAGACTGATTTCTGCAAAAATTCATATTTTGAAGGGTTGAATGAATGTTTTTATATCTCATGATATAGAGATTATTTGATGCTAAAATTTTTACTGATATTGTATAGGGATGTCTTGAATATATGGTTAAAATTTGGGATTTATCTAACGGTTAGATCATTATATATAAATTTGAATACACAAGCTGCCAGATTGGGTATTAATGGGTGGTTGTGGATTTAAGATTTATGATAGGAATTTAGTCCAATTTAAGGGGAAATGCTGTTGAATTTTTATTGGATATTTAATTTAGGAAAGTGAAGTTATAATTGATTATGATTATTATGATTCTAGGAGAAATCTTGAAGAATAACAAGCTCAAGGTTGGTTTCAAAAAGGTTAGTGCATATTTATACCTAAATCCCTTTCATTCCATGTTAAGGACTTAAAGTGAACAAGAATTTGTAAATTAAATGAAAAGAATTCATGTGTATGTATACCATGAATTTCGGCAGCCCTAAGGAAGGAATGAGTTTGATTGTTTTAATGGACTTAGAGCGAATTAGAGATTATGTTTAAAGTATATATATATATATATATATATATATATATAAGGAATGAAAGAGTTAACTAAGGAAATTTGTGAAAACCTTGACTTTGAGCTAGGGTTTGGGAGTGAAAATTTGACTTTGATTAGGAAATTGTTAAAGAACATTCTAATGGTCAATTAGTGACCATTTGGGGTAATTGACCATAATTAGGAGTGAACTATTGCATGGCAAACTGAAATGGGCATGCTGCCTAGTGACAGCAGTAGGGGGAGGCTATGAGTCCAGCCTGTTTGGACTGCCATATCTTTGGCTGTGTAGGTCCAATTGGTGTTTGGCCAATTGGACATGAAACTACTTATAATGACACATTTTTGCTGAAGAAATCATGCCCAAAAGACCAAAGCAAGTGGACCAAAAGTTGGCCTCAATCCGGGTACCCTGCAAACCAATTCTGCAGAATGACCAAATGAACAGTGTCAATTGACCTGAAATTTTTACAGCAACAAGTTAAGACATAGAAAAACAATTTTCATGAAGAAACCTACTCCAAATTATGACCAGAACCTAACTCAAATGGCAGTCCACATCCTTGTTCATGGTATCAGATTTGGTAAATTCTGCAGAATTGAAATCCGTCCAACTGTGGTTTTTGGACCATATCTAGAGCTACCAAACTCCAAATAGAGTGATTCAAAAAAGGAAATTCAACTAGACAAAATAAGGAACAACTTTCATGTTTACCATTTCCTCAAATTCCCACTGCAACAGTGCTTAATGGAACAGTAAAGTTAGGCTTCAAAAACTGAAAATTCTGCCCTCTTGGTTTTAAGTTTAGAAATGGTATGGGTGCTCAATTCCAACAAGTTTTAAATGTAAAATGTGGTGCATTGGGAGTGTTAAAACCAATGTACCTATTTTCCATCCAAAAGTCAACATTTTTGTTGACCAATGAGGTGAATAGTGACGCCAAAAATTGAAATTTAAAATGTGAAATTAGAAATGCATCTAGGGGACTTTAAATTGCAATTGGCAATTAATACTAGCAAATGTAAAACTCAAAATGTGGGATCTTGGTGTAATTAGAACTAATATATCCATTAAGTAGAAAAAGTCAAAATTTTGGTTGACTAGTAAGGTGAATAGTAGTCAAAATAATTAGCAAATTAAGATGAAGACCTAGAACCAATTCTAAGCTTAATGCTTAGAATGGTATGACAAATGTGGACTATGCATCTTAGTCAAAATTGTTAAAAGGAAATTAAGAGCATAAATTTGAAGTCCATGAAATTTTCATGGATTACTGGAAACATGAAAAATAAGTCATCTAATTGATGTAAATAGATAGTTAGGGCTTATATGCCCATCACAAATGGAATTCATAAAATATTAGTAACTCAACTTGAAATATAAAATTTGCAATTACATAAGTAGATTCTTGAATGTATAAATGAGAAAAGGAAAAATGTTTTGAATACAATGGTACATGTGAACCATTGTTTAGAATTGTGATTAATATGAATAACATAAAGAATGAATAAATGAACCATATTAATGTATGAATGAGACATTAGTTCTCATTATTGTAGAAAGGAGAAGTATTTTGAGTACAATGGTATAAAAAAGATAATTAATGTGAATTGTGATCATATAAATGATCAAATGAATGTATGAATTATAATTGAAATTTATTATGAAATAATGAAGTCATAAAACACAATATATTAATGTTTAATGATATTATGTGCCCTTGTATTGCCTAGACATGTGTGTCAGATTGGATAGTTTGGCATGCCAATAGGGTATTGTTTTAGCAGTACTGCAAAAGGCTTTATGCCTATATTCATAGCTCTATGCCCGTATTCATGGCTCTTATGCCCGTATTCATGGCTTTTATGCCCCGATTATGTGATATCATGGCTTTTTAGCCATACTGACTGCATACATGGTTGACGTTCTGCGTCCCATGGTATGACGGCCCGAGGCACCGCGGTGTCCAGAGCCAACGACCCGTTATCCAGTTTAGTCAGCCTGTCGTAGGTTACTTGGGCAGTGTAATTTATTAAAATAAATTAAGACTATTAGTAATTAAAAATATTAGAAATCAAATAAATGAGTTAATAAGTCTTCAAAAGAATTAGTTACAATTATGAAATGATCCAAACCACGTAAAAATTATTAAGTAAAATGATAAAAGAGTTGCAAAAATATGTATAACTTAACTAAATATTTTAAATGTACCTTCTATTGCCATATAAATATAAACTGAGTATTTTTATTAATTCTGTATGTTGTACATTATCCCTGTGAATTTCGGAATTAAACGCTTTCAAAGCGAAACAAATGAGAACAAAAGATAATTAATATTAGACACATTGTATTAAATTAAATTAATTCTTAAATATTCAAATTATGCTTCGTTCTTTCTTTATTTGTATATTTTATTTTCTTGTTCTATTATTGCACCACTAAGCAGCAATGCTTAGCGCGATGGATTTGTTTCCTCGCGCAGGTACTTTGACTAAGATTTTTAGAGTCCAGATCTGCAGAAGTGGCTGTAGTATTCAAGGTTGTCACCTCCTCAGCAATGCATGTAGATAGGGCCCATAGAAATCATATTTTGTATTTAGTATGAAATGCTAGATATTGTATTATAATGTAGATTATGAGCAGGTAATTAATAGAAATGTAATGTAATTTAATAAATTAGCTTTTTCATATGTAATTAATTTATATATCATGTAAATTATGAAATTATGTAAATTAAAGAAATTTGAAAATTTTACTTATGTGATTTGAGCATGAATGAGATTATATGGATTCGAAGACAGATTTGAAATATATAGATAATGCATGGAAATGAATATGAAATTGAGATATATGAATGAGATGTGAATTATGAGATGGTTATGAAAATAATTGATGAGATTTTATTTGTAAAATATTATTGAAACTTTCAAACAGGTAAATAGTAAAATACGTCAACTGGTAATAAAATAGGGGAAACTCCGCTGGTTTCTCCGTCGAAAAATTTATTAATATTAAAATATATCGAGATCAAAATATGAAAGGAATAAAGTAAGATAAGATAGGGTGCTCCGGCACCGAATGTAGCACACTTTGCTCGGCTACAATGTAGTCGGATGAGGGGTGTTACAGTTGGCACATTTTGTACTTAGTTTCACCTCTAGTTGGCATCAAACCAATTGGAGTCACACAATTCCATTTATAGCCTAAAACACATACTGCTCTTAACATGTCTCTCAAACACCAATCCAAATACACATTAACCTTGTTATAAGTCCACTTCTCTACCAAATTCTGAATTGGTACTAACCATAATCAATCAACACATCACATTTAGGTCAACTTGGGCAGAATATAACAACTCACAATACACCAAATGCAATCCTAATTCATAAAGTCCAAACCCAATAATATATACACATAAACACTCCTAATTATTACATACAATTTCTACTACCAAATTACATACATTTTCACTACTATATCATATACATATGCTGCCACTTTTAGTACCATAATTCAACAACTTTTCATGAATTTAAACACTTCCAATCTTCACCATGAGGCTGCCCAAGTAAAACATATACATCAAACTTTTCAATTTCAATACATAATCTCACTTTACATTCATAATTCACACATATACATAGAAATCAAGCTCTTACACATTTAATTACTCTAACTAATCTCATTACCCATCAAATACAAGTGAAAATACATCCAGTTTCTTCAACAATCATGGCTGCCAAAAATAATACCTTGTCCATACTCATCAAATTCCTTAACTTCTTCCATAATCTAACTCACCATAACCTTAGTTACAATTTTAATGAAACAAGTAATGAAAACAAACACTTACCTCTTTTAAAGCTTAACCAAAGCTTCATTAAAACCTCTTAAAATTGCTATCAACTTCTTTCTTGCAAGGTGGGGATAAACTTTAATGAAGAAAAGTGTGGGAAAAGATGAGTTGATCATGGTGATTCAAGCTTGAAAAGTGAGGCCGCCATGGGAGAGGTTTTGAGAGCAATTCGGCTGGTTTGTTAAGAGGTTGAGGATGAATTCATCTTTTGTCCACTTTAGCATTTAGGTGTCCCAAATGTTGACGTTAGTGGAGCACTAACTTAGATTAATGAATTAATTAATCCAAATTTTCCATAATTTGAATTTATGCCACCATACTTCCACCATTTATATAATGTACCATAATTTTAATTTTTGTAATATTTTCAAAGTTTAATATCATTTATTTTTAATGGACATTTAGGTCATAAGGCAACTTGGGATGTCCAATGACCACAATGCCCCTATTCGGGTTGTATTCCAGATTTTTGTCTGTTTCTCAATTTCTCATTTTTCTTTGTACTAATTAATTAATTTTTCTTTGACATTTCTAATGTTATTTATACTTCAATAGAAGTTTATTTAAGTCTTAAAAATATTTCCCAGGGTTCCTGGCAGTCCAGGGCTAGTTAACGATCATCATCGCAACTTCCCGGTATAGTCACCCATCGCTACAATTTTTGGCTCATTTTACTTAGTTACATTTCATTGCTCTTATTTTTCTTTTGTTTTTCTTGTATTTTCCTCTATTTTATTTCATTATTTTATATCTTCTCACTAATATTTAAGTATAAATTTAGGCATTCTAGCTGTCCGGACAGACACTGGTCATCGGAACAGTAGAACGCACTACCGAATATAGGGGTGTTACAATTCTTCCCCCCTTAAAATAAATTTCATCTCAAAATTTTACCTGGTTTTAGTCTCTGAACAACTATGGATGCTATCTCCGCATGTCCTTTTCATGTTCCCAAGTAGCTTCCTGGCCTGAATGATGGTTCCACAGCACTTTAACCAGGGGTATCTATTTGTTCCTTAGCTATTTCACCTCATATGCCAGAATCTTTATGGGTTCTTCCTCATATGAAAGGTCTGGATTTACCTCAATCTCTTCACTTGATAGAATATGAGATGGGTAAGATCTGTACCTCCTTAACATGGACACATGGAAGACACTGTGTATCCTTTCTAGCTCTAGAGGTAATGCCAATCAATATGCCAAAGGACCCACTCTTTCTAGAATCTCATATGGTCCAATAAAGTGAGGACTCAATTTCCCCTTTCTGCCAAATCTCATAATCTTTTTCCAAAGAGAAACTTTGAGGAATACCTTATCACCCACTACATATTCAATATCTCTTCTCTTCATATCAATATAGGACTTCTGACGGTCTGATGTAGCCTTGAGTCGATCTCTAATCAATCTGATCTTTTCCTCTGTCTGCTGAACAATTTGTGGGCCAATCATCTTTCTTTCACCTACTTCATCCCAACATAGGGGATTTCTACACTTTCTGCCATATAAAGCTTCATATGGAGACATCCTAATGCTTGATTGGTAGCTATTGTTATAAGCAAACTCAATCAAAGGCAAGTGTGTATCGCAACTACCTTCAAACTCAATCACACAAGCTCGTAACATATCCTCTAAGATCTAAATTACCCTTTCAGACTAGCCATCTGTCTGTGGGTGGAATGTCATGCTGAAGTTCAATCTAGATCCTAGGGCTCTCTGAAGACTACCCCAAAATCTAGAAGTGAACCTAGGATCTCTGTCTGATACAATCGATACTGGCACTCCATGCAGTTTTACAATCTCATCTATGTACAATCTAGCCAATCTCTCCAGGCTATAGTCCATCCGATTTGTGAGAAAGTGAGCGGACTTAGTCGGTCACATCAACTATAACCCATACTGCATCATGACTATTCTGTGTCCTCGGAAGTCCCATCACAAAATCCATAGTTTTTCGTTCCCATTTCCACTCAGGTATTGGCAATGGATGTAACAAACCAGCTAGTACTTGATGTTTTGCCTTCACTTGCTGATAAGTTAGGGATTTGGAGACAAAATCAGCTACATCTCTTTTCATACCCATCCACCAGTAATGCTCTTTCAGCCCTCTGTACATTTTAGTTCCACCAGGGTGTATAGCAAAAAAAGACTCATGTGCTTCCTTCATAATGATCTTTCTCAATTCCACATCATTAGGAATGCACATTCTACCTTAATGTAGCAATAAACCATCATCTCTCACAGAAAATTCAGGTTTCTTGCCCTGCTAGACTTTTTTCAGTAGCTTCTGATATTTTTCATCATTCTGAACATCCATTCTGATATGATCAATCAACACTAACTGTACATGCCATGCAACTGCTATCTGTCCCTCATCATCAATCTCCAAACTGGCATGTCATGCTTTCAACTCATGTACCATGGACAATGGAGAAACTCTGAGACTTGCCATAGTCTTGCGACTTAAGGCGTCAGCCACCACATTTGCTTTTCCTAGCTGATAATCTATTAAACAATCATAGTCCTTAATCAATTCTAACCATCTCCTCTGTATCAAGTTCAATTCTTTCTGAGTGCCCAAATACTTCAAGCTCTTGTGATCTGTGTAGATATATCACTTCTTCCCATATAAGTAATGTCTCCAGATCTTAAGAGCAAATACAATAGCTGCTAGCTCCAAGTCATGTGTTCGATAGTTCCTCTCATGCGGTTTTAGCTAGCGTGATGCATATGCAATGACATTCTGATCTTGCATCAGTACGCAGCCTAACCCATTGTGAGAAGCATCACTATATAAATTGTGTATTCTTTACCTGGTGTAGGTAAAGTAAGGACTAGAGCTTCAGTTAAACACCTCTTCAACTCATCAAAACTCTACTGGCATTTATCCGTCCACTGAAATTTTTCATCTTTCCGAAGCAGCTTGGTCAGTGGAGAAGCTAACATAGAAAACCCTTTCACAAATCGGTGGTAGTATCCAGCTAAACCCAGAAAACTGTGAATTTCTGTGATATTCCTGGGTGGCTTCCAATTAAGGATAGCTTTTACCTTGCTGGAATCTACCTTGATCCCTTCAGCTGACACAACATGTCCCAAGAAAGAGATTTCTTTCAGCCAGAATTCACATTTCGACAATTTAGCATATAACTGTTTCTCCCTTAAGGTCTGTAGTACAATCCGCAAATGTCTGTCATGCTCCTTTGCATTCCTCGAATATATCAAAATATTATCAATAAACACCACCACAAATTGGTCGAGGTATGGTCTAAAGATAGTGTTTATCAGATCCATAAAAGTAGCTGGAGCATTAGTTAACCCGAATGGCATTAGCAGAAACTCATAGTGGCCATATCGAGTTCTCAAAGCAGTTTTTGGAATACTCTGCTCTTGCACTTTCAACTGATAATAACCAGATCGCAAATCAATTTTGGAGAATATAGCTGCACCCTTCAACTTATCAAACAGATCATCAATGCGAGGCAATGGATATATGTTCTTTATTGTCTCCTTATTCAACTTCTGGTAGTCAATACATAAGCGAAAAGTGCCATATTTCCTCTTAACAAACAATACTGGCGCTCCCCAAGGTGACACACTAGGACGGATAAAGCCCTTTTCAAGTAGTCCTTGCAACTGTTTCTTTAACTCCTTTAATTCTGCTGGTGCCATTCTATATGGTATTATGGAGATTGGATCCACACCAGGCATAATATTAATCTCAAACTGCACCTCTCTTTCTAGAGGTAATCCTGGCAATTCATTAGGAAACACATCTGGAAAGTCATATACTGTAGGGATGTCCCTCAATGCTGGGCTCCCCACTTAGGTGTCTACTATATGTGCCAAGTATGCTTCACACCCCTTTCTGATCATTTTTCTGGCTAGTGAAGCCGAAATGATGTTTGATGGCAATAGCTACCTCTCCCCGTGTATTACCACATCACTGTACTGAGGGAGACCAAAAGTGACTGTCTTCAGTCTATAGTCAATCATGGCATGATGCCTGGCTAACCAATCCATGCCTAAGATGATATCATAATCTCTGAAGGGCATTTCAATGAGATCAGACAGAAAAGTATGTCCTTGGATCACCAAAGGACAATCCCTATACATTCTATTGACCCTGACCTCTTGTCTTAGCAGACTTGTTACTAACACCTCAAAGTTAATTTTTGTACACGGAACAGCAATGCAATCAATGATGCTAGCACTCACATAGGAGTGGGTAGAACCTGGATCAAATAACACAAACACATCTTGATTAAAAGTTAAGAAGGTACAAGCCACAATATCATATGTCTCAACCTCTTCTCTTTGTCTCATTGCGCAGACTCTGACTGAAGCACTACCTTGCTTTGACTGATTCACTGTGCCCTGGCTGCCTAATGAACTACCTCTAGCCATGCCTCTACCTTTGCTAGGTGGTTGTGAACCTCTAGTGACATCATTCTAAACTGACCCTTCGGTAGTAGTAGGAGGTGGCCCAACTCTACGGGCACTGGTGCAGTCTATAGCAAAGTGTCTTGTGTCTCCACAGTTATAACAGGCTCCTGTGGCATTATAGCACACCCCACCATGATTTCTTCCACAAGTTTCACATTGACGGGGAGGGTAGGAACTTCTGGTATTCTGCTGACCAGATGGAGGAGGTCTCTATCCCGAAAATTTTCCCCTACCAGACTTTTTACCACCCCTGTTGTGTCCCCCAAAGTTCTTTCTCTTTCCAGGAGGACCACCAGAACTCTGATCTACTAACTTCCCCTTTTTCTCTTTTTCTATCTTCTCTGATTTCTTTTTCTCTAGGCCCGCTTCTGACTCAATTCTTTCTAATGCCAGTGCTTGAGAAATAAGCTCAGAGAAGTTATTATGTTTGAATCTGACCACTTGTAGTCTGATACTAGGCTTCAAGCCAGTTTCAAACCTCTTACATCTTTCCCTGCTGGTAGAAAGGAGACTTTCTGCATAGTGGCTTAGGCGGCAAAACTCCCTTTCATATTCTGCCACTGATCTACTTCCCTATTTCAGACTTAAGAACTCCTGTAGCTTCTGGTCCATATAGGCACTCCCCAAGAAAATCATTCTAGGTTAACACTGGAGGTTCCACCAAACTATGGGGAATGGTTTTCCACCAGTCATATGCATCTCCCTGTAATAGTGACACTGAATACTCAAATCTTAGCTCTTCTATGCAACGTAATTTCTTGAACACCCTATCCATTCTCTCCAACCATTGTTATGCCTCTAGTGGATCTACTGTCCCCTTGAACTTAGTAGGCCCATAATTAATCAACTTGTCATACTGCCTAGCTGAAGGCTGTAGTTGTACCACTAGTGTTTATAGTGGGGCTTGAGTAGGCATATTACCAGCCATCTGTTGGAACTATGCAGCCATCTGCTGAGAAACTGAGTAGGGAACTGCGGTACGGAGGGCGCTAGTGCGGCTGATCCACTCACATTGTAAAGGGCTGGGGCTTCCCCTTGTATCTTAGCCTCTATTGATTGATCGACTGAATGGTCCCCTTCTTTCATAGTCAATTAGAGGATATTATACCTCCTGAATAAATAACATAAGGAGATTTTCTCCCGTTAGTGCATATTTATAGTGTAATGTACTGTATGTATCAAACTATGACATTGAGCAATTGTACTATGAAGAAAGAATATTCAAATTACAGGTCAAAACAGAATTTAAAAACTAGCTCTGATACCACTTAAACATGTCACACCTTACCCCTCCGTAAGGCATAACATGATCCCGCAATATACCTAATGAATTACCAAACTGATAACCCATTAAATATACAATAAGGGATTTTAAACCTTTTCTTATTCCTTTTTAGAGTGGTGAGCACTTTAGACAGGTGTTAGAATTTCTTTTTTTTTTTTTTAACTGAAGCGAATCCAAATAACAAATATGAAGTATCAGTAATTTCTGTAAAAATTTTGGCAGAGTGCCATTTGTATTTTGAATAAAACAGTTCTTCAAAAACCTATAAAAAGCACTTCCAATATATTTGTTCAATCTCAAACTCCAGTATAGCTCAACACAAATCAATTTTCTCAATATTTGTCAAACTCAATTCAACATCAATTTTCAATATTTCCAAAGATAGACTACAAAATGACTGAGTAGTTCAAAAGCTGAGATAAGAAATATATATATTGCAACTTTAGTTTACAACTGCTCAAGACCAAGTACAATATATACATACAGTGCACATACATTACAATAAAAATTACACAAAGGTGGTATACTCAATATACCCGGCAGAATCACAAAATGTAGCACAAGTAGCCTACTCTGCTGCTCTGTCTGTCTGTCTACCTACAACAGTAATGAAAAAGCTATCGCTGAGCTAATGTCTCAGTGGTGCACAACATTAAGAAAATACAGTTTAAAACCATGAACCATAAATCATATAAATTGTGGATACTTAAAATCATAGTTAAATTCAAAAGACAGAGAATGTCATAAAGAATTTAAACTCCATTTCACAATGTATCAATGAATATCAATAAATCACACACAGCTTAATCATGAATCCAAAGTCCAATTCATCCCAAAAGCCAATGGCTAATGAGGAATAACATAGCTATCTAGCAATTATATGAGTACTCATCCTATTCGTACTCAATTGACACACACCTCAACACTTCAGCCAAAGAGGGAATTCAAAGCCAATTCGTCCCACTAGACAAGCTAGCGAGGAATTTAATCAATATACATGATAGCTGTGGTTTCAAACCATTTGCAGTATTTTTCAATCAATAAGTATCCATCCAATATCATTCAAACCAATTTTTCAAAATTTAAACAATAACATACAAATTGTCATAATTTATTTCAATTGAAAATTCAGAAAAAATAACTATTATGCACAAACCTCTGATAAATGCCTCTTGGCCTTGACTCAGTGGTTCTTTCCCCTTCTCTGAGTCTTTGCTAACTGAAACACACAATTTAAAGTGTTGCAGTAATCATTTAAATTATTTCTAACAATAAGGTTCAATAATTAATTTTATTTAATACTATTGTTTTCATTAGTCAAACTATAATGTTGACCTTTGATGCACTCTAGGAGAATAAATTTTAATGTTACCAATATGTCATATTTTATAGTCCTTTAGTGTTGGTATATGTTACCAATTTCATTTTTAAGTGCATTGCATTTTATTGCAATTTATTGGGTTTTGGTATGCTATTTTGACCTAGTCGGATGACCTAGTTTCCTCGGTTTTCGGGTTCATGTCAGAATTACATACTTGTAGGTCTATGTCTTAGTGAACTTTTCCAGCAAATTTTAGGTCATTTGGAGTTTACTAGACCAAGTTATGGTCATTTTATTATTGCTGGACAGATTGCACTAAAATGGCAAACTTAGGTCATTTTTAGGTCATTTCCGATTCTGGCAGTTTTTATACCTGAAATTGTGCAAGCATTTTGACTTGCTTATGGTAATTTCTAGGTTTTGTGGTCTCTACAAAAGATGTAGCCCTATGTCTAAGCTTTCCAACCATATAACGTTTAGGTCATTTGGACCTGTTTTGAGTGAGTTATGGCCAAAATACTGACTACTGTTCAAAGGGTCAGTTTTCAGGTTTGCAATGTCACTAATCCGGATTTGGTCAATTTTCATGTCACTTTCTATACAGAATTTAGGTAGGCTACCAACATGAAAGTTGGCACATTTTGTGCCTAGTTTCACCACCAATTGGCTCAAACCAATTAGAGTCACACAATTCCATTTATAGCCTACAACACATACTGCCCTTAACATATCTCTCAAACACCAATCCAAATACACATTAACCTTGTTATAAGTCCACTTCTCTACCAAATTCTGAATTGGTACTAACCATAATCAATCAACAAATCACATTTAGGTCAACTTGGGAAAAATATAACAACTCACAATACACCAAATGCAATCCTAATTCACAAAGTCCAAACCCAATAATATATACACATAAACACTCCTAATTATTATATACAATTTCCACTACCAAATTACATATATTTTCACTACTATATCATATGCATATGCTACCACTTTTAGTACCATAATTCAACAACTTTTCATGAATTTAAACACTTCCAATCTTCACCATGAGGCTGCCCAAGTAACACATATACATCAAGCTTCCCAATTTCAATACATAATCTCACTTTACATTCATAATTCACACATATACATAGAAATCAAGCTCTTACACATTTAATTACTCTAACTAACCTCATTACCAATCAAATACAAGTGAAAATACATCAAGTTTCTTCAACAATCATGGCTACCAAAAATAATACCTTGTCCACACTCATCAAATTCCTCAACTTCTTCCATAATCTACCTCACCATAACCTTAGTTACAATTTTAATGAAACAAGTAATGAAAATAAACACTTACCTCTTTTGAAGCTTGACTAAAACTTCATTAAAACCTCTTAAAATTGCTATCAACTTCTTCCTCGCAATGTGGGGATAAAATTTAATGAAGACAAGTGTGGGAAAAGATGACTTGATCATGGTGATTCAAGCTTGAAAAGTAAGGCGGCCATGGGAGAGGTTTTGAGAGCAATTCGGCTGGTTTGTTAAGAGGTTGAAGATGAATTCATTTTCTGTCCACTTTAGCTTTTAGGTGTCCCAAATTTTGAGGTTAGTGAAGCACTAACTTAGATTAATGAATTAATTAATCCAAATTTTCCATAATTTGTATTTATGCCACCATACTTCCACTATTAATATAATGTACCACAATTTTAATTTTTATGACATTTTCAAAGTTTAATATCATTTATTTTTAATAGAAATTTAGGTCAAAAGGCAACTCGAGGTGTCAAATGACCACAATGCCCCTATTAGGGCTACATTCTCGATTTTTCGGTAACACCGATTTTTGTCAATTTCTCGATTTCTCATTTTTCTTTGTACTAATTAATTAATTTTTCTTTGACATTTCTAATATCATTTATACTTCAATAGATGTTTATTTAAGTCTTAAAAATATTTCCCAGGGTTCCCTGCAGTCCAGGGCTAGTTAACGGTCCTCGCCGTAACTTCCTAGTGCGGTCACTCATTACTACGGTTTTTGGCTCGTTTAACTTAGTTACATTTCATTGCTCTTATTTTTCTTTTGTTTTTCTTGTATTTTCCTCTATTGTATTTCATTATTTTATATCTCCTTACTAATATTTAAGTATAATTCTAGGCATTCTAGCTGTCCGGACAGACACTGGTCACCGGAACAGTAGAACGCACTACCGAATATAGGGGTATTACATTTGCCTTCCCAGGATGATAATCAATCACACAGTCATAGTCTTTTGGGAACTTAATCCATCGCCTCTGTCTAAGGTTGAGCTCTTTCTGGGTTGGCAAGTATTTCAGATTTTTGTGGTCTATGTAAATATAGCACTTTTCCCCATGCAAGTAGTGCCTCTATATCTTTAGTGCGAGGATAATTATTGCAAGTTCAAAATCATGGGTAGGGTAGTTCTTTTCATGTGGCCTCAGCTGCCTGGAAGCATAGGCGACCACCTTCCTCTCTTGCATCAATGCACACCCTAACCCATTATGCGAGGCATCACTATGGGCCACAAAGTCCTTTCCCGACACTAGCTGTGTTAACACTGGTGCCTCTGTCAACATAGCCTTCAGCCTTTCAAAACTGGGTTGACATTTGTCGTTCCAGTCAAATCTAACACTCTTGTGTAACAACTTGGTCATTGGAGCAGCCATTAGAGAAAATCCCTTCACAAATCTTCTATAATACCCAGCTAGCCCCAAAAAGCTTCTGACCTCAGTTGTATTTCTGGGAGGCTTCCATTCCATCACTGCTACTATCTTCTTGGGATCTACTATAATCCCATCAGCTGACACTATGCGTCCAAGGAATGTAATCTCACTCAACCAAAAGTCACACTTGGACAGCTTAGCTTATAGCTTATTTTCTCTCAAGGTTTGTAGAACAATCCTCAAATGTTCATCATGTTCTTCCCTGGTCTTAGAAAACACCAGAATATCATCAATAAAGACCACTATGAACCGATCTAGGTATTGAAGGAAGATATGATTCATAAGGTCCATGAATGCTGCTGGTGCATTTGTTAGGCCAAATGTAACACCCTCACTGTAGCAATTCTGTACATTCTACTATTCAGGTGACCGGTGTCAGTCCGGACAGCTAGAACGTCTGGAAAAATATTTAGACTAAAGTGAGGAGTCATAATTAACTCAAATACTAATAAGAAAAATTAAGGAAAAATTTTAGAAATAAAATACAACTAAGTTAAATGAGCTAGTGCCCTAGTGATAGGTAACCCAGTGGAAAGTTGCGGTTTTCGTAGCTAGAAGCCCTAAACCTAGGGGAAAATTCGTGAAATAATTTTTGTGACTCCAGAAAAGAATCATTGAGGTTTCGATGGCATTAGAATGCCAAGAAAATGCTTAGAAAAATTTTCAGATCAGTATAGATGATTTTGGCTCGATAAGCCAAACAGAGGGTATTTTGGTCATTTCGTCTTCAGAGATGATTTTTAACCAACTTGTCTAATTATGTAGCACCCTCACTATAACCATTCCGTACATTCTACTATTCCGGTGACCGATGTCGGTCTAGACAGCTAGAACGTCTGGAAAAAAAATTTAAACTAAAGTAAGAAACTATAATTAACTCAAATATTAACAAGAAAAATATAGGAAAAATTTTAGAAATAAAATACAACTAAGTTAAATGAGCCGGCGCCCTAGCGATGGGTAACTCAGTGGGAAGTTACGATTTTCACAGCTAGAAGCCCTAAACCCAAGAGAAAATCCGTGAAATAATTTTTGGGACTCCAGAGAAGAGTCATTGAGGTTTCTATGGCATTAGAATGCCAAGAAAAGGTTTAGAAAAATTTTTCAATCGGTACAGACGATTTTGGCTCAATAAGCCAAACGGATGGCATTATGGTCATTTCGTCTTCAGAAATGATTTTTGGACAACTTGTCCAGTTAAGTAAATAATTATTATGATCTAAAATATTAATAAATATTGCTAAAAATTGAATTGAAAATGAGTAGAGAAAAAAAGAAAAGAAAATTAAAGAAATTAGGAATTATGACATCATATGATGTCATTAAACCACTCCCACCCAATTACATTGTGACACCTATCTATAAAGTTAATTAAAAGCATAAAATGGGCAGAAAATTTGAAGAAAACAATCATCTCTTTCTTCTTTTCCCAACCAATGGAAACCTATTTCTTCTTCCAACTCCATTGATGCTCAACAAAAGCTTTAATTCCCACTTGATTTTACCATAAAACCTCACCCTCTCTTCACAAAAAATTTCCCTTACCATTAGAGCTAGACTTGGGCAGCCATTAGAAGAGGAGAAAGTGAAGGAAAGTGAAGGGTAAAAATTCATCCAAGAGGTTAGTGCTAATTTTCTTGCTTCCATTCTTTCCTAAGCATTATTTAAGTTGAGTTAAGTTGAAATTTTGATGAAAAATGAATTAAAGATGCATGAACTTGCCCCATGAAATTTTGGCAGCCTTAGGGTACCTAGGGTTTCAACAATTTGATTGCATAATAGTTATGTATGGCTGCCATTAAACATGATTTTGGTGTTTTAATTCATGGATTGTATGTATATAGAGAATTGAAATTGTTGGAGTTAGGGTTTGGGCACCAAAATTTGGATTTTGTTTAAGTATTGTTGAAAAGAGGTTGTAATGGTCAATTAGTGACCATTTGGTAATGTTTGAGTAGGAAATTGAGTGAATGGTGCCAAGAGAATTGAGGTTATGTATGCTGTCCAGTGAGCACTGCAGGACTGGTTGTGAGTCCAACAGGTTTGGGTAGCTATAAATAGAGTTGTATAGGTTCAATTGGTGCAAGGCCAATTGGACATGAAACTAGACACATAATGGCACAACTTTGGTGAAGAAAGCCTACCCAGAAAACCAAACCAAGTTGACCTAAAAATTACCCCAATCTAGGTGACCAACATGCTATCTCTGGAAAATGACCAAATGAACAGTGTTTGTTCAAATGGTCATAAATCAGTGTAGAAAAGTTCAGTTGATCTGAAATTTTTCCAAAAGAAAGCTGAGACATAGCCCTACAACTTTCATAAAGAACACAAATCCAAATTCTAACCATAACCTAGTCAAATTGCCAACCAAACTTAGGTCACCAAATCTGCCAGAACCAGTTTTGCCCAGAATTCTGGATTCTGTCCAATCTGGCCAGTTATGGTGTTTAGGCCATAACTTGAGCTATAAAACTCCAAATGGAGTGATTCAAAAAACTAAATGTAACTAGAAACAACAAGGAACAACTTTCATGAAGACAATTTTGTCAAATTCCTATTGTACAAATAACCAATGGAACAGTAAACCTAGGGTATGAAATCTGAAAATTTTGAATAACATAAGATAAGCTTTGAAATGGTATTGGAAATCAATGCCAACAAAAATAAAACGCAAAATGTGGTATCTTGGAGAACTTAGGTTCAATAAATTTATTATGTATTAAAAAGTCAACAATTTGAGTGAATAGTAATGTGAATAGTAATACAAAGACACAAAGTATAATAACTAAATTGGTAGAGGAAATTAAAGTATGAAATTTTGAATCCATGAAACATTCATGGATTACTTGGAATAGAAATAGTAATTCACCTAAATGACTTAATAAACATTTAAGTTATGTGAGTATATAGTTAAGATTTGTATTCCCATTACTAGTAGGTCTAATAAAACATGAGTAATACCACTTGAATATGAAATGAAATTAACCTAGATGGATTGTTGAGTATAAATGGGATGAGGTTTACATTAGGATTTATGTTTCCATTACAAATAAGATAATAACACCTTATATGAGTTATGAATTCATATAAATATTGTAATGAATAAATGAATCACATGAAAATATGAATGAAACATTAGTTCTCTTTATAAGAGAAAGGAAGAATGTTTTGAGTACAATGGTATATGAACACCATTGTTGTGAATTGTGATCAATATGAATGATGTAAGGAATGTATGAATATTATGATGAATGTATAAATTATGAAATTTATCATGAAATAATAAAGTCATAAAACACAATATATTAATATTTAATGATATTATGTACCCTTATATTGCCTAGACATTTGTGTCAGATTGGATAGTTTGGCATGCCAATAGGGTAATGTTTTAACAGTACTGCGAAAGGCTTTATGCCTGTATTCATGGCTTTATGCCTGCATTCATGGCTTTATGCCCGATTATGTGTTATCATGGCTTTTTAGCCATACTGACTGCATACGTGGCTGACATTCTACGTCCCACGGTATGACAGCCCGAGGCACCACGGTGTCCAGTGCCAATGACCCGTTATCTAGTTTAGTCAGCCTGTCATAGGTTACTTGGGCAGTGAAATTTATTGAAATAAATTAATAATATTAGTAATTAAAAATATTAGAAATTAAATAAATGAGTAAGATGACCTAAAATAAATTAGAATAGTTATTTATTAGAAAGAATCGAAATGAACTAGACCGATATTAAAATTTACTTATTACGAAATAATCTGAGACAACCTAGAAAGTATTGAGAAAATGCTAAAAGATTAGCAAAGAAAATTATAACATATATATATTGCAAATGTGACTTACATAATAATATAAGCATAAATTTATTATTTTTAGATCATTTTTCTATGTACATTATTACTGTACATTGGCAAAATAAACACTTCCAAAGAAGACTAAATTAGGATAAAACATATTAAATTTTAGAAACCGCATGTGAAGTATAAATAAATCTTAATTATTTGAATTATATTTTATTTCTATCTTTATTTGTATATTATTTCCTTGTTATATTATTGCACCACTAAGTAGCAATGCTTAGCGCAATGAAATTGTTTCCTCGCACAGGTACTGTAGGTAAAGCCCAGATAAAAATATTAAATAGAGATTTTGGAGTTCTGATTTGCAGAAGTGTCTGAAGTATTCAAGGTTGTCACCTCCTCAGCAATGCATGTAGATAGGGCCCATATAGATTTTATTTTATATTTTGTATAAAATGCTTAGATATTATATTGTAATGTATATTATGAATAGGTAATTAATAGGAATGCGATGTAAATTAATTAATTAGCTTTTTCATATGTAATTAATTTATATTTCATGTAAATTATGAAATTTTGTAATTATTTTGTAAATTATGTAAATTAAGGAAATTTGAAAATTTTGCTTATGTAATTTGAGAATATTTACATATGAATTGAGTATGAATGGAAATGTATGGAAATGATTATGAAATTGAAATGTATGGATGAGATTTGAAATATGAGAAAATTATGAGAATGATGGATGAGATAATTATGATTAGCATGGATAAGGTTTTATTTTGAAAATATTGTTGAATTTCAAACAGGTGAATATTGAAATACGCCAAACGATAATAAAATAGGGGAAACTCCACTGGTTTCTCTGTTGAATAATAATTGATATTAAATTAAATGAATTCAAAATTATTAAAAAAATAAAGTAAGATAAGTTAGGGTGCTTCGGCACCGATTGTAGCACGCCTTGCTCGGCTACACTGTAGTCGGGTGAAGGGTGTTACAAATTAAGTAAATAAATTATATGACATAAAATGTGAATAAATATTATTAAAAAAATTGAATTGAAAATGAATAGAAAGAAAAGAAAGGAAAAATGAAGAAAAATGGGACTTTTGACATCATATGATGTCATTATTAAAGCCTCTACCAATCAAATTTCACCAAGCTATAATAAGTCAACTTAAAGAGAGTTAAGTGGGCAGAAATTAAAAAGAAAAATCTTCATCCCCTACCTCCCTCAACCCAGCCAAAAATGTCCCTAACCACAAACCTCCATTAAAGCTTTATCAAGCTTTATACCCCACACCATTTCACCTCAAAATCCCTCACTCTCTTCACTAAATTTTTTCCTCACCCCTTAAACTCTCTTTAGCTAGCAAAAAGAAGAAGGAAAAAGGAAGGTTTTGCAAGCTTGTGAGTTAGCTCCAACAAGTTTAGTGCCATTTTGATTGCATGATACTTGTGTATGACTACCATTGAACATGATTTTGATGTTTTAATTCATAGATTGTATGTATATAAAGAATTGAAATTGTTGGAGTTAGGGTTTGGGTAAAACCTAGGGTTTTGCTCATGTATTCATGAAAGAAAGTTTTGATGGTCAATTGGTGACCAATTGTTTATGTGTGATTAAGAGATGAAGTGATTTGTTCCATGGGAATTGAAATTAGGTATGCTGTCCTTGGTGACCTGCAGGACTGGGTATGGGTCTAGCAGTTTTGGGCAACTATAACTTTGATTGTGTAGGTTCAATAGGTGCAAGGCTAATTGGACATAAAATTAAACACATAATGGCACAATTTTGGTGAAGGAACTCTGTCCAGAAACTAAACATAGGATGCCCTAAAAATTGACCAAATCTGGGTGACTTACATTCTGCCTGGGCAAAATGACCAAATGAACAGTATTCATTCATTTGGTCATAACTCAGCATAGAAAGGTCCAATTGACCTAAATTTTTATCAGTAGAAAGCTGAGACATAGCCCTACAACTTTTATGAAGAAAATAAACCCAAATTTTGACTATAACATGTCCAAAAATTGACCTGAAGTCAGTGTTAAAAAACTGCAGAATTCATTCTGCCCAGAATTTCTGAAAAAATTGCAATCCGGCCAATTATGGTGTTTAGGGCATAACTTGAGCTACAAAACTCCAAATGGAGTGATTCAAAAAAAAATGTAACTAGACATAATAAGGAACAACTTTGATGAAGAACATTTGGCCAAATTCTCGCTGTAGAATGGCCAAATGGAACAGTGAACTCTAGCACCCAAAACTGAAATTTATGTTTTATTCACCAATGGTTAGAAGTATGGATTAGCAACTAATGCTAACACTTTTGGGAACCAAAATGTGGTAAATTTATGTGATTAGGACTTATGCAGCTATTATGCGTTGGAAAGTCAATAATTTGATCTAAATAGTAAAATGAATAGTAAACTTACATGTGACACCCCTCACCTGTCTACAATGTAGCCGTGCAAGACGTGTTACATGGCGTGCCGGAGCATCTAGTCTGTGATTATCTCATTTTATGAACTCAATTTGATTTAAGAAGTCTTTTATGTAATATTCATATCATGTTGATACTATTTTCATACTTTAATAAAATCAGTGTTTCAAAAATAGTAATAAAAATGTGGTAAGATGCTGTGTGTATTCCGGACAAACTGTCCTTCCAAACTTGTTAAAAATAGTTCAATATGATAATATCAAAATCTCAACTATTTCACAGTCTCAATATTTCAACACAGCCTATTGGTTTTTACAATATTTAATCAGTTTTAAAATACAATCCATTATATTTTACATTCATCAAAACACTATCCATAGGAGTTTAATATATACAAATTATTACAAACTTTAAAGTTATTTGATATCTATACATATTACATAACAAAATGCCAAAATACAACTGATAGTCATTACACAAGATCCTAAGTCCTACCATGTATGCAGTATAGTACAGATGACTCTGGACTCCTGTGCAAATCTGATGTCTCACCCGGTCATAGGTCTGCTGGGCTCCCCAGCTGTGTCTCTAATACCTACACGTTATAAAAGTAACGCGCTAAGCAATTTTGCTTAGTGGTGCCAAATATAAAGAAATATACTCTAAAATAAAGTAAATGAATTGTTTATGAATTTATGACATCGATATTCTTTACAGTTGTTGATTCTACTTTTATTTGCTAACATTTCAATATTTGCTAATTCTGGTGGTGCTGTATATCAATAAACTAAATTTAGCTATTTGAATTTAATAATACTTAAATTAACTGCCCGTGTAGCCTATATACTGACCAGACTGGATAAACGGATATACAGGCACTGGGTACCTAGTACCTCGGGCAATCACACCATCGGTTACAAAGTGTCTCCTGGTGTGTAAACAGTGTGGCTAAAAAGCCATACAGTCAATCTGGCGATAAGCCAAGTATAATAACACAATACGTATAGCCGTAGGCTATTAAAGTCACAATGCGACATAATATGCCGTAAAAACACAGTATGGTATAAAGCGATTTACAGAACAGCTGTCAAAATTCTATTAGCATGCCAAACTATCCAAACTAGTCAACTAGGCAAACTAGGGCACATTACAAATTAATTATTTAATTCCTCATTTTTTTTTTTTTTGAGTTTGCTAGTTATCATGTAATTCACAAGTCAATGTATATGTTGACCTTTTTAGGTAATATGGATAAGATGATTCTAGCATCAACATATCGCAAATTGTAATTCAATATGCTGCCAATATAGTGCAATTTACCCTTTTCACAAGTTGGCATTCATTGCCAAATTACTTCAAGCATTATCGTATGTAAATGTCAAATTTTCAATTTTAGTGTGCTAGATTGGTCTAGCTTAATGTCCTATTTCTCTTGGTTTTTAGCTTCTGGTCAAAGAAGAAAAATTAGAGCTCTATGTCTTATTGAACTTTTGGCAAAATTTGAGGTCATTCTGAGTTGTATAGACCAATATATGGTCAATTTACTAAAGTTGGACAGATTACACCTTTAGTGCAAAATTTGGTCAATTTTATGTCACATTTAGTTCTGGCAGTTTTGGTACCTGAACTTATGCAAGCTATTTGACTTGGTTCTGGCTATTTCTGGGCTTTAGTGTCTTCATAAGAATTGTAGCTCTATGTCTGAGCTATCCATGGTAAAAATTTCAGTTCAATTGGACCTATTTTGAGTGAGTTATAGGCATCCTAATGACTACTATTTATATGGTCAAAAATCTGGGTTTGCAAGGTTGCCATTCTGGATTTGGTCATTTTTAAGATCAGTTTCTAGGCAGAATTTTGGTAACATTTCTACATGAAAGTTAGCCTTTTTGGTGTCTAGTTTCGTCCCCCATTGGCCTCATACCAATTGGGTTTATAGTTTTGCACTTATAACCTAATTTAGGTACTGCCAACACACACAACCTGCATTTGAAGATTACACTTCTAATTTTGACAATCCTCCTCCTCCCAATACTTCAATATTCAATCATGGCACTTCTATATATATTGTACACAATTCTAGCAAGCATTTTGGATAGAACACTCAAGTGCTCAAAGCACACAATACACCTTTAATGTTTAACATTTACTTCAACCCAAATTCAATGTACATCAACACTTATATTGCACATATACTTTCATGGCAATTATATAAACTGGCCACCATTCAATACAATCATATTTTATTAATAAATTTTATAAACTCACACACAAATTCATGATATTTAAGGCTGCCCAACATGACAGTTTACTAAAGCATCAAAGTCCCACTTTTAAACCCTTAATTCAAGCACTAACATACACATACTTGGACATTAACCTACTACAACTTCCATTTGAGTTAATCAACCTTAATTCTCATCCATTAGAGGTAAGAAAAACTCAACCACAGCAAACTTTCAAGGCTTCCAAAAATGGACAAGTTCATATCTCAATATTTTTTTTCATTTCTCTTCATCAAATTACTCACCTCAACCTAAACACAAGGTTTACTAAAGCTAGGGAGAAGATTTGGACATTTACCTCTTAAGAGCTTCCGTTAAACTTCACCAAATCTTGTTTTTCTTGTGGCCAATATCTTCCCTGAGGTGAGTAGGCAAGTTTTAATGAAGGATCCAAGTGGAAATGATGGCTTGATCATGCACCAATGGAGCTTTGCATGTGGGGCGGCAATGGAGCTTTCATGGAGGACAATTCGGCTGGTTGTTTGGGAGGAAGAAGATTGACTGAATTTCTGTCCAAAATGACTTCAATAGGTGTCCCAAAGCATGAGTTAGTGGAGCACTAACTTGAATTAATAATTCATTAATCTTAAATTCCTTAATTTGCTCATTTGCCACTAATCTTTTACTATTTACATAATGTATCTCATTTTAATTTTTCATGACATTTTCAAAGTGTAATATCATTTATTTTTAATGGACATTGAGGTCAAAAGGAAACTCTTGGTGTCAAATGACCAAAATGCCCCTTTTCGAATTGTATTCCTGATTTATCGGTAACACCAATTTTTGTCTATTTCTCGATTTTTCGTTTTTCTTTGTACTAATTTATTATTATTTTTTTAATAATTCTAGTGTCAATTATATTTTAATAAACCTTTACTTACGTCCCAAAATTTAATTTCGAGGGTTCCCCACGATCTGGTCGGCAATGACCTTCAGGTCTGGTCACCTATTCTTTGCAGTCTTTGGCTCGTTTAACTTAGTTTAATTTTCTCTCTTTTATTTTTCTTTGATTTTTCTTGTATTTTATTTTTATTTATTTCATCATTATATGTCTGTTCACTATCACCAAAGTTTAGTTCCAGATATCCTGACTTGCCCGGACTGACATTAGGTCACTGGAGCAATAGAACGTACAGAACACGTACAGGAAGGATGTTACAAGTCTTCCCCTTTAAATAAAATTTTTGTCCTCGAAATTTACCTAATATGAAGAGCTGAGGAAACTGTTGCCTCATTGTTACCTCGCTCTCCCATGTTGCCTTTTCCGTGTTGTGGTGCCTCCATAGGATTTTTACTGTTGGAATTGTTTTGTTTCTGAGCTCTTTTACCTCTCATGCCAAGATTTTAATCGGTTCTTTTTCATATGTCAGGTCAGGCTGTACAACAATTTCTTCTGCTAAGATGACATGTGAAGGATCTGATATGTATCTTCTAAGCATCAAGACATGGAACACATTATGCATCTTGTCCAGCTTAGGTGGTAAGGCTAATCTGTAGGCTACTGGTCCCACACGTTCAATAACTTCATATGGGCCAATGAACCTAGGGCTTAATTTTCCCTTTTTCCTGAATCTCAACACTTTCTTCCATGGTGTGTCACACCCTACCCCTCTGTAAGGCATAACATGATCCCGTAGTATACCTAATGAATTACCAACTCCGTCTACTGATAACCCATTAAGTACACTACAAGGGATTTTAAAAACTTTTCTTACTTCTTTTACAGTGGTGAGCACTATTATAGGTGTTAAAGACTTTCGTGAACTGAAGTGAAACAACTAACTTATTTGGTTTATTTGGAATTTTTGTAAAAATTTTGGCAAAGTGCCATCTGTATTTTGGACAAAACAGTTCTTCAGAAAACCTGTAAAAAGCACTTCAATAATTTTCCAAATCTCAACTCCAATACATTTCTCAACACAACAATTTATCAACTCAATTCCATAGAAATTTTTCAAAGTCTGAGATAAGGAAATATAATACAATTTTTACAAGTCAAAATATCTCATAATTTACTTTACAACTCCAATGTACAATTTTAATTTACAACTGCTCAAAACCAAAAACAATATGTACATACAGTGGACATACATTACATTACAAAATACAAAATACTGGTATGCTTATTATACTGTAATCCTCATTGGATGTACTAGCGGCCTAGTCACGCCGTCTGTCTATCTACTGCGACAAGAATAAAAGTATCATTGAGACAATGTCTCAGTGGTGCACAACATTAACCAAATACAATTTAAATCACAATTCATAAGTCATGTAAATAGTGGATATTTAAAATCATAGTTAAATTCAAGACAGTAATTCTCAACAAGAATTTAAATTCCATTTGTCAATATCACAATAATTTTCATAAGTTAGATCATGTTTGAATTCAAAAGACAGTATATGTCAATGAGAGTTTAAATCCATTTCACAATCTCACAATACATATCAATAAATCACACACTGCTTAATCATGATCCATAGTTCAATTCGTCCCAAAAGCCAATGGCTAATGAGGTATTCAATTCGTCCCAAAAGTCGATGACTAATGAGGAATAACATAGCTAGCTAGCAAAAATATGAGTACTCATCCAATTCGTCCTCAACAGCCACACCTCAACACTTGACGGAGAGGGAATTCAATTCGTCCCACTAGACAAGCTAATGAGGAATACAATCAATATACATGATAGCTGTGGTTTCAAACCATTTCCAATGCTTTTAAATCAATAAGTATCCATCAATGTCATTCAAACAATTTCTCACAGTTTCAAATCATTTACAATGCTTTTCAAGCAATAAATATCCATTCAAATACATTTCCACAATTTAAAACAATAATATACAAATAGTCAATATTTATTTCAATTGAAAATAATTCAAAAGAAATAGTTGTTGTGCACAAACCTCTGATATTTGTCTCCTGGTCTTGACTCAGATTTCTTTCCCTTTTCTTTGAGTCCTTGTTAATCGAGAAACACAATTTGAAGTGTTTGATGCTAAATTAATTTGCCTCTAACGATAATGTTCGATAAACAATTCACTGAATACCTTTATTTGCTTAATCACCTAATATACCGACCCTCGATGTTTTCTAGGTAAATTAGGTTTTAGTGTCCTTTATATGTCACATTCGATAGGATTTTAGGGTTGGTACGTGTTACCAAACTCAATTCTATGTATATTGCGTTTTCTTGCATTTCATTGCAAATTGCTGGATTTCGGGATACTAGTTTGACCTAGCCGGACGATCTAGTTCCCTCAGTTTTCGGGTTTCGGTCAAAACTACAAACTTGTAGATCTATGTCTTATGGACCGCGGTGAAAAATTTTAGGTCATTCCGAGTTAAGTAGACCGAGTTATGGTCATTATACTATTGCTGGTCAAATGGTATCAAATTAGGTCAATTTTAGGTCAATTTGGTCAACTCTGGTTCGGCCAGTTTTTGGACCCGAACTTGTGCAAGCTTTTTGACTTGCTTCTGGCCATTTCTGGGTTTTAGTGTCTTCATAAGACTTGTAAGTATGGGTCTTACTATTCATGGTTAAAATTTCAGGTCAATTGGACCTGTTTTGAGTGAGTTATGGCCTAAACACTCACTGCTGCCCAATTGGTCATTTTTCAGGTCCTAATTGTACCTAATCCGAATTGGTCATTTTCTTAGGTCACCTTGCAAGCAGAATTTTGGTATACTTTCTCAATGAAAGTTGGCACATTTTGTGCCTAGTTCCACCTCCAATTGGTCTCATACCAATTGAGGTTACACATTTAAACTTATTGGCTAAAATGTACACTGCCCTTAGTTACCTTGCTTAAACACACATCAATCACACACTTACCTTGCAAATATGTTTACTTCCCTACCAAATCTGTTTTGGTACATTACCAAAAACATATTCCACTTTACATTAACATCACTTTGGGCAGATTACAATTATCCTCAACACACCAAATATAATTCTAATTTCCAAAGTCCAAATACAATTACACATACACATAAACATTACTAGTTTTTACATACACTTTACACAACAATTTCATATACATATCCATCTATCCTTAATGCCACAATTCTGCCCATATCTTCATGAACACATATACTTATCCAAGAGTTCCAAGGCTGCCGAAAATCTTCCTCAATACCAAGTTTTCCACAATTCATCAATTTTCCATCCAAGTGCAAAAATCACCATATATATATGAAGTAATTCACTAGGATATTAAATCACCATAACCAACATAATTCTCATCAATTATATGTACAAATACTTCATCAATACATGAATACATGGCTGCCCAAAAATGGATATCTCAATAACTCTTCAACTTAAAAATTTCCTTCACAAATTCAACACCCATAACATGCACACAAAGTTTAACAAAGCTATCTTCAAAAATGCTAACTTACCTTATAGTTGGAGCTTGTTAAACCTTGCTTAAACTTCTCATATTTGGTATCAAACTCTTCCTTGTGATGTGTAGACCATTTTTCATGAAGGAACCTAAGTGATTGGAGTTGAAAATGGAGAGGTTAATTGAGCTTGAGTGAAACGGCCATGGTGGTTTTCTTCTTTCTCAAATCGGCATGAAGGAATTCAAATGAGGAAGATGAAGTGCAGATGGGATAATGGGTGTACACCTGCCCCATTATGCCTTTAGTTTAATCCTTTAGTGGCCCACTCACATTATTTAATCATATTATAAGTTTAATGTGTTATTTACACCATTTCCACCCCATTTTTGGCTATTTACTTTAGGTACCACTAAATTAATTTTTCATTTTATTTTCTAAGTGTATTATTATTTATTTTTAATGGAAATTTAGGTCAAAAGACAATTCGGGATGTCAAATGACCATAATGCCCCTGTTCGGGTTGCATTCCCGATTTTTCGGTAACACCGGGTTTTATCTGTTTTTCGATTTCTCACTTTTCTTTGTACTAATTATTTAATTTTTCTTTGATCTTTATAATGATATTTATTCTTCAATAAGGGTCTATTTAAGTCCTAAAAATGTTTTCCAGGGTTCCCCGTAGTCTAGGGCTAGTCAACGGTCCACGCCGTGACTTCCGTCTTGATCACCATCGCTATGGTTCTCGGCTCGTTTAACTTGGTTACATTTCTTTGCTATTATTTTTTCTTTGTTTTTCTTGTATTTTCTTTTATTGTATTTCATTATTTTATGTCTCCTCACTCATATTGAAGTGTGGTTCTAGGCATCCTAACTGTCCGGACAAAGATCAGTAGCCTAATAAGAGAACGCACTACCGAACTTAGGGGTGTTACAATTCTCCCCCCCTTAAATAAATTTCGTCCATGAAATTTTACCTGGCATTAGTCTCTGAACAGCTGTGGGTGCTGTCTCCTCATATCCTCTTCATGTTCCCAAGTAGCTTCCTGGCCTGAATGATGGTTCCACAACACTTTTACCAGGTGTATCTGTTTGTTCCTCAGCTGCTTCACCTCATAAGCCAGAATTTCTATGGGTTCCTCCTCATATGAGAGGTCTGGATTTACCTCAATCTCTTCAACTGATAGTACATGAGATGGGTCAGATCTGTACCTCCTTAACATGGACACATGGAAGACACTGTGTATCCTTGCTAGCTCTGGAGGTAATGCCAACCGATATGCCAAAGGATCCACTCTTTCCAGAACTTCATATGGTCCGATGAAACGAGGACTCAGTTTCCCCTTTCTGCCAAATCTCATAATCCTCTTCCAAGGAGAAACTTTGAGGAATACCTTATCACCCACTGCATACTCAATATCTCTTCTTTTCAGATCAACATAGGACTTCTGATGATCTGATGCAGCCTTAAGTCTATCTCTGATCAATCTGATCTTTTCCTCTGTCTGCTGAACAATTTCTGGCCCAATCATCTTCCTTTCACCTACCTCATCCCAACATAGGGGAGTTCTGCACTTCTTGCCATACAATGCTTCATATGGAGGCATCCCAATGCTTGATTGGTAGCTGTTGTTATAAGCAAACTCAATCAAAGGCAAGTGTGTATCCCAACTACCTTTAAATTCAATCACACAAGCCCGTAGCATATCCTCCAATATCTGAATAATCCTCTCGGTGGCCATCCATGCGTGGATGGAATCTTTGTCTTTGAAGTTCAATCTAGTTCCTAGGGCTCTCTGAAGACTACCCCAGAATCTAGAAGTGAACCTAGGATCTCTGTCAGACACAATTGATACTGGCACTCCATGCAATTTTACAATCTCATATATGTACAATCTGGCCAATCTTTCTAGGCTATAGTCCATCCGAACTGGCAAAAAGTGAGCAGACTTGGTCAATCTACCAACTATAACCCATACTGCATCATGACTACTCTGTGTCCTTGGAAGTCCTGTAACAAAATCCATAGTTATTCGTTCCCATTTCCACTCTGGTACTGACAAAGGATGTAACAAACCAGCTAGAACTTGATGTTCTGCCTTTACTTACTGACAAGTTAGGCATTTGGAAACAAATTCAGCTATATCTCTCTTCATGCCCATCCACCAATAATGCTCTTTCAGCCCTCTGTACATTTTAGTTCCACCAGGGTGCATAGCAAATGGAGACTCATGTGCTTCCTTCATAATGATCTGTCTTAATTCCACATCACTAGGAACGCACATTCTACCCTGATGTAGCAATAAACCATCCTCTCTCACAGAGAATTCAGGTTTCTTGCCCTGCTGGACTTCTTTCAGTAGCTTCTGATACTTTTCATCACTCTGACGACCATTACGATCGATCAATCAACACTGGCTGTACATGCCATGCAACTACTGTCTGTCCCTCATCATCAATCTCTAAACTGGCATGCTGTGCTTTCAATTCATATACCATGGACACGGGAGAAACTCTGAGATTTGCCATAGTCTTGCGACTTAAGGCGTCAGCCACCACATTTGCTTTCCCTGGCTGATAGTCTATTAAGCAATCATAGTCTTTAATGAGTTCTAACCATCTCCTCTGCCTCAAATTCAATTCCTTCTGGGTGCCTAAGTACTTCAAGCTCTTGTGATCCGTGTAAATGTAGCATTTCTCCCCATATAAATAGTGTCTCCAGATCTTTAGAGCAAAAACAATAGCTGCTAACTCCAGGTCATGTGTTGGGTAATTCCTCTCATGCGGTTTCAGCTGGCGTGATGCATAAGCAATGACATTCTGATCTTGCATCAGTACACAGCCTAACCCATTGTGAGAAGCATCACTATAAACTGTGTATTCTTTACCCGGAGTAGGTAAAGTGAGGACTGGAGCTTCAGTCAAACACCTCTTCAACTCATTAAAACTCTACTGACATTTATCTGTCCACTGAAATTTCACATCTTTCCGAAGCAGCTTGGTCAGTGGAGAAGATAACATAGAAAACCCCTTCACAAACTGACGGTAATATCCAGCTAAACCCAGAAAACTACGAATTTCTTTGATGTTCCTGGGTGGCTTCCAATTAAGGATAGCTTCTACCTTGCTGGAATCTACCTTGATCCCTTCAGCTGACACAACATGTCCCAAAAAGGAGATTTCTTTCAGCCAAAATTCACATTTCGACAATTTGGCGTATAGTTGTTTCTCCCTTAAAGTCTGCAGTACAATCCGCAGATGTCTGTCATGCTCCTCTGCATTCCTTGAATATATCAAAATGTCATCAATAAACACCACCACAAATTGATCAAGATATGGTCTGAAGATAGTGTTCATCAGATCCATGAAAGCGGTAGGGCATTTGTTAACGAATGGCATTACTAGAAACTCATAGTGGCCATATCGAGTTACGAGCGACTTTTGGAATACTCGCTCTTGCACCTTCAATCGATAATAACGGATCGCAAATCAATTTTGGAGAATACAATGCACCGTCAATCGATCAAACAGAACATCAATGCGAGGCAATGTAAATCTGTTCTTTATTGTCAACTTATTCAACTGCCAGAAGTCAATGCATAAGATTAGAGTACCATCATACTACTTAACAAAAAACAATGGTGCTCCACAAGGTGACACACTAGGCGGATGAAGCCCTTTTCAAGTAGTTCTTGCAATTGTATCTTCAACTCCTTCAACTCTGCTGGTGCCATTACGTATGGCGTTATGGAGATTGGATCCACACTAGGCATAACATTAATTTCAAATCGCACTTCTCTTTCCGAGGTAATCACGGCAATTCATTAGGAAACACATCCGAAAGTCATGTCTGTAGGGATGTCCTTCAATCTTGGACTCCCACTTGGGTGTCTACCACATGTGCCAAGTAGGCTTCACACCCCTTTACGATCATTTTTACGGCTAGTGCGGCCGAAATGATGTTTGATGGCAATAATCGCCTCTCCCCTTGTATTACCACATCATGCTTGAGGAAGGCCAAAAGTGGTGTCTTCACCTCTGATCAATCATGGCATGATGCCTAGCTAACCAATCCATGCCCAAGATGATATCATAATCTCTGAAGGGCATTTCAATGAAATTAGACAAGAAAGTGTGTCCTTGGATCACCAAAGGACAATCTCTATACATTCTATTAACCCTGACTTCCTGTCCTAACGGACTTGTTACTAGCACCTCAAAGTCCATTTTTGTACATGGAACAGCAATGCAATCAATGGTGCTAGCACTCACATAAGAATGGGTAGAGCCCGGATCAAATAACACAAACACATTTTGGTTAAAAGTTGAGAAGGTACCAGCCACAACATCAGATGTCTCGGCCTCTTCCCTCTGTCTCATGGCATAGACTCTGACTGGAGCACTATCTTGCTCTGAATGTTTTACTGTGCCTTGGCTGCCTGCTGGGTTACCTCTACCCCTGCCTCTACCTCTGCTAGGTGGTTGTGAACTTCTAGTGACAGGGCTCTGAACTGACCCTTCTGCAGTAGTAGGAGGTGGTCCAACTCTGCGACTCATCGTGCGATCCTTGGCAAAGTGTCCTGTGCCTCCACAGCTATAACAGCTCCAATAGCCTTGTAGCAGATCCCACCATGATTTTTCCACATGTCTCACATTGGCGGGAGGGTAGGAACCTGCAGTACTCTGCGACCGGATAGGGAGGTCTGTCACGAATATCTTCCCCTACCAGATTTCTTGCCACCTCTGCCATGTCCCCCATAGTTCTTCCTCTTTCCAGTAGGACCACTGGAACTCTGTTCTACTGATTTTCCCTCTTTCTCTGTCTTCTCTGATCTCTTTTTCTCAGGAGCAGTCTCAAACTCAACTCTTTCCAACTCTAGGGCTTGAGAAACAAGTTCAGAGAAGTTAGTGTGTTTGAAGCCGATCACTTGTACTGACATCGGGCTTCAAGCCAGTTTCAAACCTCTTGCATCTCTCCCTGCTGGTAGAGAGTAGACTCACTGCATAATGGCTAAGGCGGGAAAATTCTCTTTCATACTCAGCCACTGATCTGCCCCCCTGTTTCAAACTTAGGAACTCTTGTAGCTTCTGGTCTACATAAGCATCAGGGACATATTTCTGTCTGAATTCCCTGAGAAAGTCATTCCATGTTAATCTTCTTTGGTTCTACTGATCGTGGGAATGATTTTCCACCAGTCATAAGCATCCCCCTGTAATAAGGACACTGAGTATTCAAATCTGAGCTCTTCTGTACAATGTAGCTTCTTGAACACCCTATCCATCCTCTCTAACCATTGTTCAGCTTCTAGAGGATCTACTATCCCCTTAAACTCTGTAGCCCCATACTTCATCAATTTATCATACTGCCTAGTAGGAGACTGTGGTTGTACCACTGGTGTCTGTATTGGGACTTGAGTAGGTACATTGCCAGCTATTTGTTGGAACATTGCAGCCATCTGCTGAGTGAACTTAGCGAGAAGCTGCGATGCTGCGGTCAGTGCCACAACCACTAACATTATGTAGGCCTGGGGCATCCCCTTGCACCTCAGCCTCAATAGACTGATCGACTGAACGATCACCCTCTTCCATATTCAATGCGAGGATTTAAGATCTCCTGAACCAATAACACAAGGATATTTACTCTCGTTAGTGCATATTTATACTGTAATGTACTGTATGTATCAAACAATGATATTGAGCAGTTGTACTATGAAGAAAGAATAATCAAATAACAGGTGAAAACAAAATTTAAAAACTTTGCTCTGATACCACCAAAACATGTCACACCCTACCCCTCTGTAAGGCATAACATGATCCCGTAGTATACCTAATGAATTACCAACTCTGTCTACTGATAACCCATTAAGTACACTACAAGGGATTTTAAAAACTTTTCTTACTTCTTTTACAGTGGTGAGCACTATTTACAGGTGTTAAAGACTTTGGTGAACTGAAGTGAAACAACTAACTCATTTGGTTTATTTGGAATTTCTGTAAAAATTTTGGCAGAGTGCCATCTGTATTTTGGACAAAACAGTTCTTCAGAAAAACTTATAAAAAGCACTTCAATAATTTTCCAAATCTCAACTCCAATACATTTCTCAACACAACAATTTATCAACTCAATTCCATAGAAATTTTTCAAAGTCTGAGATAAGGAAATAAAATATAATTTTTACAAGTCAAAATATCTCATAATTTACTTTACAACTCCAATGTACAATTTTAATTTACAACTGCTCAAAACCAAAAACAATATGTACATACAGTGGACATACATTACATTACAAAATACAAAATATTGGTATACTTATTATACCAGGTAATCCCTCGCTGGATGTACTAGCAGCCTAGTCTGCTGGCCTGTCCGTCTCGCTACCTGCAACAGCAATAAAAAGCTATCTCTGAGACAATGTCTCAGTGGTGCACAACATTAACCAAATACAATTTAAATCACAATTCATAAGTCATGTAAATAGTGGATACTTAAAATCATAGTTAAATTCAAGACAGTAATTCTCAACAAGAATTTAAACTCCATTTGTCAATATCACAATAATTTTCATAAGTTAGATCATGTTTGAATTCAAAAGACAGTATATGTCAATGAGAGTTTAAATCCATTTCACAATCTCACAATACATATCAATAAATCACACACAGCTTAATCATGATCCATAGTTCAATTCGTCCCAAAAGCCAATGGCTAATGAGGTATTCAATTCATCCCAAAAGTCGATGACTAATGAGGAATAACATAGCTAGCTAGCAAAAATATGAGTACTCATCCAATTCGTCCTCAACAGGCACACACCTCAACACTTTAGCCAGAGAGGGAATTCAATTCGTCCCACTAGACAAGTTAATGAGGAATACAATCAATATACATGATAGCTGTGGTTTCAAACCATTTCCAATGCTTTTAAATCAATAAGTATCCATCAATGTCATTCAAACAATTTCTCACAGTTTCAAATCATTTACAATGCTTTTCAAGTAATAAATATCCATTCAAATACATTTCCACAATTTAAAACAATAATATACAAATAGTCAATATTTATTTCAATTGAAAATAATTCAAAAGAAATAGTTGTTGTGCACAAACCTCTGATATTTGTCTCCTGGTCTTGACTCAGTATTTCTTTCCCTTTTGCTGAGTCCTTGTTAACTGAGAAACACAATTTGAAGTGTTTCAGTGCTAAATTAATTTGCCTCTAACGATAATGTTCGATAAACAATTCACTGAATACCTTTATTTGCTTAATCACCTAATATACCGACCCTCGATGTTTTCTAGGTAAATTAGGTTTTAGTGTCCTTTATATGTCACATTCGATAGGATTTTAGGATTGGTACGTGTTACCAAACTCAATTCTATGTATATTGCGTTTTCTTGCATTTCATTGCAAATTGCTGGATTTCGGGATACTAATTTGACCTAGTCGGACGATCTAGTTCCCTCGGTTTTCGGGTTTCGGTCAAAACTACAAACTTGTAGATCTATGTCTTATGGACCGCGGTGAAAAATTTTAGGTCATTCCGAGTTAAGTAGACCGAGTTATGGTCATTATACTATTGCTGGTCAAATGGTATCAAATTAGGTCAATTTTAGGTCAATTTGGTCAACTCTGGTTCGGCCAGTTTTTGGACCCGAACTTGTGCAAGCTTTTTGACTTGCTTCTGGTCATTTCTGGGTTTTGGTGTCTTCATAAGACTTGTAAGTATCGGTCTTAACTATTCATGATTAAAATTTCAGGTCAATTGGACCTGTTTTGAGTGAGTTATGGCCTAAACACTCACTGCTGCCTAATTGCTCATTTTTCAGGTCCTAATTGTACCTAATCCGAATTGGTCATTTTCTTAGGTCACCTTGCAAGCAGAATTTTGGTATGCTTTCTCAATGAAAGTTGGCACATTTTGTGCCTAGTTCCACCTCCAATTGGTCTCATACCAATTGAGGTTACACATTTAAACTTATTGGCTAAAATGTACACTGCCCTTAGTTACCTTGCTTAAACACACATCAATCACACACTTACCTTGCAAATATGTTTACTTCCCTACCAAATCTATTTTGGTACATTACCAAAAACATATTCCACTTTACATTAACATCACTTTGGGCAGATTACAATTAACCTCAACACACCAAATATAATTCTAATTTCCAAAGTCCAAATACAATTACACATACACATAAACATTACTAGTTTTTACATACACTTTACACAACAATTTCATATACATATCCATCTATCCTTAATGCCACAATTCTGCCCATATCTTCATGAACACATATACTTATCCAAGAGTTCCAAGGCTGCCGAAAATCTTCCTCAATACCAAGTTTTCCACAATTCATAAATTTTCCATCCAAGTGCAAAAATCACCATATATATATGAAGTAATTCACTAGGATATTAAATCACCATAACCAACATAATTCTCATCAATTATATGTACAAATACTTCATCAATACATGAATACATGGCTGCCCAAAAATGGATATCTCAATAACTCTTCAACTTAAAAATTTCCTTCACAAATTCAACACCCATAACATGCACACAAAGTTTAACAAAGCTATCTTCAAAAATGCTAACTTACCTTATAGTTGGAGCTTGTTAAACCTTGCTTAAACTTCTCAAATTTGGTATCAAACTCTTCCTTGTGATGTGTAGACCATTTTTCATGAAGGAACCTAAGTGATTGGAGTTGAAAATGGAGAGGTTAAGTGAGCTTGATTGAAACGGCCATGGTGGTTTTCTTCTTTCTCAAATCGGCATGAAGGAATTCAAATGAGGAAGATGAAGTGCAGATGGGATAATGGGTGTACACCTGCCCCATTATGCCTTTAGTTTAATCCTTTAGTGGCCCACTCACATTATTTAATCATATTATAAGTTTAATGTGTTATTTACACCATTTCCACCCCATTTTTGGCTATTTACTTTAGGTACCACTAAATTAATTTTTCATTTCATTTTCTAAGTGTATTATTATTTATTTTTAATGGACATTTAGGTCAAAAGACAATTCGGGATGTCAAATGACCATAATGCCCCTGTTCGGGTTGCATTCCCGATTTTTCGGTAACACCGGGTTTTGTCTGTTTTTCGATTTCTCACTTTTCTTTGTACTAATTATTTAATTTTTCTTTGATCTTTCTAATGATATTTATTCTTCAATAAGGGTCTATTTAAGTCCTAAAAATGTTTTCCAGGGTTCCCCGTAGTCCAGGGCTAGTCAACGGTCCACGCCGTGACTTCCCGGTGCGGTCACCCATCGCTATGGTTCTCGGCTCGTTTAACTTGGTTACATTTCTTTGCTATTATTTTTCCTTTGTTTTTCTTGTATTTTCTTTTATTGTATTTCATTATTTTATGTCTCCTCACTCATATTGAAGTGTGGTTCTAGGCATCCTAGCTGTCCGGACAGCACTGGTAACCGGAACAGTAGAACGCACTACCGAACTTAGGGGTGTTACATGGTGATCCTTTGAGAAATACCTTCTCGCCAACCTCATACTCAATGTCCTTTCTTTTCAAATCAGCATAAGATTTCTGTCGGTCTGATTCAACTTTCAAATTGGCCTTTATCAGTTTCACCTTTTCCTCTATCTGTTTTGCCAGGTCTGGCCCCACTAGCTTATCTTCACCCAATTTAGTCCAACATACAGGTGTTCTGCATTTTCTCCCATACAGTGCTTCAAAGGGTGCCATTTGTATGCTAGCTTTTCCAGTGAGTAATGAGTTCTGACTGGCAGAAAATGTGCTGATTTGGTCAACCTATCCACAATCACTCATACTGCATCATGCTTCTTCTGAGTGAGAGGTAGACCAGTGACAAAGTCCATAGTGACTCAATCCCATTTCCATTCAGGTATGTTTATGGGCTGCAACAAACCTGATGGAACTTGATGTTCTGCTTTGACTTGCTGACATGTCAAGCATCTAGTTACATAGTCAGCTATGTCCTTCTTAATACCCGGCCACCAGTATCAAAGTTTCAGGTCATGGTACATTTTTGTGCTTTCTGGGTGCATAGCATACACACTGTTATGTGCTTCTCTCAGAATACTAGTTTTCAACTCTTTATCATCTAGTACACACACTCTTTCTTGATAGTACAGGCACCTATTTTCTTTCACTTCATATTCAGCTTCCTTTCCCTCAGTGATTTTGCCCATAACAGCCATTAATTTCTCATCTGTCTTCTGCCCATCCTGTATTTGTTGTAATAGATTCGGCTTCACTTACAACTCAGCCAAAATAACTCCGTCATGAGTTAAGGATAGTTGGGCATTCCAAGATCTTAATGTTGCAATAGATTTTCTGCTTAAGGCTTCAGCGACTACATTTGCCTTCCCAGGATGGTAGTCAATAACACAATCATAATTTTTCAGGAATTCAACCTATCGCCTCTGTCTCAAATTAAGTTCCTTCTGGGTTGGCAGATACTTCAGACTCTTATAGTCTGCGTATATGTAGCATTTTTCTCCATACAAGTAATGCCTCCATATTTTCAATGCAAAGATAATTGCTGCTAACTCCAAATCATGAGTAGGGTAATTCTTTTCATGTGGCCTTAACTGCCTAGAAGCATATGCGACCACTTTCCCATCTTGTATGAGTACACACCCTAACCCATTATGTAAGGCATCACTATAGACTACGAAGTCTTTTCCCGACACTGGCTGCATTAACACTGGTGCCTCTGTCAACATAGCCTTTAGCCTCTCAAAACTGGCTTGACACTTGTCATTCCAGTCAAATTTCATATTCTTGTGTAGTAATTTGGTCATTGGAGCAGCTATTAGGGAAATTCCCTTTACAAATCTTCTATAATATCCAGCTACCCCAAGAAACTTCTGATCTCAGTTGTATTTCTGGGAGGCTTCCATTCCATTACTGTTTCAATCTTCTTGGGATCCACTCTAATCCCTTCAACTGATACTACATGTCCAAGGAATGCAATCTCATTCAAAAAGAACTCACACTTGGACAATTTGGCATATAGTTTCTTCTCTTTTAGAGTCTGCAGAACAATTCTCAAATGCTCATCATATTCTACTTTATCCTTGGAATACACCAGGATGTCATCAATGAAGACCACTATGAACCGATCTAAATATGGATGGAAGATATGGTTTATAAGGTCCATGAATGCTGCTAGAGCGTTTGTTAACCAAAATGGCATCACCAGGAATTCATAATGCCCATATCGGGTTCTGAATGCAGTCTTAGGCACATCTGCATCCTTAACCCTTAGCTGATGATACCCTGATCTGAGATCAATCTTAGAAAACACATCGGCTCCCTTTAACTGATCAAACAGATCGTCAATTCTAGGCAACGGATACTTGTTCTTCACTGTTACTCTGTTTAACTGTCGATAGTCAACACATAACCTCAGTGTCCCATCTTTCTTCTTTAAAAACAGTATCGGAGCTCCCCATGGTGACACACTGGGGCGTATGAACCCCTTGTCTAGTAATTCTTGCAGCTGGATTTTTAACTCTTTCAATTCAACAGTTGCCATCCTATATGGAGCAATTGAAATTGGAGATGTACCCGGTATAATCTCAATAGCAAATTCAACTTCCCTTTCTGGTGGCAAACTAGGCAATTCCTCAGGAAATACCTCAAAGAAATCCCTTACTGTGGGTATGTTAGACAAGTTAAGTTTACCTTGCCTATGTCAACCATGTGTGTGAGATAGGCTTCACACCTTTTTCTTAACCATCTCCTTGCAACTGTAGCTGAGAGGACATTGGACAAGAAATCTATCCTTTCACCCACAACTATTATTTCTTCGTTCTCAGTAGTTTTTAGAGAGATTCTCTTCGATTTACAATCTACTATTGCCTGATGATGGGATAACCAGTCTGTAACACACTCACTGTGGCAATTCCGTACATTCAACTGTTCTGGTGACCGGTGTTGGTCCGAACAGCTAGAACGTCTGAAAAAATAATTAGACTAGAGTGAGGAGTCATAAATAACTCAAATAAGTATAAGAAAAATTAAGGAGAAATTTTAGAAATAAAATACAACCAAGTTAAATGAGCCAGTGCCCTAGCGATAGGTAACCCAGTGGGAAGTTGCGGTTCTCGCAACTAGGAGCCCTAGACCCAGGAGAAAATTCATAAAATAATTTTTGAGGCTCCAGAGAAGAGTCATTGAGGTTTTTATGACATTAGAATGCAAAAAAAAAAGGTTTAGAAAAATTTTTCGATCGGTACAGACAATTTTGGTCTGTTAAGCCAAACGGAGGGCATTTTGGTCATTTCGCCTTCAGAGGTGATTTTTGGCCGACTTGTCTAGTTAAGTAAATAATTATTATGATCTAAAATATAAATAAATATTGCTAAAAATTAAATTTAAAATGAGTAGAGAAGAAAAGAAAAAGAAAATGAAAGAAATTGGGAATTATGACATCACATGATGTCATTAACAATGCCTCCACCCAATCACCATTTGACAAACTAATAAAAATGGATAAAATATGAATAAATATTGATAAAAGATTAATTAAAAATAAATAAAAAGAAAGTGGATGGAAAATGGAAAAATTAGTTACATATTTTAAATAAAAATTAATTAGCAAATTTGCCTAATAAGACAAATACATTATTTAATATTTAAATTTATATAAATATCTTATAATAATGAAAGAAAACAGATTTTTCTCTTCTTCTCTACTACTTTGCCGTCCCACATTCCCATTTCTCTCTCAAAACAAAATTTCCTCCATTGAAGCTTGCTTAAGCTTCCAAACCATGCAAATTTCTTGACCAAAATTCTTAGAAATTTAAAGAAAAACCTTCATCAAGGCATGAACTCCAAGAATAAGCAAGAAAAACCAAGAAAATGAAGGAAGAAAAAGAAGAAAGAAATTTAGTGGGCAGCCCAAGGAAGAAGATCAAAGTGTTTTGAATGAATTGAAGATTAATTGGAGTAGCTTGGAGTTGATTGAAGCTAGCACACAAAGGTTAGTGCTAGAAATTCTCTTGGAATTTAAAATTATTGCAAGTTGATTTAGGGTTTGCTCAAATATGGAATTTTGTGTTGTGACTTGAATTTGATGATGTTGAGGTTGATTATTGACTATTAGAAGTGTTATAAATGTGAATTGAAGTTTGGAAGTTGGGTGAAATTGAAAATTGGGAGTGCTTCTCTTATGCAGGAAATTCGGACCTATGAGTCCAGGGTATTGTTTGACCTATAACTGAAGTTGTGTGACTCCAATTGGTATGAGGCCAATTGGAGGTGAAACTAGACACATAATGGCACAACTTTTGTGAAGAAATCATGCCCAGAAAACCAAACCAAGTGGACAAAAAGTTTGCCCTAATCCGGGTGACCTGCAATCTGCCTGGGCAAAATGACCAAATGAACAGTATTTGGTCATTTGGCCATAACTCAATGTAACAAGGTCCAATTGACCTGAAATTTTACCAGAAACAATTTGAGATATAGACCAACAACTTTCATGAAGAAACCTGACCCAAATTATGACCATAACCTAGTCAAATTGCCAACCAAACTCGAGTTACCAAATTTGCCAGAAACAATTTTGCCCAGAATTTTGGGTTCTGCCCAATCCGGCCAGTCATGGTTTTTAGGCCATAACTTGAGCTACAAAACTCCAAATGGAGTGATTCAAAAAAAGAAATTCAACTAGACAAAATAAGAAACAACTTTCATGTTGAACAATTTTCCAAATTCCCACTGCAAAAATGACTAATGGAACAGTAAAAATAAGGCATGAAAACTGAAAATTCTGCCCAATTAATATTAAGCTTGGAAATGGTATTGGCAACCAATACCAACAAATTTTAAATGCAAAATGTGGTATCTTGGAGAACTTAGGTTCAATAAAATTATTATGTATTAAAAAGTCAACATTTTGTTTGACTAGTAAGGTGAATAGTAATTAAAATGATTAGCAAACTAAGATAAAGACTTAGAACCAATTCTAAGCTTAAATGCTTAGAATTGTATGACAAATGTGGACTATGCATCTTAGTCAAAATTGTAAAAAGGAAATTAAGACCATAAATTTGAAATCCATGAAATGTTCATTGATTACTTGAAACATGAAAAATAAGTCACCTAATTGATGTGAATAGATAATTAGGGCTTATATGCCCATCACAAATGGAATTCATAAAATATTAGTAACTCAACTTGAAATATAAAATTTGTAATTAAATAAGTAGATTCTTGAATGTATAAATGAGAAAGGAAAAATGTTTTGAATACAATGGTACATGTGAACCATTGTTTAGAAATGTGATCAATATGAATAACATAATGAATGAATAAATGAACCATATTAATGTATGAATGAGACATTAGTTCTCATTATTGTAGAGAGGAGAAGTATTTTGAGTACAATGGTATAAAAGGATAATTGATGTGAATTGTGATCATATAAATGATCAAATGAATGTATGAATTATAATTGAAATTTATCATGAAATAATGAAGTCATAAAACACAATATATTAATATTTAATGATATCATGTGCCATTGTATTGCCTAGACATGTGTGTCAGATTGGATAGTTTGGCATGCCAATAGGGTATTGTTTTAGCAGTACTGCGAAAGGCTTTATGCCGGTATTCATGGCTTTATGCCCGCATTAATGGCTTAATGCCAACATTCATGGCTTTTATGCCTGATTATGTGTTATCATGGCTTTCTAGCCATACTGACTGCATACGTGGTTGACGTTCTGCGTCCCATGGTATGACGGCCCGAGGCACCGCGGTGTCCAGTGCCAACGACCCGTTATCCAGTTTAGTCAGCCTGTCATAGGTTACTTGGGCAATGAAATTTATGGAAATAAGTTAAGAATACTAGTAATTAAAAATATTAGAAATTAAATAAAATAAATGAGTAAGATGACCTAAAATAAATTAAAATAGTTATTTATTAGAAAGAATCGAAATGAACTGGACCGATATTAAAATTTACTTATTATGAGATAATCTGAGACAACCTAGCAAGTATAGAGAAAATGCTAAAAAATTAGCAAAGAAAATTATAACATAAATAAATATTGCAAATGTGACTTATATAATAATATAAGCATAAATTTATTATTTTTAGATCATTTTTCTTTGTACATTATTACTGTACATTGATGAAATAAACACTTCCAAAGAAGACTAAATTACGATAAAACATATTAAATTTTAGAATCACATGTGAAGTATAAATAAATCTTAATTATTTAAATTATGTTTTATTTCTATCTTTATTTGTATATTATTTCCTTGTTATATTATTACACCACTAAGCAGCAATGCTTAGCGCGATGGAATTGTTTCTCGCAGTAATCGAGGTTAAAGCCCAGCGAATACTAAACAGAGATTTTGGAGTTCTGATCTGCAGAGCATTCAAGGTTGTCACCTCCTCAGCAATGCATGTAGATAGGGCTCACATTAAGCATATCATGTATTTTGTGTATCTTATTTATTTCTTATATTGTAATATAAATTAACAAATTGTAATTAATTTGTATATCATATAAATTAAGAATTTATTTAATTATTGCAAATGATGTAAATTAATGCAAATTTGAGAATTTTGCTATAAGAATGGAGCATGAATGAATTTGTACAAATGAGTATAGATTTGAATTACATAATGATTTTTTAAATGATGATATGAGTGGATGAGATTATACTTAGAAAATATTGGTAAATTTTCAAACAGGTGAATAATAAAACACGTCAAATGAAAATAAAATAGGGGAAACTCCGTTAGTTTCTCCGTTGAAAAATAATCGATATTAAATATAACGAGAACAAAATTTTTAAAGAAATAAAGTAAGATAAGTTAGGGTGCTCCGGCACCGAATGTAGCACGCTTTGCTCGGCTACATTGTAGTCGGGCGAGGGGTGTTACACAGTCCATTCCCAAAATCACTTCAAACTCATGGAAAGGCAGTTCGATTAAGTCTGCTAAGAACTCTTTCCCTTGAATCTTCAATGGACAGCCCTTATACACCTTGTTTACTACCACGCTGTGGCCTAACGAATTTGTGACCAGGATGTCTTGGTCACTTTCCTCTACTGGTATTCCCTTTTCTACGGGCAGCTTGATACATATATATGAATGAGTAGATCCAGGATCCACTAATGCATGCACAGAAGTATTATAGAGGAGGAACGTACCCTTGATGACATCTGGAACATCCTGTTCCTCTTGTGCCCTTATAGCATAGGCTCTGGCTTGTTTTCTACCTTCAGCTCTCCCCACAGACTCTGATACAGGTTTCTGTGAAGTACCGGCTGCCTCAGCCTTACCCGGCTTTCTACCCCTTGGAGTTGGAAGGGCGGGCCTAACAATTAATACCGGAGTGGATGTCGCAGTTCTGCATGGACAATCTCGGATTAAGTGGTCTATAGACCCACACCATAAACAAGCACCTATCATCCTCCAACATTCACCCTTATGCCATTTTTGGCAATGTGGGCAAGCAACAGATACCGTTGGGACTGGTCCCCTGAACCCTGTCCCTGGAGAGCTAGCCACTAAAGGGGTAGACTGGCCTCTCCTTTTGTGCAAACTGAGATTTGGGCCTCTGTGACTGGCCCTGACTTGGTGCTCTACTGAAATTCTGAGTAGGCGAACTTTTGAATTTCTTACTAGGGGCAGAAGATGTACTGGTCTGACCCTGACCTCTTTTCTATTGTCTGTCCCTTCTGTTCTGCTCATTCATTCTAACTTTTTCAACCTTCAGTGCGGATTTCACTAACTTGGCAAACTTTGTAATCCCTAATACTGTAATCATTACTTTAATGTTATCATTGAGTCCTTCCTCAAATCTCTTGCATCTCTCAGCCTCATTAGGGACTATTTCCCACCCATAGCGACTCAGTCTGACAAATTCTCTTTCATATTCAGCCACTGTCAACTGTCTCTGGCGTAGGGTAATAAACTCCCTTCTCTTTTCTTCCAGGTATACACTGCCCACATACTTCTTTTTGAACTCAGTGAGAAATAAATCTCAAGTTATTTGTTCTGGTAGCACCTCACTAGTTACTGTATCCCACCATTGGTATGCATCATCTTGTAGTAGTGATATAGCAGCTTCCAAATTTTGCTCTAGAGTACAATGAAGTTGTTTCAAGACTTTTTCAGTTCTGTCCAACCAGTTTTCAGCTGTGACAGAATCATCTTTCCTTTTGCTCAAAAAATCCACTACTCCGAACTTCCTGAGTCTCTCCATATGAGATTTTTGATGTGGAAGTGGTGGTGGTGGCAGCATAACTCTTGCCATCTGTCTAAAGAACTCAGCCATTTGCTGAAATGTGGCTGGTGCATCTGGTACTGGTGGAGCAGGTTCCCTCCTATCTCCTGGTTCAATCATAGATGGAGCATGACTCTCCACCTCCTCATCAACCACTCTCTACAATGTGTTGTCCATATTCTGATCAAAATAACAAATCAAAAGATCTGCATTAGAGTCGTCTTAACACTTACAATACAATGCATGATATGCAATCTATCTAGGTCCAGAAATGCCTAAACTGTGCTCTGATACCACTAATTGTAACACCCCTCACCCGTCTACAGTGTAAACGAGCAAGGCGTGCTGCACGGCGTGCCGGAGCACCTAGTCTGTGATTATCTCATTTTCTAAACTCAATTTGATTTAAGAAGTCTTTTATGTAATATTCATATCATGGTTATACTATTTTCATACTTTAATAAAATCAGTGTTTCAAAAATGGTAATAAAAATTTGGCAAGGTGTCGTATGTATTCCGGACAAACAGTCTTTCCAAACCTGTTAAAAATAGTTCAATATGATAATATCAAAATCTCAACTATTTCACAGTCTCAATATTTCAACACAATCTATTGGTTTTTACAATATTTAATTAGTTTTAAAATACAATCCATTATATTTTACATTCATCAAAACACTATCCATAGGAGTTTAATATATACAAATTATTACAAACTTTACATAACAAAATGTCAAAATACAACTGATAGTCATTACACAAGATCCTTAGTCCTACCATGTATGCAGCAAAGTGTAGATGACTCTGGACTCCTGTGCAGATCTGATATCTCACTCGGTCGTAGGTCTGCTGGGCTCCCCAGCTGTGTCTCCAATACCTACCTGTTACAAAAGCAACGCGCTAAGCAATTTTGCTTAGTGGTGCCAAATATAAAGAAATATACTCTAAAATAAAGTAAATAAATTGTTTATGAATTTATGACATCGATATTCTTTAGAGTTGTTGATTCTACTTTTATTTGTTAACATTTCAATATTTGCTAATTCTGGTAGTGCTGTATGTCAATAAACTGAATTTAGCTATTTGAATTTAATAATGCTTATATTAACTGCCCGTGTAGCCTATATATTGACCAGACTGGAAAAACGGATATACTGGCATTGGGTACCTAGTACCTCGGGCAGCCACAACATCGGTCACAAAGTGTCTCCCGGTGTGCAAACAGTGTGGCTAAAAAGCCATAGAGTCAATCTGGCGATAAGCCAAGTATAATATCACAATACGTATAGCCGTAGGCTATTAAAGTCACAGTGCCACATAATATGCTATAAAAACATAGTGTGGCATAAAGCCATTTACAGAACAGCTGTCATAATCCCATTGGCATGCCAAACTGTTAGTAGTATGCCCTAAAGCATATCATTTAGTATGTATCTTATACATGTTTTATTAATAAAAGGCATTTTCACTTTTTCGTTTACATAAAATATTTATGTGTAATAGAAAAGGTCCATTGATATTTTGTTAGAAATTCTATTCTTAAGTTGTTAAGAATATGAGTGACAGTATTTCTAGTACAAAGTATCATAAATAGGTTCACAATCGAGGATACTTCATAATAAGGACATGACTTATCCAGAAAGATTGAATTCATGTTTGTTACCAAGTTATTTATATGAGATATAAATAAGATGCAATGGTAAGTCTCATGCCATATAGCAAACATGATAGGCACTTATAAATGATAAGTAGGCCGAACCAGTGACACTTATGACAAGCACATGGAGTTTACTCTTGTCAATGTTTTGTCATAAATCATATTAGTGCATATAATCTTTAGACCTGAGATAGCACAGTTATCTTGTATATAGGTTCTTTGAGTTTGATACTGCTTTCATACTTGTACTGTGTATGCATATATGGGCATGTGTTGGCTCCTACTAGTTATATATGGAGGTAGGTGTTGATCAAGATGGAATATGTTCCTCTAAGTAAATAGAGATAAAATCCTATGTTTATTTAATTGTTCTTAATATTTCAAGTTCCTGGCTAGGACAGATAGATTTAATCAGAAAAGAGTTTCTGATGAGAAAATCTTTTTAATCAAGAACTGGAATTAAAAGAGAACATAATATTCATAGCAAATGGAGTTTGACATAAACCATGACTCTAGCTTGAGTTGGGAATTTGTAACATAGAGATTCTAGTGCATGGTAACATATGATTATAGGTTCATTTAAGGTAAACCTTATTACTAATTGGGTGGCCATGGCATACTATTCTAGGTGTTAACCATGGTCTAGGAGATGCATAAAATGATTTAGATAAATCATTTATGATAAGAAAGAGTTCTGATGATATTAAGAGTTGATATCATATCTCATTGCCAATTAGTGATGAGCCTAGTAAGTCACACACATACACAAGTTATCACTTAATTAAATATGATCTAATTAATTAATTAAAGAGTTTAATTGATTAATTAAATAGGTTTAGTTTGCAATTAGATTGCAAAGTCCCTAGCATGACTTGAAACCAAATCTAGGTTATTGGATGTACAGTATAAGTTAAATTTATATTTAAAGTGTTTAAATATAAATTTAATTAATGAGAAATTAATTAATAAAGATTAATTAATTAATTTATATTTGATATAAATTGATTAGAAGAAGAGAAATAATTATTTTGGGTTAAGAACTCAAAATTAAGACACAGGGGCATTTTGGTCATTTCGCAGGGTGACATATGGCACCATGAGATGGTGACTCATGGCATTATACATAAGCTTGCCAAATGTCTTTTAATAATGTAAGATGATTAAAATCAAGATTAAATATAGGTTTGACACTTGGCATAATGTGATTGGGTCAATTAAACCTAGAACCAATCAAAGGGTGACATGTGGCAAGGGTTTAATGTGTTGACCTAGCTATATAAGTTTTGTTATGAAAAGAAAAAAAAAACACTAGCAGTAGCGACTCCCTTGGTGCCGCCGCCTAGAAGCTCTCATTCTTCTCTTCTTCTTTTTCTTTAATCAATCCAAGAGATTAGCAAACAATCTCTTGAATTAAGAACACTAGAAATTGTTTTTAGTGTCCGGTTTACATCCTTAATCTCTCAAAAGTCAGAACTTGATTTTCTAAATAATAGAAAAAGCTTTAGAAGCTGTTCAAGGGCTGCCATAGGTATTCTTGGTGTGGACAAGCTAGAGGGACAATATTTGGTGTCCTGAAGATGAATCTCAAAGGCGCAAATACACTGCAATGTATCAAGAGGTTAGTGTATTTGTTCTTGATTTAATCTAGGGTTCTAAAATTAATCTGATTAATTTTAAAATCTTAAATGGAAAATAAAGATCCAAAAACATATTAAAAGAGTTTTAATATGTTGTTTATCATTGAAATCAAATAGATAAAAATAAATCTTGCATGATGCATGTGACCCTAGGTGAAAATTTTTTAATTTAATGGTATAAACTTGTGTTTTTCATGCTTCTGTTCCTTCAATTGATATTAGAGCCACTATATTTGCCATTTACATTGTTGTTTATATGATTTAATTGTGTGTTTGATCATGAGATGATTTATCCATTACTGGTTGCAATGGATATGTGGCGGCATGCTTGAAGAACACCATCAATGGTGCGCATGGTTTGGCTTCATGGGTGGTGCAAAGGTTTGGCTTTTTAATTTGCAATTGTTGTATGATCTAAATGCTCATCCTATGTCTAATTAAATTGTTTAATTAGAATTTTAATCACACAATTGAATTTTGATTCAAATCAGAATTTTAAAAAATTGTTTGAATGTGATTCAAATCTGAATTTTAAAAGTTATTTGAATGTGATTCAAATCTGAATTTTTAAAGTTGTTTGAATCATATTTAAATATGATTTTTTAAAGTTGTTTGAATAATATTCAGATGTGAATTTTTAAAAATTGTTTGAATGTGATTCAGATCTGATTTTTTAAAAATTGTTTGAATGTGATTCAAATCTGAATTTTTAAGGTTGTTTGAATGTGATTCAAATCTGAATTTTTAAATTTGTTTGAATAAGATTCAAATATGAATTTTTAAATTTATTTGAATCATATTCAAATCTGGATTTTTAAGTTGAATATGAGATATTCAATTTAATTTAAGTATGTATGTTTTATTTAATTGTTAAATAGTGATATGCATGATGGATAATCATGAACTATAAAAGACCAATATGATTGGATTTATTTCTTTTATGTTTTCTTTGGGATTGTAAATTAATTAATTTATTTTAATTTATTTTGGGCATGTATTATTAAGTTTGTAATAATTTTGGGGTTGTAATTTAATTTGTTTAATTCTTGTAAATTCGCCTTGGTATGCCAAGGATTACTATGTAATTGGATTGCAAGAAGTTTAAGGAGGTCAAGAGTATTGGTGGGACCAGTGGGAGGAATTCAAGATCAAGTGTTGATTATGTACTCCTTCAGCAACTCTTGTAAAATGAATGAATGAAATGCACCTAGGAATGCTCTGATTCAATTCTTGGTGGCTCAGAATTGAATCCCTTAGAAAGTCCATGATCATACCATATTTACTGCTTATCCATGAATGCATGAGATGTATGGGAATGTATGCAATTATATGATATATGCATGCTAAATGGATAATATGCAAAGTGAGACCTTAATAATAATTAGGATGACCATAAAATCTTCCAAACAAATGATTAAGTTGGAAATGCTATAATTAAAGTAATTATAACATGGGCCCTCCATTGAGGCAATTATTTTAAGAAATTTTAAATAGTTGCATAAGATGCAATTAATTTAAGAGATTTTCTTAAGAATAATTGTTAAGCATGAGATGTTGTAAATATGTAAATGGTTTGGTGGCCAATATTGGATGTACCTGAGGACATTAAAATTATTTGCATAATTACTGGCTCAATGGGATCAACTTAACTAATGCAAGATAAGTCAATAATGGATGTACCTGAGATTTTGAGCATTAGGGGCTAGGTAAAGGATTGAACCTCACATGAGATGTGATGAGCAAGGAGTTGCTCACTTATAGTTTATTGTAATTCCAATAGTGGATGTACCTGAGGATGATCAATAGAATTATAAGAATTCAATCACCCACTAGAAATCCATCCAACTAGGATTTCCATTTTCTACTTTGGAAGTGTAGGATTCGCTAAGTTAGTGGGAGGACCAATTTGATTAAAAGACCATAATCATTTTGGTTAATTACATGATACATTTACTAATTAATCTGGTTATTTTCTGCAGTTAATTTTCTGATAAAAAAGAGCACAGAATAACCACCACAATCTAATATCCTTGCAAGCATACTTGATCGCAATAGTTTGACAGGACCTAATCTCTCTGATTGGCTAAGAAATTTGAAACTTGTTCTGAACCTTGAACATATAGGATATGTTTTAAACTCAAATGTTCCTGTTCCCTTAGATCCAGAGGCCACTTAAGAGGAACATAAAACTTTGGACAAGTGGAAGGAGCATGATATGAGAGCTAAGTGTTACATGCTTGCTTCCATGAGTAATAAGTTACAGAAGCAGCATGAGAACATGCAGAGTGCGGGTGAGATCCTCCTTCACCTACAAGAGTTGTATGGTGAGCACAGCAGGAATGCTAGGTATGAGATATCTAGACAACTATTCCGTATGAGGATGTCTGAGGGACAGAATGTTGGGGATCATGTCCACAAGATGATTCGGCTGATTGAGCAGTTGGAACATCTTGCCTTCAACATGGATTTCCAACTACATACGGATTTGATTCTTCAGTCCCTTCCTAAGTCTTTTGGGAATTTTGTGACAAATTTCCATATGACTCAACAGGAATTCACCTTAGCTGGTTTACTCAATATGCTGGTTATTGCCCAAAAGAATATGCCAAGCAATAAAGGAAAAGAGGTAACTTTGATTGCATCTTCTTCTACTAGAAAGTCCAACAAGAAGAAGGGTAATAAGAAAAAGAAACCTCAGATTCCTGGTCCTTCTAAGAAAATAGCTAAAAAGAAAGGGAAGACTAAAGCTGAAGGAGGCAAAGGAAAGTGTTTCCACTGCCTGAAAGATGGGCACTAGAAAAGGAACTGCCCAGAGTATCTTGCTTCTCTGAAGGACAAGAAGGATACACCTTCGGAAGGTATGTCCATATCTTGTTATTTAGATTCTGATGATACTCATAGTTCATCTACAGCTTGGGTTTTAGATACTGGTGCCAGTTCTCACATTTCTAATGATATGCAAGAACTAGCAAGTAGCAGCAACTTGCATTCTCAAGATGTTAGAGTCCGGATTGGCAATGGCTCAACTGTTGAAGCTTTAGCTATAGGATCTAAATCTTTTTACATGTTTGGACATATTTTGTGTTTGGATAATATTTTATATATACCTGATGCTTTTAAGAACATCATTTTTTATATCTAGTTTGACTAGAAATGGCTATGAATTTCAGTTCACAGATGATGTTTGCAATATTTATTTTGGAAATAAATATGTCGGTTTGGGTTATATGAATGATGGTCTTTATTATTTGGATAATAATGACAAACACAAATTGAATGCAAGTGATCTAAAAGAATACAATGCCATGGTAAAAACCAACTCAAGTTCAAAATATATTTGGCACTTAAGGTTATGTCATATTGTAGAAGATAGAATTGCAAAATTGGAGAAAATGGGGATTTTATCCTCATTGGGCTCTGAGCCTACTCTAACTTGTGAATCTTGCCTTCAGGGCAAAATGACTAAATCACCCTTTGTTGGACGAGAGCTAAGAGCTGAAAATATTTTAGAGCTAATACATTGTGATGTATGTGGTCCATTTAAGGAAATGGCTAGAGGCGGTTTTCATTATTTTATTACCTTTACTGATGATAAATCAAGGTTTGGGTATTTGTATTTGATGAAATACAAACAGGAGTCCTTTGAAAAGTTCAAAGAATTTAAATCTGAAGTAGAAAATCAAACAGGAAAGAGTATTAAAGCTCTTCGATCAGATCGTGGAGGAGAATATTTAAGTACTGAATTTGATGAATACTTGAGAGAGCATGGCATTGTTTCCAACTGACTCCTCCAGGAACACCACAGTTGAATGGTGTATTTGAAAGGAGAAATCGTACCCTATTGGATATGGTACGTAGTATGATGAGCTATACTGATATGCCAATCTCCTTTTGAGGATTTGCATTAGAATCAGCTTTGTATATTCTGAATAGGATTCCATCAAAATCAGTTTCTTCCACACCTTATGAGATATGGCATGGAAGAAAACCAAGTCTTAAGCATGTTAAGATTTGGGGTTGTCCAGCTTATATCAAAAAGTTGAACACTGATAAATTGGAAACCAGATCAGAAAAGGGTCGATTTGTTGGATATCCAAAAGATAGTTTTAGATATTATTTTTATTTGCCTACATCACAAAAGGTTGTGGTGAGTAGAGATGCCACATTTCTTGAACAATAGTTTGTCCAAGAAGGAGGCAAAGGAAGGCAAATAGAGTTGAAATTAGAGAATTCTGACCAATAAACAGATCAGATGGATATAGATCCATCTAGTCAACCTATACCCATTGATGAAACATCTATAGCTGTTCCTCGTAGAACAACCAGGGTATCTCACCCACCAGTGAGATATGGTTTCCTTCATGAAGAAGAACAAGAGCTGTCTACTCATGCAGAAGTAGATCATTGAGATGATTCACTTACCTATGAAGAAGCTATATCAGATAAAGATTCTTCAAAATGGATTGATGCTATGAAATCTGAAATTGATTCCATGTATAAGAATCAAGTTTGAGATCTTGTTCACCCACCTGAAGGTATTGTACCTATAGGGAACAAATGGGTTTTCAAGAAGAAAATTGGTTCTGATTGAAAGGTAGAGACCTATAAGGTAAGGCTAGTAGCGAAAGGGTTTCGCCAAGGGCAAGGAATCGACTATAAGGAGAATTTCTCGCCTGTTGCCATGCTTAAATCAATTAGGATTCTATTAGCAATAGCTGCATACTATGATTATGAGATTTGGCAGATGGATGTTAAAACAGCTTTTCTCAATGGATACATTGCAGAAAACATTTTCATGGAACAACCTAGGGGTTTTGAATTCCAAGATGGTTCTAAGGTATGCAAGCTAAAGCGATCCATTTATGGGTTGAAGCAAACTTCGAGGAGTTGGAACATCCATTTTGATGAAGCCATTAAATCCTTTGGTTCTATCAAAAATGAGGATAAGCCATGTGTATATAAGAAGGTTAGTGACAGTGCTATCACTTTCCTTGTCTTATATGTGGATGACATACTGTTGATGGGTAATGACACAGGTATGTTGACAACTGTAAAGGTATGGTTGTCAAATACATTCTCCATGAAAGACTTAGGGGAGGTAACCTATATTCTTGGGATTTGCATCTATAGAGATAGGGCAAAAAGAATAATTGGTTTATCCCAAAGTCTATACTTGGAAAAGGTGTTAAAGAGGTTTAGCATGCTTGATTCCAAGAGAGGATTATTACCAATGAGACATGGTATTCACCATTCTAAAGAGATGTCTCCAAAGACACCTAAGGAAAGAGATAAGATGGCCAGGACTCCATATGCTTCGGCTATTGGAAGTTTAATGTATGCAATGTTGTGTACTAGGTCGAATATCGCATATGCTGTTAGTTTGACTAGCAGGTATCAATCCAATCCAGGTTTGGAACACTGGATAACTGTCAAGAATATCCTTAAGTACTTGAGAAGAACTAAGGATTTATTCTTGATCTATGGAGGTGGAGACTTGCAATTGGATGGTTTTACTGATTCTGATTTCCAATCAGATATTGATGATAGAAAGTCTACCTCTGGATATGTGTTCATTTGTAATGGAGGTGCAGTCAGTTGGAAGAGTTCCAAACAAAGCACGACTACAGATTCCACTACCAAGGCTGAGTATATTGCTGCATCAGATGCTGCAAAGGAAGCTATTTGGATAAAGAAGTTCGTGACAAAACTTATAGTAGTTCCGTCCATTGAGTCAACAGTTCCACTACACTTTGACAATAATGGAGCAGTCATACAGGCTAAGGAACCAAGGTCTCAACAAAAATCCAAACACATAAAAAAGCGATACCACATTATCAGAGAAATAGTTGGGCAAGGCGATGTAGCCATGTAGAAAATAGCATCAGCTGAAAATCCAGCTGATCCATTCACTAAGCCTATGTCACAGACTCAGCTAGACCGTCATCTTGAGAAGATGGGTCTAAGATATTGTAATGAATGGCTCTGGTGCTAGTGGGAGATTGTTAGTAGTATGCCCTAGAGCATATCATTTAGTATGTATCTTGTACATATTTTATTAATAAAAGGCATTTCCACTTTTCCATTTACATAAGATATTTATGTGTAATAGAAAAGGTCCATTGATATTTTGTTAGAAATTTTATTCTTAAGTTGTTAAGAATATGAGTGACAGTATTTCTAGTACAAAGTATCATAAATAGGTTCACAATCGAGGATACTTCATAATAAGGACATGACTTATCCAGAAAGATTGTATTCATGTTTGTTACCAAGTTATTTATATGAGATATAAATAAGATGGAATGGTGAGTCTCATGCCATATAGCAAACATGATAGGCACTTATAAATGATAAGTAGGCCGAACCAGTGACACTTATGACAAGCACATGGAGTTTACTCTTGTCAATGTTTTGTCATAAATCATACCAGTGCATATAATCTTTAGACCTAAGATAGCACAGTTATCTTGTATATAGGTAGTTTGAGTTTGATACTGCTTTCATACTTGTACTGTGTATGGGTATATGGGCATGTGTTGGCTCCTACTAGTTATATATGGAGGTAGGTGTTGATCAAGATGGAATCTGTTCCTCTAAGTAAATAGAGATAAAATCCTATGTTCATTTAATTGTTCTTAATATTTCAAGTTCCTGGCTATGACAGATAGATTTAATCAAAAAAGAGTTTCTAATGAGAAAGTCTTTTTAATCAAGAACTAGAATTAAAAGAAAACATAATATTCATAGCAAATGGAGTTTGACATAAACCATGACTCCAGCTTGAGTTGGGATTTTGTAACAGAGAGATTCTAGTGCATGGTAACATATGATTATAGGTTCATTTAAGGTAAGCCTTATTACTAATTGGGTGGCCATGGCATGCTATGCTAGGTGTTAACCATGGTCTATGAGGTGCATAAAATAATTTAGAGAAATCATTTATGGTAAGAAAAAGTTCTGATGATATTAAGAGTTGATATCATATCTCATTGCCAATTAGTGATGAGCCTAGTAAGTCACACACATACACAAGTTATCACCTAATTAAATATGATTTAATTAATTAATTAAAGATTTTAATTGATTAATTAAATAGGTTTGGTTTGCAATTTGATTGCAAAGTCCCTAGCATGACTTGAAACTAAATCTAGGTTATTGGATGTACAGTATAAGTTAAATTTATATTTAAAGTGTTTAAATATGAATTTAATTAATGAGAAATTAATTAATAAAGATTAATTAATTAATTTATGTTTGATATAAATTGATTAGAAGAAGAGAAATAATTATTTTGGGTTAAGAACTCAAAATTAAGACACAGGGGCATTTTGGTCATTTTGCAGGGTGACATTTGGCATCATGAGATGGTGACACATGGCATTATACATAAGCTTGCCAAATGTCTTTTAATAATGCAAGATGATTAAAATCAAGATTAAATATAGGTTTGACACTTGGCACAATGTGATTGGGTCAATCAAACCTAGAACCAATCAAAGGGTGACATGTGGCAAGGGTTTAATGTATTGATCTAGCTTTATAAGTGTTCTTATGAGAAGAAAAAAAAAACACAAGCAGTAGCCACTCCCTTAGTGCCGCCACCTAGAAGCTCTCATGCCTCTCTTTTTCTTCTTCTTTAATCAATCCAAGAGATTAGCAAACAATCTCTTGAATTAAGAACACCAAAATTGTTTCTAGTGTCCGGTTTACATCCTTAATCTCTTAAAAGGTAGAACTTGATTTTCTAAATAATAGAAAAAGCTTTAGAAGCTGTTCAAGGGCTGCCATAGGTGTTCTTAGTGTGGACAAGCTAGAGGGACAACATTTGGTGTCCTGAAGATGAATCTCAAATGCGCAAATACACTGAAGTGCATCAAGAGGTTAGTGTGTTTGTTCTTGATTTAATCTTGGGTTCTAAAATTAATCTGATTAATTTTAAAATCTTAAATGGCAAATACAGATCCAAAAACATATTAAAAGAGTTTTAATATGTTGTTTATCATTGAAATCAAATAGATAAAAATAAATCTTGCATGATGCGTATGACCTTAGGTGAAAATTTTTGAATTCAATGGTATAAACTTGTGTTTTTCATGCTTTCGTTCCTTCAAACTTTCCAAACTAGTAAACTAGGCAAACTAGGGCACATTAGAAATTAATTGTTTAATTTCTCTTTTTTTTTTTTTAGTTTGCTAGTTATCATGTAATTCACAAGTCAATGTATATGTTGACCTTTTTAGGTAATACGGATAAGTTGATTCTAGCATCAATATGTCACAAATTGTAATTCAATATGCTGCCAATATAATGCAATTTACCCTTTTCATAAGTTGGCATTCATTGCCAAATTACTTCAAGCATTATCATATGTAAATGACAAATTTTCAATTTTAGTGTGCTAGATTGGTCTAGCTTAATGTCCTATTTCTCTTGGTTTTTAGCTTTTGGAGCAATAGAACGTACAGAACACGTACAGAGAGGATGTTACATTACATGTAAAGGATGAAAATTCAATCAATAACTTGGTAATGTGCCCTAGTACACCTAGTAAGATTGGTTTGGATAGATTGGCATACCAATAGTGTACAGCTTGCAGTACTGCACATGGCATTATGCCATTCTGTGATTTTATGGCTTTTAGCCATTCTGATATTATGATGATACTTAGCCTTGTGCCTAATATTATTACAGCTTATTAGTTATTCTGTTGCACATTGGGAGACACTATGTGACCGATGGTATGATGACCTGAGGTACTTGGTACCCAGTGTCAGTTTATCCGTTTATCCAGTTCAGTCATCCAATATAGGTTACTTGGGTAATCAAAAAATAAAATTTCATAAATTTAATGAAATAATGGATATAACAAGTACTAAATAAATAAAACTATCAATAATTACCAAAATTTTGTCTGCATGAGACATCAATATACACATTGCATATTTATTTTTCTTTTAGTTTTTTATTTTATTATTGGCAACATTAAGCATTATTACTTAGCGCATCACTTTTTGCTATGCGTAGGTTCTGGAGAGACTGATAGAGAGCCCAGCAGACCACAGACTGGGTGAGGTCACGGATCTGCATAGAGTCAGAGTCGCCTCTCATCTGCAGTACATTAGTAGTAGGACCTTTAGGCTCCTTTTGAAATTTTGTTTTTGCATTTTGTAACAGGTAGTAGTTTATGATTTGTAAATTATGAACTCATGTAAATAGTAAATTGATGTAATCATATGTTGATACCCATATTTTGTAAAAATTTCGTTAATTAATATAATTTGAGAATATCTTCATGAAATTAATTTGATTTTGGATCTGAATAAAATTATGGGTTCATGATGAAAACTTGAGATGGTTGTGAATGTTAAAAGTTGTTGAGACCATGTTGATGGTTATTGGAGTTTGAGAATATGGATGAATGTTTTGGAAGTATTTTTCATAGGTTCCGAAGAACTATTTTCTCCATTTTTAACCAGTACTATTTTCGATAAAATTTTTGGAACCTCAATGAATTTATAATTTCTATAAATGACTTAAATGAGTCAAATCTCCCAAATTGCATTTCATCATCATAAAAAAAATAAATTAATGAAGGATAAAAATAATTGAGATAAAATATGGTGTTCCGGTACATAGTGTGGCATATCTTACTCGACTATATTATAGACAAGTAAGGGGTGTCACATTTAGTTGTATCAGAGCACGGTTTAGGCGTTTCTGGGTCTAGATCGAGTCTATATCATGCATTGCATTTGTAAGAGTCTAGGTGACACTAATGATGATCTGTATGGTTTTCTTATTTTGATTAGGATATGGACCCCACATCTCATAAGGCAGTTGAGGAGGAAGTGGAGAGTCATGCTCTACCTGCAGCAGCTAAAACCGGGGGTAGGGGAGAACCTGCTCCACTAGCTCTAGCAGAGCCTGCACAGCCTTCACAGGCCATGTTCCAGAAAATGGCCGAGTTTTTCAGACAAATAGCTGGGGTTATGGCACCACCACCACCTCCACAGCATAAATCTCACCTGGAAAAACTGAGGAAATTCGGAGCTGTGGACTTTTTGGGTAAGAGAGAAGAAGACTCAGTGGCAGCTAAAAATTGGTTAGACAGAACCATCCGGGTACTGAAGCAACTGCATTGCACCCTAGAGGAAAACTTAGAGGGTGTTGTGTCCCTACTCCAAAACGATGCCTATCAGTAGTGGGACACAGTATCTAGTGAGGTGCAGCCCGAGTAGATCACTTGGGAATTCTTCCTTGCTGAGTTCAAGAAGAAATATGTGGGCAGTGTGTACTTAGAAGACCGAAGAAGAGAGTTTATTAGCCTGAGGCAGAGGCAACTATCGGTAGCAGAATATGAACAGGAATTTGTGAGACTAAGTAGGTATGGGAGAGAGATAGTCCCTACAGAAGCAGGGAGGTGCATAAGGTTTAAGGAGGGACTCAATGATAACATTAAAATAAGGATTACAGCCTTGGGGATTTCTGATTTTGCCAAGTTAGTTGAAGCTTTAAAGGTTGAAAAAGTCAAGATAAGTAGCAAACCAGAAGAGAGAAATAGCAGAAGAGGGGTCCAGGTCAGTCCAGTTCATCCTCTGCACCTGGGAAGAAATTTAAAAGTCCACCTACTCAGAGTTCGGGTCAGCCTCAAGGTCAAGGTCAAGGTCAAGGTCACACCTAGGAGAGGCCAGTCCACACCATCAGTGGGCAGCTCTCTAGGAACTGTGTTCAGGGGACTAGCCCCAGCATCTTCTGCTTGTCCACGCTGCCTGAAATGGCATAAGGGAGAGTGCTGGAGAGTGATGGGTACCTGCTTAAGGTGTGGCTCGATAGAGCATCAGTTGAAGAACTGTCCACGCAGAACTGTTACAGCTGCTCCAGCACAAATAGATAGACTTGCCCTTGCACCTCAAAGGGGTAGGAAGTCTGGTAATCTAAGGTAGTTGGTCCATCATAGAAACCTGTATCTGAGCCAGCCGAGAGGCCAGAGGCTAGAGCACCTACCAGAGCCTATGCCATGAGAGCTCAGGAGGAGCAAGATTCCCCGGATGTTATAAGGGGTACATTCTCACTCTATAACACATTTGTGCATGCATAAGTGGATCCAGGATACACTCATTCATACATTTGCATCAACCTACTCATAGAAAAGGGAATACTAGTAGGGAAGAGTGACCAAGACATTCTGGTCACTAATCCATTGGGCCACAGTGTAGTAGTGAACATGGTGTACAAAGGTTGCCCATTAAGGATTCAGGGGTATGAATTCTTGGCAGACCTGATTGAATTGTCTTTCCATGATGTCGACACCATATTTTGGCCGATCCCCAAAATCAATAAAACTTTGAAACCGATCCCCGGTACTAAGTCTCCTTCGGACAGCTAATCACATTTCCGATCCCTCTTTGATAGGCTGTCACAATTCCGATCTCTCCCCGCAAAGAATTAAATCAAGTTGTTACGTTCTCGCATCAGTCAAAGCTTACCAGTCTGTCGCTCACCGATCTCTCAAACCCATTGTCGAAACTCAGGACCCGTCAAGTATATTCCTGATAAATGAACTGGCACTAGATCTTTTCTTACCAGTTTTATTGCCGATCTCCCTTTCGAAAGTTTAAGAGTTAAGGTTTTGGTTCGGTTTAATAAGGATTCCAATTTTAAGTGTTAGTTAAATTTTCAATTTTAATCAAGTCCCATTCAGCATTTCTTCCCCACCGATCTCATGTTTATTGTGCTTTCCGATCTCTTATACTTAGATTAATAATTGCATTTAGTTCTTGTTTCGCCATGCTCATACAATCAAATACTTAGGCAATTCAGAGATTTTCCAATCACATCCATTCATTGAACAAAAGAGAGCCCATTTCATTTCATTTTTTTTACAAGCTATTCGGCTGGAGGGTCACCCCCAGCCTGATTTACATTTTGTTCACTCTCTCTCCCACCCTCGGCTTCCTCCTCACTGTCCTCATCGTCGCCCTCAGGAGCCAGGTCGGCCATCCAAGAGAAGTCCTCCCCCGGGTAACGCTTCTGGAGTTCGGCCAAGAGGTCCTTGTGAGCATTCACGTAGGCCCCGGCAATTCCCGTCACCATCTCTTCATCTTTCTCCTTAAGCTCCCCGTCTTTCTCTTTAAGCTCTTCGATGAGTTGGGCGACCTGAGCAGCTTCGTTGGCCTGTAGCGCCTGGACTTCTCCGAGAGCCCGATTCCTTTCAGCCAGAACAAGATTCAGTTCGGCCACCCTGTCCTCATAAAACTTCGCTCGCCCCTCAACTTGAGATATATAATCTTGAGCGGATGAGAGTTGGGATCGGAGGGAAGCCACTTCCTGATTTTTCTTCCCGATCTCTTACTGCACGCTGAATCTTTTCCCGAACCATGGTCTGATTCACTAGGCACTCCACGTTCAGACTCATGGATTGAGTCAAGATATCATCAAGGCTGTTCGAGGATAGCCTGTCCCGATCCTCCTGAAGGAAGATAGAAGCCCCCAAGACTTTGGCAAAACCGGGGTTTTCCCGAACAGTCCGGCTATTCTTCAGAGACTCCATTAGCTTTTGAGCGCCACGAGAAGAGGTCTTCCCAGAAGATTGAGAAGGCCCCCTTTCCGTGCTTGGAACAACTGAAAGAGTCGGAGGCTGCTCTTCCGATCTAGGAGGAGATCGGACAGCTTCAGCGGTCGGCAGATCCGAAGGTTGAGGCGAGTCTCCTTGTACTTCCCCAGGTTCACGACCAGGTGTTCGAAGCATTTCCGAACGCTTCATCTCCTTTATTTTCCGGGAGATCTCTTTGTCCTTCTTCCGCTTCCTAGAACCCTCACCACCCGCCATACCTGCACAAAGAAAAGGTCAGTGAGATCGCTAAGGTCACGAGCCGAGATATAGAAAATACCAATGCCGAGGTCGAGAGCGGAAGTTCGCGGTCTTGGCCGGTGGCGATTGAATGGTCCAATGGTGCAACTCGCGATCATTGCATCCAAACAAGAATACTTTTGAGTGGCGCGGACTCTTGGATCCATCACCATTAAGCTTTCCTCCTGGTTCAGGGTAATATGCTTTGGAAGCAAAGGCCCCTGGTGTTAGTAGTATGCCCTAGAGCATATCATTTAGTATGTATCTTGTACATATTTTTAATAATAAAAGGCATTTCCACTTTTCCATTTACATAATATATTTATGTGTAATAGAAAAGGTCCATTGATATTTTGTTAGAAATATTATTCTTAAGTTGTTAAGAATATGAGTGACAATATTTCTAGCACAAAGTATCATAAATAGGTTCACAATCGAGGATACTTCATAATAAGGACATGACTTATCCGTAAAGATTGTATTCATGTTTGTTCCCAAGTTATTATATGAGATATAAATAAGATGGAATGGTGAGTCTCATGCCATATAACAAACATGATAGGCACTTATAAATGATAAGTAGGCCGAACCAGTGACACTTATGACAAGCACATGGAGTTTACTCTTGTCAATGTTTTGTCATAAATCATATCGATGCATATAATCTTTAGACCGAGATAGCACAGATTATCTTGTATATAGGTAGTTTGAGTTTGATATCGCTTTCATACTTGTACTATGTATGGGTATATGGGCATGTGTTGACTGCTAGTTATATATGGAGGTAGGTGTTGATCAAGATGGAATCTGTTCCTCTAAGTAAATAGAGATAAAATCCTATGTTCATTTAATTGTTCTTGATGTTTCAAGTTCTGGCCAGACAGATAGATTTATTCAAAAGAGTTTCTAATGAGAAAATCTTTTAATCAAGAACTGGAATTAAAAGAGAACATAATATTCATAGCAAATGGAGTTTGACATAAACCATGACTCGGCTTGAGTTGGGATTTTGTACAGAGAGATTCTAGTGCATGGTAACATATGATTATAGCTTCATTTAAGGTAAATCTTATTACTAATTGGGTCGACATTGCATGCTATGATAGGTGTTAACCATGTTCTATGATGTTCATAAAATTATTTATAGAAATCATTTATGGTAAGAAAAAGTTACGATGATATTAAGAGTTTATATCATGTCTCATTGCCAATTAGTGATGAGCATAGTAAGTCAAACACATACACAAGTTATCACCTTTTTAATTATGTTTTAATTAATTAATTAAAGATTTTAATTGATTAATTAAATAGATTTGGTTTTCAATTTGATTGCAAAGTCCCTAGCATGACTTGAAACCAAATCTAGGTTATTGGATGTGTAGTATAAATTAAATTTATATTTAAAGTGTTTAAATATGAATTTAATTGATGAGAAATTAATTAATAAAGATTAATTAATTAATTTATATTTGATATAAATTAATTTGAAGAAGAAAATAATTATTTTGGGTTAAGAACTCAAAATTAAGACACGAGGGCATTTTGGTCATTTTGCAGGGTGACATTTGGCATCATGAGATGGTGACACATGGCATTATACATAAGCTTGCCAAATGTCTTTTAATAATGCAAGATGATTAAAATCAAGATTAAATATAGGTTTGACACTTGGCACAATGTGATTGGGTCAATCAAACCTAGAACCAATCAAAGGGTGACATGTGGCAAGGGTTTAATGTATTGATCTAGCTTTATAAGTGTTCTTATGAGAAGAAAACACAACCAGCAGCCTCTCCTCTTAGTGCCGCCACTTTGAAGCTCTCATGCCTCTATTTCTCTTCATCTCTCATCAATCCAAGAGATTAGCCATCAATCTCTTGAATTAAGAACACTAAAATTGTTTCTAGTGTCTTGTTTACATCCTTAATCTCTTAAAAGGCAGAACTTGATTTTCTAAATAATAGAAAAAGCTTTAGAAGCTGTTCAAGGGCTGCCATAGGTGTTCTTAGTGTGGACAAGCTAGAGGGACAACATTTGGTGTCCTGAAGATGAATCTCAAATGCGGAAATACACTGAAGTGCATCAAGAGGTTAGTGTGTTTGTTCTTGATTTAATCTTGGGTTCTAAAATTAATCTGATTAATTTTAAAATCTTAAATGGCAAATACAGATCCAAAAACATATTAAAAGAGTTTTAATATGTTGTTTATCATTGAAATCAAATAGATAAAAATAAATCTTGCATGATGCATGTGACCTTAGGTTAAAATTTTTGAATTCAATGGTATAAACTTGTGTTTTTCACGCTTTCGTTCCTTCAAACTTTCCAAACTAGTAAACTAGGCAAACTAGGGCACATTAGAAATTAATTGTTTAATTTCTCTTTTTTTTTTTTTTAGTTTGCTAGTTATCATGTAATTCACAAGTCAATGTATATGTTGACCTTTTTAGGTAATACGGATAAGTTGATTCTAGCATCAATATGTCACAAATTGTAATTCAATATGCTGCCAATATAATGCAATTTACCCTTTTCATAAGTTGGCATTCATTGCCAAATTACTTCAAGCATTATCATATGTAAATGACAAATTTTCAATTTTAGTGTGCTAGATTGGTCTAGCTTAATGTCCTATTTCTCTTGGTTTTTAGCTTTTGGAGCAATAGAACGTACAGAACACGTACAGAGAGGATGTTACATTACATGTAAAGGATGAAAATTCAATCAATAACTTGGTAATGTGCCCTAGTACACCTAGTAAGATTGGTTTGGATAGATTGGCATACCAATAGTGTACAGCTTGCAGTACTGCACATGGCATTATGCCATTCTGTGATTTTATGGCTTTTAGCCATTCTGATATTATGATGATACTTAGCCTTGTGCCTAATATTATTACAGCTTATTAGTTATTCTGTTGCACATTGGGAGACACTATGTGACCGATGGTATGATGACCTGAGGTACTTGGTACCCAGTGTCAGTTTATCCGTTTATCCAGTTCAGTCATCCAATATAGGTTACTTGGGTAATCAAAAAATAAAATTTCATAAATTTAATGAAATAATGGATATAACAAGTACCAAATAAATAAAACTATCAATAATTACCAAAATTTTGTCTGCATGAGACATCAATATACACATTGCATATTTATTTTTCTTTTAGTTTTTTATTTTATTATTGGCAACATTAAGCATTATTACTTAGCGCATCACTTTTTGCTATGCGTAGGTTCTGGAGAGACTGATAGAGAGCCCAGCAGACCACAGACTGGGTGAGGTCACGGATCTGCATAGAGTCAGAGTCGCCTCTCATCTGCATTACATTAGTAGTAGGACCTTTAGGCTCCTTTTGAAATTTTGTTTTTGCATTTTGTAACAGGTAGTAGTTTATGATTTGTAAATTATGAACTCATGTAAATAGTAAATTGATGTAATCATATGTTGATACCCATATTTTGTAAAAATTTCGTTAATTAATATAATTTGAGAATATCTTCATGAAATTAATTTGATTTTGGATCTGAATAAAATTATGGGTTCATGATGAAAACTTGAGATGGTTGTGAATGTTAAAAGTTTTTGAGACCATGTTGATGGTTATTGGAGTTTGAGAATATGGATGAATGTTTTGGAAGTATTTTTCATAGGTTCCGAAGAACTATTTTCTCCATTTTTAACCAGTACTATTTTCGATAAAATTTTTGGAACCTCAATGAATTTATAATTTCTATAAATGACTTAAATGAGTCAAATCTCCCAAATTACATTTCATCATCATAAAAAAAATAAATTAATGAAGGATAAAAATAATTGAGATAAAATATGGTGTTCCGGTACATAGTGTGGCATATCTTACTCGACTATATTATAGACAAGTAAGGGGTGTCACATTTAGTTGTATCAGAGCACGGTTTAGGCGTTTCTGGGTCTAGATCGAGTCTATATCATGCATTGCATTTGTAAGAGTCTAGGTGACACTAATGATGATCTCATGGTTTTCTTATTTTGATTAGGATATGGACCCCACATCTCATAAGGCGGTTGAGGAGGAAGTGGAGAGTCATGCTCTACCGCAGCAGCCTAAAACCGGGGTAGGGGAGAACTCGCCCACTAGCTCTAGCAGAGCCTCGCACAAGCCTTCACAGCCATGTTCCTAAAATGGCCGAGTTTTTCAGACAAATAGCTGGGGTTATGGCACCACCACCACCTCCACAGAATAAATCTCACCTGGAAAAACTGAGGAAATTCGGAGCTGTGGACTTTTTGGGTAAGAGAGAAGAAGACTCAGTGGCAGCTAAAAATTGGTTAGATGAACCATCCGGCATCAAGCAAATCGCATTGCACCCTAGAGGAAAACTTAGAGGGTGTTGTGTCCCTACTCCAAAACGATGCCTATCAGTAGTGGGACACAGTATCTAGTGAGGTGCAGCCCGAGTAGATCACTTGGGAATTCTTCCTTGCTGAGTTCAAGAAGAAATATGTGGGCAGTGTGTACTTAGAAGACCGAAGAAGAGAGTTTATTAGCCTGAGGCAGAGGCAACTATCGGTAGCAGAATATGAACAGGAATTTGTGAGACTAAGTAGGTATGGGAGAGAGATAGTCCCTACAGAAGCAGGGAGGTGCATAAGGTTTAAGGAGGGACTCAATGAGAACATTAAAATAAGGATTACAAATTTTGGGGATTTCTGATTTTGCCAAGTTAGTTGAAGCTTTAAAGGTTGAAAAAGTCAAGATAAGTAGCAAACCAGAAGAGAGAAATAGCAGAAGAGGGGTCCAGGTCAGTCCAGTTCATCCTCTGCATCTGGGAAGAAATTTAAAAGTCCACCTACTCAGAGTTCGGGTCAGCCTCAAGGTCAAGGTCACACCTAGGAGAGGCCAGTCCACACCATCAGTGGGCAGCTCTCTAGGAACTGTGTTCAGGGGACCAGCCCCAGCATCTTCTGCTTGTCCACGCTGCCTGAAATGGCATAAGGGAGAGTGCTAGAGAGTGATGGGTACCTGCTTAAGGTGTGGCTCGATAGAGCATCAGTTGAAGAACTGTCCACGCAGAACTGTTACAGCTGCTCCAGCACAAATAGATAGACTTGCCCTTGCACCTCAAAGGGGTAGGAAGTCTGGTAATCTAAGGTAGTTGGTCCATCATAGAAACCTGTATCTGAGCCAGCCGAGAGGCCAGAGGCTAGAGCACCTACCAGAGCCTATGCCATGAGAGCTCAGAAGGAGCAAGATTCCCCGGATGTTATAAGGGGTACATTCTCACTCTATAACACATCTGTGCATGCATAAGTGGATCCAGGATACACTCATTCATACATTTGCATCAACCTACTCATAGAAAAGGGGATACTAGTAGGGAAGAGTGACCAAGACATTCTGGTCACTAATCCATTGGGCCACAGTGTAGTAGTGAACATGGTGTACAAAGGTTGCCCATTAAGGATTCAGGGGTATGAATTCTTGGCAGACCTGATTGAATTGTCTTTCCATGATGTCGACACCATATTTTGGCCGATCCCCAAAATCAATAAAACTTTGAAACCGATCCCCGGTACTAAGTCTCCTTCGGACAGCTAATCACATTTCCGATCCCTCTTTGATAGGCTGTCACAATTCCGATCTCTCCCCGAAGAATTAAATCAAGTTGTTACGCTCGCATCACCAAAGCTTACCATTGTCGCCACCGATCTCTCAAACCCATTGTCAAACTCGTGACCCACAAGTATATTCTGATAAATGAACCGCACTAGATCTTTTCTTACCGCTTTATTGCCGATCTCCTTCGAAAGTTTAAGAGTTAAGGTTTTGGTTCGTTTTAATAAGGATTCCAATTTTAAGTGTTAGTTAAATTTTCAATTTTAATCAAGTCCCATTCAGCATTTCTTTCCCACCGATCTCATGTTTATTGTGCTTTCCGATCTCTTATACTTAGATTAATAATTGCATTTAGTTCTTGTTTCGCCATGCTCATACAATCAATTACTTAGGCAATTCAGAGATTTTCCAATCACATCAATTCATTGAACAAAAGAGAGCCCATTTCGTTTCATTTTTTTACAGCTATTCTACCGGAGGGTCACCCCACTGATTTACATTTTGTTCACTCTCTCTCCTACCCTCGGCTTCCTCCTCACCGTCCTCATCGCCGCTCAGAGCCGTGTCGGCCATCCAAGAGAAGTCCTCCCCCGGGTAACGCTTCTGGAGTTCGGCCAAGAGGTCCTTGTGAGCATTCACATAGGCCCCGGCAATTCCCGTCACCATCTCTTCATCTTTCTCCTTAAGCTCCCCGTCTTTCTCTTTAAGCTCTTCGATGAGTTGGGCGACCTAAGCAGCTTCGTTGGCCTGTAGCGCCTGGACTTCTCCGAGAGCCCGATTCCTTTCAGCCAGAACAAGATTCAGCCCGCCACCCTGTCCTCATAAAACTTCGCTCGCCCCTCAACTTGAGATATATAATCTTGAGCGGATGAGAGTTGGGATCGGAGGGAAGCCACTTCCTAATTTTTCTTCCCGATCTCCTTACCAAGACGCTGAATCTTTTCCCAAACCATGGTCTGATTCACTAGGCACTCCACGCCTGCACTCATGGATTGAGTCAAGATATCATCAAGGCCGTTCGAGGATAGCTGTCCCGATCCTCCCAAGGAAGATAGAAGCCCCAAGACTTGGGCAAAACCGGTTCTCCCAACACCGTTATTCTTCAGAGACTCCATTAGCTTTTGAGCGCCACGAGAAGAGGTCTTCCTAAAAGATTGAGAAGGCCCCCTTTCCGTGCTTGGAACAACTGAAAGAGTCGGAGGCTGCTCTTCCGATCTAGGAGGAGATCGGACAGCTTCAGCGGTCGGCAGATCCGAAGGTTGAGGCGGGTCTCCTTGTACTTCCTGTGTTCACGACAGTGTTCGAAGCATTTCCGAACGCTTCATCTCCTTTATTTTCCGGGAGATCTCTTTGTCCTTCTTCCGCTTCCTAGAACCCTCACCACCCGCCATACCTGCACAAAGAAAAGTTCAGTGAGATCGCTAAGGTCCTGAGAGCTGAGATATAGAAAATACCAATGCCGAGGTCAGAGAGCGGAAGTTCGCGGTCTTGGCCGGTGAGCGCTGAATGGTCCAATGGTGCAACTCCTAGCCATTGCATCCAAACAAGAATACTTTTGAGTGGCGGCCAGACTCTTCAGATCCATCACCATTAAGCTTTCCTCCTGGTTCAGGGTAATATGCTTTGGAAGCAAAGGCCCCTGGTGTTAGTAGTATGCCCTAGAGCATATCATTTAGTATGTATCTTGTACATATTTTTAATAATAAAAGGCATTTCCACTTTTCCGTTTACATAATATATTTATGTGTAATAGAAAAGGTCCATTGATATTTTGTTAGAAATATTATTCTTAAGTTGTTAAGAATATGAGTGACAATATTTCTAGCACAAAGTATCATAAATAGGTTCACAATCGAGGATACTTCATAATAAGGACATGACTTATCCAGAAAGATTGTATTCATGTTTGTTCCCAAGTTATTATATGAGATATAAATAAGATGGAATGGTGAGTCTCATGCCATATAACAAACATGATAGGCACTTATAAATGATAAGTAGGTCAACCAGGACACTTATGACAAGCACATGGAGTTTACTCTTGTCAATGTTTTGTCATAAATCATATCAGTGCATATAATCTTTAGACCTGAGATAGCACAGTTATCTTGTATATAGGTAGTTTGAGTTTGATACTGCTTTCATACTTGTACTATGTATGGGTATATGGGCATGTGTTGACTCCTGCTAGTTATATATGGAGGTAGGTGTTGATCAAGATGGAATCTGATCATCTAAGTAAATAGAGATAAAATCCTATGTTCATTTAATTGTTCTTGATGTTTAAAGTTCCTGGCCAGGACAGATAGATTTATTCAGAAAAGAGTTTCTGATGAGAAAAATCTTTTAATCAAGAACTGGAATTAAAAGAGAACATAATATTCATAGCAAATGGAGTTTGACATAAACCATGACTCCAGCTTGAGTTGGGATTTTGTAACAGAGAGATTCTAGTGCATGGTAACATATGATTATAGGTTCATTTAAGGTAAATCTTATTACTAATTGGGTGGCCATGGCATGCTATGCTAGGTGTTAACCATGGTCTATGAGGTTCATAAAATGATTTAGAGAAATCATTTATGGTAAGAAAGAGTTCTGATGATATTAAGAGTTGATATCATGTCTCATTGCCAATTAGTGATGAGCCTAGTAAGTCACACACATACACAAGTTATCACCTATTTAAATATGATTTAATTAATTAATTAAAGAGTTTAATTGATTAATTAAATAGATTTGGTTTGCAATTTGATTGCAAAGTCCCTAGCATGACTTGAAACCAAATCTAGATTATTGGATGTAGTATAAATTAAATTTATATTTAAAGTGTTTAAATATGAATTTAATTGATGAGAAATTAATTAATAGAGATTAATTAATTAATTTATATTTGATATAAATTAATTAGAAGAAGAAAATAATTATTTTGGGTTAAGAACTCAAAATTAAGACACAGGGGCATTTTGGTCATTTTGTACAGACACGTGGCACCATGAGATGGTGACACATGGCATAACACATAAGCTTGCCAAATAATTTTAATCATGTAAGATGATTAAAATCAAGATTAAATATAGGTTTGACACTTGGCACAATGTGATTGGGTCACTTAAACCTAGAGCTAATCAAAAGGTGACATGTGGCTAGGGTTTAATGTGTTAACCTAGCTATTTAAGTGGGGTTATGAAAAGAAAACACAACCAGCAGCCTCTCCTCTCAATTTTCATGCCACTTTGAGCCTCTCCAGCTATTTCTCTTCATCTCTCATCAATTCAAAGAGATTAGCCATCAATCTCTTGAATTAAAAACACTAGAAATTGTTTCTAGTGTCCTGTTTGCATCTCTAATGTCTTAAAAGGCAGAACTTGTATTTATTATTAATTGATTAGGCTTTAGAAGCTGTTCTATTGCTGACATAGGTGTTCTTGGTGTGTACAAGCTATAGGTACAACATCCGTGTCCTCAAGACGAATCTCAAAGGCAGACACGCCGCAAAGACATCAATAGGTTAGTGTAACTGTTCTTGATTTAATCTAATGTTCTAAAATTAATCTGATTAATTTTAAAATCTTAAATGGCAAATACAGATCAAAAAACATATTAAAAGAGTTTTAATATGTTGTTTATCATTGAAATCAAATAGATAAAAATAAATCTTGCATGGTGCATGTGACCCTAGGTGAAAATTTTTGAATTCAATGGTATAATCTTGTGTTTTTCACGCCTGCCTTCAATTGGTATCAGAGCCACTATATTTGCCATTTAGATTGTTGATTATATAATTTAATTGTGTGTTTGATCATGAGATCAAGAGATTCATTGCTGGTTGGATCATGAGGTGTGGCGGCACACATGGTGAAGCCACCATTGGTGGCGGCAACAATGGTTCCTTGGGTGGTTCAAGGTTTGGCTTTTAATTCTGCAATTGTTGTATGATCTAAGGCCTATTCTTTGACTAATTAAAGTGTTTAATTAGTTGTTTTAATCACACAATTAAATTATGATTCAAATCAGAATTTTAAAAATTGTTTGAATGTGATTCAAATCTGAATTTTAAAAGTTGTTTGAATGTGATTCAAATCTGAATTTTTAAAGTTGTTTGAATCATATTTAAATCTGATTTTTTAAAATTGATTCAATAAAATTTAGATCTGATTTTTAAAAAAAATATTTGAATGTGATTCAAATCTGATTTTTTAAAAAATGTTTGAATGTGATTCAAATCTGAATTTTTGAAATTATTTGAATGTGATTCAAATCTGAATTTTTTAATTTGTTTGAATGAGATTCAAATCTGAATTTTTAAATTTATTTGAATCATATTCAAATCTTGATTTTTAAGTTGAATATGAGATATTCAATTTAATTTAAGAATGTATGTTTTATTTAATTGTTAAATAGTGATATGCATGATGGATGATCATGGACTATAAAAGACCAATGTGATTGGATTTATTTCTTTTATGTTTCTTTGGGATTGTAAATTAATTAATTTATTTTAATTTATTTTGGGCATGTATTATTAAGTTTGTAATATTAATGGGTTGTAATTTCATTTATTTAAGTTCTTGTAAATTCGCCTTGGTATGCCAAGGATTACTATGTAATATTGGATTGCAAGAAGTTCAAGGAGGTCAAGAGCATTGGTGGGACCAGTGGGAGGAATTCAATATCAAGTGTTGATTATGTACTCCTTCAGCAACTCTTGTAAAATGAATGAATGAAATGCACCTAGAATGCCCCTGATTCAATTCTTGGTGGCTCAGAATTGAATCCCTTAGAAAGTCCATGATCATACCATATTTACTGCTTATCCATGAATGCATGAGATGTATGGGAATGTATGCAATTATATGATATATGCATGCTGAATGGATAATGTGCAAAGTGAGACCTTAATTGTAAATAGAATGACCATAAAATCTTCCAAACAAATGATTAAGTTGGAAATGCTATAATTAAAGTAATTATAACATAGGCCCTCCATTGGGGCAATTATTTTAAGAAATTTTAAATAGTTGCATAAGATGCAATTAATTTAAGAGATTTTCTTAAGAATAATTGTTAAGCATGAGATGTTGTAAATATGTAAATGGTTTAGTGGCCAATATTGGATGTACCTGAGGACATTAAAATTATTTGCATAATTATCGCTCAATGGGATCAACTTAACTAATGCAAGATAAGTCAATAATGGATGTACCTGAGATTTTGAGCATTAGGGGCTAGGTAAAGGATTGAACCTCACATGAGATGTGATGGGCAAAGAGTTGCTCACTTATAGTTTATTGTAATTCCAATAATGGATGTACCTGAGGATGATCAATAGAATTATAAGAATTCAATCACCCACTAGAAATCCATCCGACTAGGATTTCAGAGTTCTACTTTGGAAGTATAGGATTCGCTAAGTTAGTGGGAGGACCAATTTGATTAAAAGACCATAATCATTTTGGTTAATTACATGATACATTTACTAATTAATCTGGTTATTTTCTGCAGTTAATTTTCTGATAAAATGATCACAAAACAACCACCACCATCCAATATCCTTGCAAGCATACTTGATCACAACAGGTTGACAGGACCTAATCTGTCTGATTGGCTAAGAAATTTGAAACTTGTCCTGAACCTTGAACATAGAGGATATGTTCTAGATTCAAATGTTCCTGGTCCCTTACCTCCAGAGGCCACACAAGAGGAACATGAAACTTTGGACAAGTGGAAGGAGCATGATATGAGAGCTAAGTGTTACATGTTTGCTTCCATGAGTAATGAGTTACAGAAGCAACATGAGAACATGCAGAGTGCGAGTGAGATCCTCCTTCACCTACAAGAGTTGTATGGTGAGCATAGCAGGAATGCTAGGTATGAGATATCTAGACAGCTATTCCGTATGAGGATGTCTGAGGGACAGAATGTTGGGGATCATGTCCACAAGATGATTCGGCTGATTGAGCAGTTGGAACATCTTGACTTCAACATGGATTTCCAACTACAAACAGATTTGATCCTTCAGTCCCTTCCTGAGTCTTTTGGAAATTTTGTGACAAATTTCTATATGACTAAACAGGAATGCACCTTAGCGGTTTACTCAACATGCTGGTTATTGCCCAAAAGAATATGCCGTGCAATAAAGGAAAAGAGGTAGCTTTGATTGCATTTTCTTCATCTGGAAAGTCCAACAAGAAGAAGCGCAATAAGAAAAAGAAATCTCGCATTCTGGTCCTTCCAAGAAAATAGCTAAACAGAAAAGGAAGATTAAAGTCGATGGAGGCAAAGGAAAGTGTTTCCACCGCCAACAGAAAGTGTTTCCATTGCCAAGAAGAAAGTGTTTCCACCGCCGAGTGTAGCAATCTAAATGAAAGCAATGCCATGGTGAAACCAACTCAAGTTCAAAATATACTTGGCACTTAAGGTTAGGTCATGTTGCGAAGATAGGATTGCAAAATTGGAGAAAATAGGATTCTATCCTCATTGGGCTATGAGCCTACTCCAACTTGTGAATCTTGCCTTCAAGGCAAATGACTAGAACACCCTTTGTTGGACAAGGGCTAAGAGTGAAAATATTTTGGAACTAATACATAGTGATGTATGTGGTCCGCTTAAAGAAATGGTTAGAGGGGCTTTCATTATTTTATTACCTTTACCGATGATAAATCAAGGTTTGGGTATTTGTATTTGATGAAATACAAACATGAATCCTTTGAAAAGTTTAAGGAATTTAAATCAAGTAGAAAATCAAACAGAAAAATATTAAAGCTCTTCGATCGATCGTGGAGGTGAATATTTGAGTAATCGAATTTGATGAATACTTGAGAGAGCATGGCATTGTTTCTCACCGACTCTCCAGAACGCCACAACCGAATGGTGTATCTGAAGGAGAAATCGTACCTATTGGATATGGTACGTAGTATGATAATCTATACAGATATGCCAATCTCCTTTTAGGGATTTGCATTAGAATCAGCTTTGTATATTCTGAATAGGATTCCATCAAAATCATAATCTTCCACACCTTATGAGATATGGCATGGAAGAAAACCAAGTCTTAAGCATGTTAAGATTTGGGGTTGTCCAGCTTATATCAAAAAGCTGAACACTGATAAATTGGAGACCAGATCAGAAAAAGGTCGATTTGTTGGATATCCAAAAGATAGTTTTGGATATTATTTTTATTTGCCTACTTCACAAAAGGTTGTGATAAGTAGAGATGCCACATTTCTTGAACAACAGTTTGTTCAAGAAGGAGGCAAAGGAAGGCAAATATAGTTAGAATTGGAGAATTTTGACTAACCAACAGATCAGATGGATATAGATCCATCTAGTCAACCTATACCCATTGATGAAACATCTACAGCTGTTCCTCGTAGAACAACTAGGGTATCTCACCCACCAGTGAGATATGGTTTTCTTCATGAAGAAGAACAAGAGTTGTCTACTCATGAAGAAGTAGATCATGGAGATGATCCACTTACCTATGAAGAAGCTATATTAGATATAGACTCTTCAAAATGGATTGATGCTATGAAATCCGAGATTGATTCCATGTATAAGAATCAAGTTTGGGATCTTGTTGACCCACCTGAAGGTATTGTACCTATAGGGAACAAATGGGTTTTCAAAAAGAAAATTGGTTCTGATGGAAAGGTAGAGACCTATAAGGCAAGGCTAGTAGCGAAAGGGTTTCGCCAAAGGCAAGGAATAGACTATGAGGAGACTTTCTCGCCTGTTGCCATGCTTAAATCAATTAGGATTTTATTAGCAATAGTGCATACTATGATTATGAGATTTGGCGATGGATGTCAAAACAGATTTTCTTAATGGATACATTGAAGAAAACATTTTCATGGAACAACCTAAGGGATTTGAATCCCAAGATGGTTCCAAGGTATGCAAGCTAAAGCGATCCATTTATGGGTTGAAACAAGCTTCGAGGAGTTGGAACATCCGTTTTGATGAAGCCATTAAATCTTTTGGTTTTATCAAAATGAGGATGAGCCATGTGTATATAAGAAGGTTAGTGACAAGCTATCACTTTCCTTGTCTTATATGTGGATGACATATCGTTGATGGGTAATGATACAGTATGTTGACGACTATAAAGGTATGGTTGTCAAATACATTCTCCATGAAAGACTTAGGGGAGGCAACATATATTATTGGGATTAGCATCTATAGAGATAGAGCTAAAAGAATAATTTTTTTATAAAAAAGTCTATACTTGTAAAAGGTGTTAAAGAGGTTTAACATGCTTGATTCCAAGAGAGGATTGTTACCAAGTGAGACATGGTATCCACCTTTCTAAAGAGATGTCTCCAAAGACACCAAGAAAGAGATAAGATGGCCAGATTCCATATGCTTCGCTATTGGAAGTTTAATGTATGCAATGTTGTGTACTAGGCCTGATATCGCATATGTCGTTAGTTTGACTAGCAGTATCAATCCAATCCGTGTTTGGAACATCGATAGTCGCCAAGAATATTCTTAAGTACTTAAGAAGAACTAAGGATTTATTCTTGATTTATGGAGGTGGAGACTTGCAATTGGATGGTTATACCGATTCTCGATTTCCAATCGATATCGATGATAGAAAGTCTACCTCGATATGTGTTCATTTGTAATGGAGGTGCAACATTGGAAGAGTTCCAAACAGAGCACGATCGCAGATTCCACTATCGAGGTCGAGTATATTGTCGCATCGATGCCGCAAAGGAAGTCGCTTGGATAAAGAAGTTCGTGATGTAACTTACATGAATTCCTTCCATTGAGTCGCCAGCCCATTACACCGTGACAACAATGGAGCAAACATACAAAGCTAAGGAACTAAGGTCTCACCAAAATCCAAACACATAGAAAGGCACTACCATATTATCGTGAGATATAGTTGGGCAAGGCAATACACCATGCAGAAATAGCATCACCAAAATCCAAATTGATTCATTCACTAAGCCTTTGTCACAATCTCAGTTAGACCGACATCTTGAGAAGATGGGTCTAAGGTATTGTAATGAATGGCTCTAGTGCTAGTGGGAGATTGTTAGTAGTATGCCCTAGAGCATATCATTTAGTATGTATCTTGTACATATTTTTAATAATAAAAGGCATTTCCACTTTTCCGTTTACATAATATATTTATGTGTAATAGAAAAGGTCCATTGATATTTTGTTAGAAATATTATTCTTAAGTTGTTAAGAATATGAGTGACAATATTTCTAGCACAAAGTATCATAAATAGGTTCACAATCGAGGATACTTCATAATAAGGACATGACTTATCCAGAAAGATTGTATTCATGTTTGTTCCCAAGTTATTATATGAGATATAAATAAGATGGAATGGTGAGTCTCATGCCATATAACAAACATGATAGGCACTTATAAATGATAAGTAGGCCGAACCAGTGACACTTATGACAAGCACATGGAGTTTACTCTTGTCAATGTTTTGTCATAAATCATATCAGTGCATATAATCTTTAGACCTGAGATAGCACAGTTATCTTGTATATAGGTAGTTTGAGTTTGATACTGCTTTCATACTTGTACTATGTATGGGTATATGGGCATGTGTTGACTCCTGCTAGTTATATATGGAGGTAGGTGTTGATCAAGATGGAATCTGCCTCTAAGTAAATAGAGATAAAATCCTATGTTCATTTAATTGTTCTTGATGTTTCAAGTTCTGCCAGACAGATAGATTTATTCGTAAAAGAGTTTCGATGAGAAAAATCTTTTAATCAAGAACTGGAATTAAAAGAGAACATAATATTCATAGCAAATGGAGTTTGACATAAACCATGACTCCAAATTTGAGTTGGGATTTTGTAATGTAGAGATTCTAGTGCATGGTAACATATGATTATAGGTTCATTTAAGGTAAATCTTATTACTAATTGGGTGGCCATGGCATGCTATGCTAGGTGTTAACCATGGTCTATGAGGTTCATAAAATGATTTAGAGAAATCATTTATGGTAAGAAAGAGTTCTGATGATATTAAGAGTTGATATCATGTCTCATTGCCAATTAGTGATGAGCCTAGTAAGTCACACACATACACAAGTTATCACCTATTTAAATATGATTTAATTAATTAATTAAAGAGTTTAATTGATTAATTAAATAGATTTGGTTTGCAATAAAATTGCAAAGTCCCTAGCATGACTTGAAACCAAATCTAGATTATTGGATGTGTAGTATAAATTAAATTTATATTTAAAGTGTTTAAATATGAATTTAATTGATGAGAAATTAATTAATAGAGATTAATTAATTAATTTATATTTGATATAAATTAATTAGAAGAAGAAAATAATTATTTTGGGTTAAGAACTCAAAATTAAGACACAGGGGCATTTTGGTCATTTTGCAGTGTGACACGTGGCACCATGAGATGGTGACACATGGCATAACACATAAGCTTGCCAAATAATTTTAATCATGTAAGATGATTAAAATCAAGATTAAATATAGGTTTGACACTTGGCACAATGTGATTGGGTCACTTAAACCTAGAGCTAATCAAAAGGTGACATGTGGCTAGGGTTTAATGTGTTAACCTAGCTATTTAAGTGGGGTTATGAAAAGAAAACACAACCAGCAGCCTCTCCTCTCAATTTTCACGCCACTTTGAGCCTCTCCAGCTATTTCTCTTCATCTCTCATCAATTCAAAGAGATTAGCCATCAATCTCTTGAATTAAAAACACTAGAAATTGTTTCTAGTGTCCTGTTTGCATCTCTAATCTCTTAAAAGGCAGAACTTGAATTTCTAATTAATAGAAAAGGCTTTAGAAGCTGTTCAAGGGCTGCCATAGGTGTTCTTGGTGTGGACAAGCTAGAGGGACAACATCTGTGTCCTCAAGACGAATCTCAAAGGCGCATACGGCAAAGACATCAAGAGGTTAGTGTAATCGTTCTTTATTTAATCTAGTTTTCTACAAATAATCTGATTAATTTTAAAATATTAATTGGAAAATACAGATCATAAAAACATATTACAAGAGTTTTAATATGTTGTTTATCATTGAAATCAACTAGATTAAAAGAAATCTTGGCTGGTGCATGTGACCCTAGGTGAAAATTTTTGAATTCAATGGTATAATCTTGTGTTTTTCACGCCGTTCCTTCAATTGGTATCGAGCCACTATATTTGCCATTTAGATTGTTGATTATATAATTTAATTGTGTGTTTGATCATGAGATCAAGAGATTCATTGCTGGTTGGATCATGAGGTGTGGCGGCACACATGGTGAAGCCACCATTGGTGGCGGCAACAATGGTTCCTTGGGTGGTTCAAGGTTTGGCTTTTAATTCTGCAATTGTTGTATGATCTAAGGCCTATTCTTTGACTAATTAAAGTGTTTAATTAGTTGTTTTAATCACACAATTAAATTATGATTCAAATCAGAATTTTAAAAATTGTTTGAATGTGATTCAAATCTGAATTTTAAAAGTTGTTTGAATGTGATTCAAATCTGAATTTTTAAAGTTGTTTGAATCATATTTAAATCTGATTTTTAAAATTGATTCAATAAAATTCAGATCTGATTTTTAAAAATATTTGAATGTGATTCAAATCTGATTTTTAAAAATGTTTGAATGTGATTCAAATCTGAATTTTTGAAATTATTTGAATGTGATTCAAATCTGAATTTTTAATTTGTTTGAATGAGATTCAAATCTGAATTTTTAAATTTATTTGAATCATATTCAAATCTGATTTTTAAGTTGAATATGAGATATTCAATTTAATTTAAGAATGTATGTTTTATTTAATTGTTAAATAGTGATATGCATGATGGATGATCATGGACTATAAAAGACCAATGTGATTGGATTTATTTCTTTTATGTTTCTTTGGGATTGTAAATTAATTAATTTATTTTAATTTATTTTGGGCATGTATTATTAAGTTTGTAATATTAATGGGTTGTAATTTCATTTATTTAAGTTCTTGTAAATTCGCCTTGGTATGCCAAGGATTACTATGTAATATTGGATTGCAAGAAGTTCAAGGAGGTCAAGAGCATTGGTGGGACCACTGGGAGGAATTCAATATCAAGTGTTGATTATGTACTCCTTCAGCAACTCTTGTAAAATGAATGAATGAAATGCACCTAGGAATGCCCTGATTCAATTCTTGGTGGCTCAGAATTGAATCCCTTAGAAAGTCCATGATCATACCATATTTACTGCTTATCCATGAATGCATGAGATGTATGGGAATGTATGCAATTATATGATATATGCATGCTGAATGGATAATGTGCAAAGTGAGACCTTAATTGTAAATAGAATGACCATAAAATCTTCCAAACAAATGATTAAGTTGGAAATGCTATAATTAAAGTAATTATAACATAGGCCCTCCATTGGGGCAATTATTTTAAGAAATTTTAAATAGTTGCATAAGATGCAATTAATTTAAGAGATTTTCTTAAGAATAATTGTTAAGCATGAGATGTTGTAAATATGTAAATGGTTTAGTGGCCAATATTGGATGTACCTGAGGACATTAAAATTATTTGCATAATTACTGGCTCAATGGGATCAACTTAACTAATGCAAGATAAGTCAATAATGGATGTACCTGAGATTTTGAGCATTAGGGGCTAGGTAAAGGATTGAACCTCACATGAGATGTGATGGGCAAAGAGTTGCTCACTTATAGTTTATTGTAATTCCAATAATGGATGTACCTGAGGATGATCAATAGAATTATAAGAATTCAATCACCCACTAGAAATCCATCCGACTAGGATTTCCGTTTTCTACTTTGGAAGTATAGGATTCGCTAAGTTAGTGGGAGGACCAATTTGATTAAAAGACCATAATCATTTTGGTTAATTACATGATACATTTACTAATTAATCTGGTTATTTTCTGCAGTTAATTTTCTGATAAAATGATCACAAAACAACCACCACCATCCAATATCCTTGCAAGCATACTTGATCACAACAGGTTGACAGGACCTAATCTGTCTGATTGGCTAAGAAATTTGAAACTTGTCCTGAACCTTGAACATATAGGATATGTTCTAGATTCAAATGTTCCTGGTCCCTTACCTCCAGAGGCCACACAAGAGGAACATGAAACTTTGGACAAGTGGAAGGAGCATGATATGAGAGCTAAGTGTTACATGTTTGCTTCCATGAGTAATGAGTTACAGAAGCAACATGAGAACATGCAGAGTGCGAGTGAGATCCTCCTTCACCTACAAGAGTTGTATGGTGAGCATAGCAGGAATGCTAGGTATGAGATATCTAGACAGCTATTCCGTATGAGGATGTCTGAGGGACAGAATGTTGGGGATCATGTCCACAAGATGATTCGGCTGATTGAGCAGTTGGAACATCTTGACTTCAACATGGATTTCCAACTACAAACAGATTTGATCCTTCAGTCCCTTCCTGAGTCTTTTGGAAATTTTGTGACAAATTTCTATATGACTAAACAGGAATGCACCTTAGCTGGTTTACTCAACATGCTGGTTATTGCCCAAAAGAATATGCCAGGCAATAAAGGAAAAGAGGTAGCTTTGATTGCATTTTCTTCTACTGGAAAGTCCAACAAGAAGAAGCGCAATAAGAAAAAGAAATCTCAGATTCCTGGTCCTTCCAAGAAAATAGCTAAACAGAAAAGGAAGATTAAAGCTGATGGAGGCAAAGGAAAGTGTTTCCACTGCCAACAGGAAAGTGTTTCCATTGCCAGTAAGAAAGTGTTTCCACTGGCCAGAGTGTAGCAATCTAAATGAAAGCAATGCCATGGTGAAAACCAACTCAAGTTCAAAATATACTTGGCACTTAAGGTTAGGTCATGTTGCAGAAGATAGGATTGCAAAATTGGAGAAAATAGGGATTCTATCCTCATTGGGCTATGAGCCTACTCCAACTTGTGAATCTTGCCTTCAAGGCAAAATGACTAGAACACCCTTTGTTGGACAAGGGCTAAGAGCTGAAAATATTTTGGAACTAATACATAGTGATGTATGTGGTCCGTTTAAAGAAATGGTTAGAGGGGGCTTTCATTATTTTATTACCTTTACTGATGATAAATCAAGGTTTGGGTATTTGTATTTGATGAAATACAAACATGAATCCTTTGAAAAGTTTAAGGAATTTAAATCTGAAGTAGAAAATCAAACAGGAAAAAATATTAAAGCTCTTCGATCAGATCGTGGAGGTGAATATTTGAGTACTGAATTTGATGAATACTTGAGAGAGCATGGCATTGTTTCTCAGCTGACTCCTCCAGGAACGCCACAACTGAATGGTGTATCTGAAAGGAGAAATCGTACCCTATTGGATATGGTACGTAGTATGATGAGCTATACTGATATGCCAATCTCCTTTTTGGGGATTTGCATTAGAATCAGCTTTATATATTCTGAATAGGATTCCATCAAAATCAGTTTCTTCCACACCTTATGAGATATGGCATGGAAGAAAACCAAGTCTTAAGCATGTTAAGATTTGGGGTTGTCCAACTTATATCAAAAGCTAAACACTGATAAATTGGAGACCAGATCAGAAAAGGTCGATTTGTTGGATATCCAAAAGATAGTTTTGGATATTATTTTTATTTGCCTACTTCACAAAAGGTTGTGATAAGTAGAGATGCCACATTTCTTGAACAACAGTTTGTTCAAGAAGGAGGCAAAGGAAGGCAAATAGAGTTAGAATTGGAGAATTCTGACTAACCAACAGATCAGATGGATATAGATCCATCTAGTCAACCTATACCCATTGATGAAACATCTACAGTTGTTCCTCGTAGAACAACCAGGGTATCTCACCCACCAGTGAGATATGGTTTTCTTCATGAAGAAGAACAAGAGTTGTCTACTCATGAAGAAGTAGATCATGGAGATGATCCACTTACCTATGAAGAAGCTATATTAGATATAGACTCTTCAAAATGGATTGATGCTATGAAATCCGAGATTGATTCCATGTATAAGAATCAAGTTTGGGATCTTGTTGACCCACCTAAAGGTATTGTACCTATAGGGAACAAATGGGTTTTCAAAAAGAAAATTGGTTCTGATGGAAAGGTAGAGACCTATAAGGCAAGGCTAGTAGCGAAAGGGTTTCGCCAAAGGCAAGGAATAGACTATGAGGAGACTTTCTGCTTTGTTGCCATGCTTAAATCAATTAGGATTTTATTAGCAATAGCTGCATACTATGATTATGAGATTTGGCAGATGGATGTCAAAACAGCTTTTCTTAATGGATACATTGAAGAAAACATTTTCATGGAACAACCTAAGGGATTTGAATCCCAAGATGGTTCCAAGGTATGCAAGCTAAAGCGATCCATTTATGGGTTGAAACAAGCTTGAGGAGTTGGAACATCCGCTTTGATGAAGCCATTAAATCTTTTGGTTTTATCAAAAATGAGGATGAGCCATGTGTATATAAGAAGGTTAGTGACAGTGCTATCACTTTCCTTGTCTTATATGTGGATGACATCGTTGATGGGTAATGATACGTGTATGTTGGACTATAAAGGTATGGTTGTCAAATACATTCTCCATGAAAGACTTAGGGAGGCAACCTATATTCTTGGGATTCGCATCTATAGAGATAGAGCGAAAAGAATAATTGGTTTATCCCAAAGTCTATACTTGGAAAAGGTGTTAAAGAGGTTTAACATGCTTGATTCCAAGAGAGGATTGTTACCAAGTGAGACATGGTATCCACCTTTCTAAAGAGATGTCTCCAAAGACACCAAGAAAGAGATAAGATGGCGATTCCATATGCTTGGCTATTGGAAGTTTAATGTATGCAATGTTGTGTACTAGGCCTGATATCGCATATCTTTGTTAGTTTGACTAGCGGTATCAATCCAATCCAGTTTGGAACATGGATAGTCACAAGAATATTCTTAAGTACTTAAGAAGAACTAAGGATTTATTCTTGATTTATGGAGGTGGAGACTTGCAATTGGATGGTTATACCGATTACGATTTCCAATCGGATATCGATGATAGAAAGTCTACCTCTGGATATGTGTTCATTTGTAATGGAGGTGCGATCGGTTGGAAGAGTTCCAAAGCGAGCACGATTGCAGATTCCACTCGAGGTCGAGTATATTCTTTGCATCGAGATCGCAAAGGAAGTCGTTTGGATAAAGAAGTTCGTGAGAACTTACAGTAATTCCTTCCATTGAGTCAGCGGTTCCATTACACTGCGTGACAACAATGGAGCAGCGATCATCTGAGCTAAGGAACTAAGGTCTCACCAAAATCCAAACACATAGAAAGGCACTACCATATTATCGTGAGATATAGTTGGGCAAGGCAATACAGCCATGCAGAAAATAGCATCAGCTGAAAATCCAGCTGATTCATTCACTAAGCCTTTGTCACAATCTCAGTTAGACTGACATCTTGAGAAGATGGGTCTAAGGTATTGTAATGAATGGCTCTAGTGCTAGTGGGAGATTGTTAGTAGTATGCCCTAGAGCATATCATTTAGTATGTATCTTGTACATATTTTTAATAATAAAAGGCATTTCCACTTTTCCGTTTACATAATATATTTATGTGTAATAGAAAAGGTCCATTGATATTTTGTTAGAAATATTATTCTTAAGTTGTTAAGAATATGAGTGACAATATTTCTAGCACAAAGTATCATAAATAGGTTCACAATCGAGGATACTTCATAATAAGGACATGACTTATCCAGAAAGATTGTATTCATGTTTGTTCCCAAGTTATTATATGAGATATAAATAAGATGGAATGGTGAGTCTCATGCCATATAACAAACATGATAGGCACTTATAAATGATAAGTAGGCCGAACCAGTGACACTTATGACAAGCACATGGAGTTTACTCTTGTCAATGTTTTGTCATAAATCATATCGTGCATATAATCTTTAGACACGAGATAGCACAGTTATCTTGTATATAGGTAGTTTGAGTTTGATACTGCTTTCATACTTGTACTATGTATGGGTATATGGGCATGTGTTGACTCCTGCTAGTTATATATGGAGGTAGGTGTTGATCAAGATGGAATCTGTTCCTCTAAGTAAATAGAGATAAAATCCTATGTTCATTTAATTGTTCTTGATGTTTCAAGTTCCTGGCCAGGACAGATAGATTTATTCATAAAAGAGTTACTGAAGAGAAAAATCAATTAATACAGAACTGGAATTAAAAGAGAACATAATATTCATAGCAAATGGAGTTTGACATAAACCATGACTCGGCTTGAGTTGGGATTTTGTAACAGAGAGATTCTAGTGCATGGTAACATATGATTATAGGTTCATTTAAGGTAAATCTTATTACTAATTGGGTGGCCATGGCATGCTATGCTAGGTGTTAACCATGGTCTATGAGGTTCATAAAATGATTTAGAGAAATCATTTATGGTAAGAAAGAGTTCTGATGATATTAAGAGTTGATATCATGTCTCATTGCCAATTAGTGATGAGCCTAGTAAGTCACACACATACACAAGTTATCACCTATTTAAATATGATTTAATTAATTAATTAAAGAGTTTAATTGATTAATTAAATAGATTTGGTTTGCAATTTGATTGCAAAGTCCCTAGCATGACTTGAAACCAAATCTAGATTATTGGATGTGTAGTATAAATTAAATTTATATTTAAAGTGTTTAAATATGAATTTAATTGATGAGAAATTAATTAATAGAGATTAATTAATTAATTTATATTTGATATAAATTAATTAGAAGAAGAAAATAATTATTTTGGGTTAAGAACTCAAAATTAAGACACAGGGGCATTTTGGTCATTTTGCAGTGTGACACGTGGCACCATGAGATGGTGACACATGGCATAACACATAAGCTTGCCAAATAATTTTAATCATGTAAGATGATTAAAATCAAGATTAAATATAGGTTTGACACTTGGCACAATGTGATTGGGTCACTTAAACCTAGAGCTAATCAAAAGGTGACATGTGGCTAGGGTTTAATGTGTTAACCTAGCTATTTAAGTGGGGTTATGAAAAGAAAACACAACCAGCAGCCTCTCCTCTCAATTTTCACGCCACTTTGAGCCTCTCCAGCTATTTCTCTTCATCTCTCATCAATTCAAAGAGATTAGCCATCAATCTCTTGAATTAAAAACACTAGAAATTGTTTCTAGTGTCCTGTTTGCATCTCTAATCTCTTAAAAGGCAGAACTTGAATTTCTAATTAATAGAAAAGGCTTTAGAAGCTGTTCAAGGGCTGCCATAGGTGTTCTTGGTGTGGACAAGCTAGAGGGACAACATCTGGTGTCCTGAAGACGAATCTCAAAGGCGCAGACACGCTGCAGCACATCAAGAGGTTAGTGTAATCGTTCTTGATTTAATCTAGGGTTCTAAAATTAATCTGATTAATTTTAAAATCTTAAATGGCAAATACAGATCAAAAAAACATATTAAAAGAGTTTTAATATGTTGTTTATCATTGAAATCAAATAGATAAAAATAAATCTTGCATGGTGCATGTGACCCTAGGTGAAAATTTTTGAATTCAATGGTATAATCTTGTGTTTTTCACGCTTCCGTTCCTTCAATTGGTATCAGAGCCACTATATTTGCCATTTAGATTGTTGATTATATAATTTAATTGTGTGTTTGATCATGAGATCAAGAGATTCATTGCTGGTTGGATCATGAGGTGTGGCGGCACACATGGTGAAGCCACCATTGGTGGCGGCAACAATGGTTCCTTGGGTGGTTCAAGGTTTGGCTTTTAATTCTGCAATTGTTGTATGATCTAAGGCCTATTCTTTGACTAATTAAAGTGTTTAATTAGTTGTTTTAATCACACAATTAAATTATGATTCAAATCAGAATTTTAAAAATTGTTTGAATGTGATTCAAATCTGAATTTTAAAAGTTGTTTGAATGTGATTCAAATCTGAATTTTTAAAGTTGTTTGAATCATATTTAAATCTGATTTTTTAAAATTGATTCAATAAAATTCAGATCTGATTTTTTAAAAAATATTTGAATGTGATTCAAATCTGATTTTTTAAAAAATGTTTGAATGTGATTCAAATCTGAATTTTTGAAATTATTTGAATGTGATTCAAATCTGAATTTTTTAATTTGTTTGAATGAGATTCAAATCTGAATTTTTAAATTTATTTGAATCATATTCAAATCTGGATTTTTAAGTTGAATATGAGATATTCAATTTAATTTAAGAATGTATGTTTTATTTAATTGTTAAATAGTGATATGCATGATGGATGATCATGGACTATAAAAGACCAATGTGATTGGATTTATTTCTTTTATGTTTCTTTGGGATTGTAAATTAATTAATTTATTTTAATTTATTTTGGGCATGTATTATTAAGTTTGTAATATTAATGGGTTGTAATTTCATTTATTTAAGTTCTTGTAAATTCGCCTTGGTATGCCAAGGATTACTATGTAATATTGGATTGCAAGAAGTTCAAGGAGGTCAAGAGCATTGGTGGGACCAGTGGGAGGAATTCAATATCAAGTGTTGATTATGTACTCCTTCAGCAACTCTTGTAAAATGAATGAATGAAATGCACCTAGGAATGCCCTGATTCAATTCTTGGTGGCTCAGAATTGAATCCCTTAGAAAGTCCATGATCATACCATATTTACTGCTTATCCATGAATGCATGAGATGTATGGGAATGTATGCAATTATATGATATATGCATGCTGAATGGATAATGTGCAAAGTGAGACCTTAATTGTAAATAGAATGACCATAAAATCTTCCAAACAAATGATTAAGTTGGAAATGCTATAATTAAAGTAATTATAACATAGGCCCTCCATTGGGGCAATTATTTTAAGAAATTTTAAATAGTTGCATAAGATGCAATTAATTTAAGAGATTTTCTTAAGAATAATTGTTAAGCATGAGATGTTGTAAATATGTAAATGGTTTAGTGGCCAATATTGGATGTACCTGAGGACATTAAAATTATTTGCATAATTACGGCTCAATGGGATCAACTTAACTAATGCAAGATAAGTCAATAATGGATGTACCTGAGATTTTGAGCATTAGGGGCTAGGTAAAGGATTGAACCTCACATGAGATGTGATGGGCAAAGAGTTGCTCACTTATAGTTTATTGTAATTCCAATAATGGATGTACCTGAGGATGATCAATAGAATTATAAGAATTCAATCACCCACTAGAAATCCATCCAACTAGGATTTCCGTTTTCTACTTTGGAAGTATAGGATTCGCTAAGTTAGTGGGAGGACCAATTTGATTAAAAGACCATAATCATTTTGGTTAATTACATGATACATTTACTAATTAATCTGGTTATTTTCTGCAGTTAATTTTCTGATAAAATGATCACAAAACAACCACCACCATCCAATATCCTTGCAAGCATACTTGATCACAACAGTTGACAGACCTAATCATGCGATTGGCTAAGAAATTTGAAACTTGTCTGAACCTTGAACATATAGGATATGTTCTAGATTCAAATGTTCTGGTCCCTTACCTCCGGAGGCCACACAAGAGGAACATGAAACTTTGGACAAGTGGAAGGAGCATGATATGAGAGCTAAGTGTTACATGTTTGCTTCCATGAGTAATGAGTTCTGAAGCAACATGAGAACATGCAGAGTGCGAGTGAGATCCTCCTTCACCTACAAGAGTTGTATGGTGAGCATAGCAGAATGCTAGGTATGAGATATCTAGACACTATTCCGTATGAGGATGTCCGAGGGACGAATGTTGGGGATCATGTCCACAAGATGATTCGGCTGATTGAGCAGTTGGAACATCTTGACTTCAACATGGATTTCCAACTACAAACAGATTTGATCCTTCAGTCCCTTCCTGAGTCTTTTGGAAATTTTGTGACAAATTTCTATATGACTAAACAAGAATGCACCTTAGCTGGTTTACTCAACATGTTGGTTATTGCCCAAAAGAATATGCCGGGCAATAAAGGAAAAGAGGTAGCTTTGATTGCATTTTCTTCTACTGGAAAGTCCAACAAGAAGAAGCGCAATAAGAAAAAGAAATCTCAGATTCCTGGTCCTTCCAAGAAAATAGCTAAACAGAAAAGGAAGATTAAAGCTGATGGAGGCAAAGGAAAGTGTTTCCACTGCCAACAGGAAAGTGTTTCCATTGCCAGTAAGAAAGTGTTTCCACTGGCCAGAGTGTAGCAATCTAAATGAAAGCAATGCCATGGTGAAAACCAACTCAAGTTCAAAATATACTTGGCACTTAAGGTTAGGTCATGTTGCAGAAGATAGGATTGCAAAATTGGAGAAAATAGGGATTCTATCCTCATTGGGCTATGAGCCTACTCCAACTTGTGAATCTTGCCTTCAAGGCAAAATGACTAGAACACCCTTTGTTGGACAAGGGCTAAGAGCTGAAAATATTTTGGAACTAATACATAGTGATGTATGTGGTCCGTTTAAAGAAATGGTTAGAGGGGGCTTTCATTATTTTATTACCTTTACTGATGATAAATCAAGGTTTGGGTATTTGTATTTGATGAAATACAAACATGAATCCTTTGAAAAGTTTAAGGAATTTAAATCTGAAGTAGAAAATCAAACAGGAAAAAATATTAAAGCTCTTCGATCAGATCGTGGAGGTGAATATTTGAGTACTGAATTTGATGAATACTTGAGAGAGCATGGCATTGTTTCTCAGCTGACTCCTCCAGGAACGCCACAACTGAATGGTGTATCTGAAAGGAGAAATCGTACCCTATTGGATATGGTACGTAGTATGATGAGCTATACTGATATGCCAATCTCCTTTTTGGGGATTTGCATTAGAATCAGCTTTGTATATTCTGAATAGGATTCCATCAAAATCAGTTTCTTCCACACCTTATGAGATATGGCATGGAAGAAAACCAAGTCTTAAGCATGTTAAGATTTGGGGTTGTCCAGCTTATATCAAAAAGCTGAACACTGATAAATGAGAGAACAACTGGCTAACCCTCCCACCCCTATTTATACTAGTCCGAGCATTTAATGCTTGCGAGGTTCTAGGCAGCGCATCGATTGGTGGGACTCGACAGCTGTTCTGACATTTCTCTCAAATATCCGAATGTTCTGAGATCGGTTAATTGGAGATCGGCATAATAAGTTAAATATTTTGAATAAAGGATCAGTTAAGTGTCATTCAGGTAAAGCACCAGATTGGATAATCACATTAGAGATCGGAAAATAATCAATGCAAAAATAAAAAGATGATAACCGACAAAATAAAGTCTTTATTTTCAAAAGATCGGATTACATCATTTGGGCGATCTCTAGGGATCGGATTACACTAAAATTGGATCACATCATTTCTGTGATCTCTAGAGATCGGATTACATTGAAAACAAAATACATCATTTGGGCGATCTCTAGGGATCGGAATGTCACATTGTGACGGATCCAAAGGGGTGTCACCGACCAGAACCGAGGCGCTGTCGGAACACCCAATGTGGAGGAAAGCCGCTGTCGGAACACTCAATGTGATGAGAAGCCGAATGAACTCAGTTGAGCGACTCGAGATCGGTACAACCGAGGTCCGCAATACAGATCGGTCAAATCCAGTTCTCTCACCATCGTCAGTTAAGGTCATTCGATCACCGGGATCGTAAATTTTCAGTCGGTGAGTAAAGAAGTCCATCGGAAAAAGATCAAAGCCACAGTTATAGCCAGAACTTCCACCGGAGCAGCTAGAACAGGGAAAGTAAGAAAGGAAGAGAGGAAAATCAGATGAAGGAAATGTCTCTGTCGACAGGGGTATATATAGGGGAAAATGAGCATTTATTGTGGCGAGAAAGCTTAACGCCTCGAGAATCAAGGGAAATTAATGCTTTGACCAGACCGGACCAGAGAAAAGGAGAGATCGGAATAATAGATCGGAAGACGGGAGATTAACATGAGAGATCGGAATAGGAGCGTGTCAAGGAGAGGGATCGGAAGACAAAAGGAATGAGACAAATCCCGAATAACCGTTGTCAGAATCAGAGCCGAGGTAGTTAAAGCGTTGCAGGCGAGATCTCCACCGCACGCCTAAGAATCGCCCGCAATGCTGACAAGTGCCAGGGTATGTCATGACAGTCCTGTATATCCCAATCCCGCCATCGATCTCACTTGTAAGGACAAATCCGGAACCCTTGGATCAAGAGAGGAGACGACAATACCAGCGCCTTTCGCTCTTAACCCTCAGATCGTTCCGGACAAGAAGATTTGGGACCGTTAGATTGAAAGGAGAAAAGGACAAATGTTCTGAAGAGAGATCTCAGCCATTCATCTTGATTCTCTTTAATTCCTAGACATCCGATCATGTCCTTCGAAATCTTGACCCTCCATCTCTCTCAAAATAAATCATGACCCTTTATGGGGAGCACCCGATTCCTATAAATACCAGAATGAAAAACTGTTCAAGGGACGGACAAAAAAGCAGAAAAGTTATTATAGCGGAAGAACTCAAAACTCCATTTAGTTTGTTATTCCGCTACTTTGAAGTGTTGATTGGAAAAACTTTTGAAACTAGTTTTAAGTGTTTCTTGAAAAGGATCGAATCTGGAACTCTACATTTCCAGTTTGTTCATTATCTGGTCACACCCTCACTTCGAGCCCTTTATCATCTCTGTTTTCATTCCCACTGTCTAAGCAAAACTTCATTCCACTCGGCTTTTATCTTAATCTGATTATATTTTAGCTAAGCTCCCTTCACTTCCCGACGAACGTCAGCTCTCTGGCTTATCAGTCCACTGTCTTATCTCTATTCGCCACCTCGTAGCTATTTCGGTAGATTTGGCTCCTCACAGGTAAGAGCTCATATTGCTGTTTTACTAAATGTTTACATTTATTTTTCGCACTTTCTTTGTTCTTCTTGCGTATGTGATTTTCTCCAAGTTCATTTCATGCAAAAGGACCCAAAAGAATGTTACTCTCGAGTTATCTCTTTATTGATTAGTCCGTCGTTTTATTAATCTTCATCATTTCTGAATGTAAGTTTTTCTGGTTCCTAGTAGCGTGTAAATGGTCAGGCAAGACGTAGGTAACTGCAACTTAGGGGTCTCTTTTAAAAGAGAGAACCTGAATAACGTGTCAGGAAGATAGCCAAACTACTAGGCTGACGTAAACAGCAATTCGACAAAGAGGTCATAAAGTAGAATAAAACCAAAATAAGCGAAACAAAATATATCGATTAGTTATGGATATTGGTAAAATAAATACATGGAAGGTCGGTAAATCGAGTCTAGTTTTCCCCATCTAGCCAAAAGGTATCGAGAAGCCTTATCCCCAGCATCTTTGAATGCTAGAATCCTTAGCTTTAGGATCTTATGTCATATAGCCGAAATTAAAATCCGGGAGCCCGGAAAAGTCCCTTCGGGCTCTGTTAATCTAATAGAGATCGGAGGAGAGTTCTTATCCGGTCTCAACTCAAAAATTTCAATAAACATCTAGAGGAGATCGGAGGAGAGTTCTTATCCGATCCCCTCTCAAAATTTTAATAAACATTAAAAGAGATCGGAGGAGAGTTCTTATCCTGTCTCAACTTAAAAATTTTAATAAACATTAAAAGAGATCGGAGGAGAGTTCTTATCCGGTCTCAACTCAAAGTTTTAATAAACGTCTGGGGGAGATCGGAGGAGAGTTCTTATCCGGTCTTACCCCAAAATTTTAATAAATAACTTAAAAGAGACCGGAGGAGAGTTCTTATCCGATTCTCACACCAAATCTTAACCTATACTTAAATAATCCCAAAACCAAGATGATTCGCGACACCAACTCACTAAGGCTGTCTCATTTACTTATGTATCTGGGTAATCCGAATTTAGTGAAAGATCAAATATTCCTTTTACTAAAAGGACTAACATTCCTATTCAAGCCCTCCTAACCAATTTATAAAGAACGCCAAAATTAAATCTACTTACCCTTATTAAGGGACGAGGTGGGGTGCCTAACACCTTCCCCACCCGTTTACGGACCCCGAACCTAGAATCTCTGTTTTGAAGTGGTTTCATTTTCCTCCAAATGGTTTTCTTTAGTTTCCCTCAAAACTAAGGTGGCGACTCCTCACTCTTTCCCACTTCGGTGAGTGATCGTCCAGGCGACCGCAAAATCCCTTGCGACAGCTTGGCGACTCCACTGGGGATTAACATTAAAGACTGACTTAACCCCGGTCTAGTGGTCCAAAAGTAGATTTAATTTTGTCAGATCAAATTATAGTTAGATGGGCTCATTCGGCGACGTTTTATACGTTAATTATTGTTATTGCTGCTAACTATTTTGTTTGTTTTGCCTGTTCTATTCCTCACAGTGCTCTTCATTTCAACAAAAGGGAAAAAGGGAAAAATGGAAAAACAAAATCCCCCTGAATTGGGAAGAGGTAAAGGTGTCCCTTCACACACTGAACACTTACACAATGTCCTCACACACTTTGGTCCTAACCCGGGCTTTCTTACCCTTTTAGGAAAGTAGGAGGGGGTCATGTAGCGGTACCCGTGGGTTCTACCCCGTTAGTATCCGTGAAGGCTTTTGCTCAAATTGAAACTCGTTCTATCCACTGTGATACTCGTGGAATTTTCCCGATAATATCATGGGGGTAGAATGGGGCTCTCTTGTTCTGATGAGGGCAATTTGGGAACCTGTGGCTTTTAGAAAATTAGATCCTGAGCTAAACTATCACAATAGTTGAAAGCCGTAGTAAACTACCTCATAAGATAGAACTATCCAGATAGGTAGCGCTCACTCGGTGTTAGGAGTCTCCCTACTATAGGACAAAAGGGGCATACTTACTCTTACCCTATTCTGCTTTAATTTCCTTTTGTTCATTTCTTTTGAGGGTAATCTTGAATCCTACTAGAACACCTACACGTTTTCCTACTTTGATAAATGTGTACGTGTCACCACAACAAGATGATTCAAAATTACCTAATTTGTCTTACTAACGAATTTTCTCACGGGCATTACCAAACCAAGAGTGCAGAAAAGGATAGGCATCATTTTTATCATGGCATCCTCGAGTCAGTCGGCAGAAAAGGTTCAGAATGCTAAACTTTGGTCCAAATCAGCTCATAGCTCGGTACCCTCGCAAAGTGATGTTTCCGAGGCACACGCTACCTCACTACCTTCATTAGATCTGAATAAAATAGAGGTCAGAATGAACGACCTCGAGGGTCTGTCTAATGGATGGAGGTCGCTTCCGTCAGGTCAAGGCACGATTTGAAGAGAAGTACGGGAGGATTGCGACCTTAATGAGAGTCAAGGTCCAAATCCCGGCATTAAAAGCCATGTTGTCGGTTTGGAATTCTAAGTACGGGGTATTCTCTTTCAATGACATTGATACGGTTCCCACTATGGAAGAATATTAGGCATTGCTAGGGATTCCTTACTCATTACAGAACCGGATCTACCTACACCTCGAACATAGGCAGAAACGACTGGCACATATGTTGGGTACTCCCCCAGAAGAATTGAAGTCAAAAGAAACCACCAAAGGAAACACGCATGGTTGGTATTGGACATATCTCCAGAAATGGTTAGATCAATGCCTCCGAGAGAAACGGTGGGATCAAGCTTCGGTAGCACTCGCCTTGGGAATCTATGGTCTGATTTTGTTCCCGGGACCATTGGGAATCATAACTTGCAACGCGTGGAAGTGTTACGGGCGGTGGAAAGGCAACAGATTAATCCAATACCGGCAATCCTTGCGGAGACTTTATTAACCCTTACCTACTGCAGACAACAGGGCAAAGGATCCCTTAAGTGTTGTTCTCAACTGTTATACCTCTGGATTATCAGTCACATGTGTCCTGTGGAGACAAAGGGATTGACTTGGTACCTTGACCAGCCTCCCATCGAGAGAATGACCCGGTTAGTAATCGATCGAAGAATGAACAGCAGTGGTGGGAAAGGATTTTGAGTTTCAATGGCCATAATTACTGTTGGAGAAAGCTGTGGACGTCAGGCCAATCCGTTCTGATCGGTACAGGGGGTAATCAGTCGGTGTCCCTAATTGGAATAACCGGATACACAAGTTACACTCCGGCATTGGTAATGAGGCAGTTTGGCTCAACACAGTCCGTGATCAACCTTGAAGAATACCACCGAGGTCACTTCTACCATGAGCTCAAGGAAGAGGAAGGGCTGAAAGTGGCTCGCAAGTCCTGGGAAGACATCACTCTGATGGAGAGATCGCCAAAAGGCCCAACTGCCTCGGGCGATTATCTTAAATGGAGAGCTGACAGAGACCGAGAACACTCTACTGTAGAATTCAAGAACAGTGACCCTCGCCAAAGCGCCCTATTAGAAGAAGCTGATGACTGCCGGGATGACTCGCTACAGAAGGCAAATACCGAGAACTCACAGTTGCAAAAACGAATGAAACAATTGGAGGACCAACAACAGAAACTTAAGAGAAGGGTGAGAAGACTCAAGGAAGAGGCAAGAGCCGAAAGGATGGAGTTCGAAAAGCAAGAGGTGCAGTGGGAAAAGGAAAAAGACTCTCTTCAAGCTGAGGCCAAAGAAATAAAAGTGCAGAATAGTAAGCTTCAGGAAAAGATGAAATACCAAGAAATACTCATCGAAGAGTATAAGCAAGAAAACAAAAAGAAGAAGCTTGAATTAAGAGAACAAGCTCTACTCATCAACGATATCTTGAAAGAGTGTGCTAAAGAAAGGAAAGAGAAAGAAAAACAAGCTGCTCTCTATCAAGGACTGAAAGAGAATGTTGACCAGCTGGAGAGAACAATAGCACAGGGAAAACAAGAACTATTACCTGAATCCGAGTATGCCTTGAAAGCATTCGATCCTGCCAAGCAAGAAGAAAGGTTATATGAGTATCTCAAAAAATGTCATTTCATTATAAAGAACCTCCCAGAGCCTAGGCCGATGTAAAGAATATGGTGTACAAATTATTCAGTTAATGAAATGATTTTTGGATCATTGTTTAGTAAATTTGTGAATGAATAATATGACTCCCGTAGGAACTCCCTCGCTAGGGTTATGTGAAAAATTGAATGCGCTATATGGACAGGTATCATAAATGCGCATTCAATCCCGTCATTCACAGTCAGACTATCGGACGATGCCATGATAAAGTTGATGCGATTGTCCTTTTACAGATCTCAACCTGGCTCTCAAATGCCACTGTATCCTTCGTCCAGACCAGGACTTTTAGTTTCTTTGCAAAAAAGTTCATTTAAAATTTTCTTTTTTACCCCTCACAGGAAATCAATATTGCTTCAAACAAAGCAAGTCTGACCAAGCACACAGTTCAGCCCAAGCGAGTGTACTTAACAAGATCTCGAACAAAGAAGATAATGGAAGATCAGGAACAAGTACAGAACCTACAGGGGCAAGTTTCCGAATTGAAAGACCAGGTCTCAGAACTTATGAGACTAATGAGAGAAATGTCCCAGAATAAACCAATAGCAGAGTCTACCCTGCCATTACCTCCTCCACCACCTCCAACAAATGATCCTCATCAAGCTTCAACTTCTTTTACCTTTCAGTCTCCCATCCCGGATCCGACAATCACTGTCAATCCAGTTACCACAAATAATGACCTGCCTTACTCTCATTACCCAACTGTTCAAAACACCGACCCATACCCTTCAAATGTGATCCCTCCCATTCACTTCACCCCTCATCTCCCAACTGGGGGAGTATTCCACCTTGATGGGGAGAAAATAAGTCAAAAGAAAATGAAAGCTATGCTCTAGAAGAAAGATTGAGAGCAATTGAAGGCTGAATATGTATGGCTCTGTGGATGTGGCATCACTAAGGCAGTGCGGATGTGGTGGTGCCACCCAAATTCAAGATTCTGGATTTTGACAAGTACACCGGGAACTCAGATCCCCGCATCCACCTGGCAACCTATATTGCCAAAATGTCTGCCCTAACAGAAGATGACAGATTTCTCATTCACTTCTTTCACGAGAGCCTCTCCGGAGCGGCTCTAAGATGGTGCATACAATTGGACAGGAGCAAGCTGCACTCCTGGAAGGATTTAGCTGATACCTTCTTGAAGTAATACAAATTCAATTGTGATGCGGCACCCACAAGGAGAGACCTCCAGAACATGGCACAGAAAGGCAGGAAGGTTTCAAGCGGTATGCCCAGAGATGGAGGAAAAGGCGGTGGAAGTATATCCCCGGTGGTGACAATGAGCTATGCTCTTTGTTCATCGAGACTTTGAAGGCTCCTACTTCAACTTGATGATTGGAAACACTTCCAACAACTTCTCGACATCATCCAAAGTGGTGAGAGAATTGAGGCCAACTTAAGAATGGGACATTGCAGAGTCGTGAGAGAACCTGTAAAGAAGGCGCGGCTTTGGCAAGAAAAAGGAGGGTGAGGTACATTCTGTCACCCGTCAAAACAATTATTCCCCATTCCCCCAAAATAACTACCGGCCATATCCTCCCCCTCATGGCCAAACCATCGCAAACATCCCACCTCCTCCCAAATTATCCACAACCGCCCACAATATGCCCCACCTACAAATTTCCAACCAAGACCACCTCCTCTGCTCAACCAAGACCACCACAAAATAATTCAAGACCCCAAGAAACCACTGATCCACCTCTTCCTCCCACTCAGTGAAATATACCGATACCTTGTTGGTATAAACCAAATTGTACCAGTCCCCTTAGACCCAATTCAGCCACCATACCCCAGATGGTATGATGCCACTGCCCGTTGTGAGTACCATGGAGGGGCACAAGGGCATTCAACTGATAACTGCGGGGCACTCAGAGGAGAGTGCACGCTTTAATCCGAAATGGGTGGTTGAAGATCGAGGAAATGGTTCCCTCCCCAACGTTACCTCAAACCTTTGCCTAACCATAATACGGGCGGTGGTGTAAATATGATAGAGTCTAAGGGAGAAGGATCAACACCGAAGTGGATAAGTGGTTCCTTACTTTAAGGAGATTTTCTTTGTAGCAATGAGGAAGGCTACCTTCGCCTCAGTAGCGAGATTCAAGAGAGTGCAGGTGTCCTTACCATGGAGGGACGGTGACCATGAGCTGCGAGATTGTGAGGGTTCAGCAAGAAGTCCGGAACTTATTGTCTCTTAAGGTTCTGAGATGCCAGACAAGGCTGAAGACGGAAAAGGGAGTGAACACCACTGGATACAGCCAGAATGCTTCTACCTCCAAACCCAGAATCACCTTCTCACCCCCGGTAGCCTCACCACCGGTAACGGTTATCCGAACTCCACTTCAGCTCCCCGTTGCCAATACTCACGCTGTTCCATGGAATTATAATTTCCGAGTTTTCACTCAGGGAGCATCAAGCAGTACCTCGGCTCTTGGTCTTATTTCACCTCCGGCACCACCAAAACCATGTTTCGCTCCTCATGAGCACTTCAGGATGACTTATGCTGGACCTGCCAGCAACATTACTCCCCAGACCAGTTCTCAGCCCAGTATCACAACAAAGCCCTCTCCACCTGAGCAAGAAGTCGAGTTTATAACTCGAAGTGGGAGGTGTTACGGGAACGAAGAAAGAGAGAGGAGGAAAGGGAAAGTAAAAATGGGAGAGTCATCAAGAAACACGGAAGAGGAGGTTGAGAAAGCAGGGGAAGTAGAGCCTGTTGAGCACAAGGAAGATGAAGAACTGCTGCTCCAAATAATGAAACAGAGCGAGTATGATGTGGTGGAGCAGTTGAGGAAAACACCCGCCCGGATTTCACTGTTATCACTGATCCTGAGCTCGGAAGTCCACCGATAAGCCTTACAAAGAATCCTGGATCAAGCCTTTGTAAACCCCGACATTACTCAGGCGGTTTGAGAAGATAGTAGAACAAATCCAGGCATCCAGCTTTGTAGCCTTTTCTGAAGAGGAGGTAGACCCCGCAGGCCTAGGGCACAATAAAGCTCTACATGTAACTGTGAAGTGTAAGGGTTGTATAGTGGCCAAGGTCCTCATCGATAACGGGTCAGCCCTCAATGTACTGCCTAGCGCTACCTTAGCCAGGCTGCCGGTCGACCAATCATATATACGTCAGAGTGCTATGGTGGTAAGAGCCTTTGACGGTACCAGGAGAGAGGTGCTGGGAGACATTGACTTGCCCATCCAAGTCGGTGCATGTACTTTCAACGTCACGTTCCAGGTGATGAACATTGAGCCGGCTTACACTATGCTATTGGGAAGGCCGTGGATCCATTCTGCGAATGCTGTTCCTTCGACTTTGCACCAGAAGATCAAATACATTAAGGACGGCAAAATCATCACTGTAAGGGGCGAAGAAGCCATACTGGTCACCAAGCCGCAATCACTTCCTTATGTGGAAGCAGCCGAGGAATCGTTGGAGAGTTCTTTCCAGGCCCTTGAACTGCAAGATACCGGAAAGGAGGGGGCTATGGCTATGGTGGCCAAAGTGATGTCAAGGAATGGGTATCAAGAGGGGAAAGGCTTGGGCACCGCACTACAAGGAATCGTGGAATCCATACCGGCTATTCAGAAGATAGGCCGTTGCGGTTTGGGATATGAGGAGGATGCCCTCGTGGATGGGCGGTTCTGGATGAGGAAAATACTTCGGGATCAGAGGTTTGACAAGGAGAGGGGAAAGATGAAAATAGTCCCGAGAATTACGGAGATCTTCACTAAACCGGTCATTCAACATCCGGCAAATACAGAAGAATCACCCGATGATCCATCCGTAGATGTCATCCAACTGGATTCCTTGTATGAGGCCCTAGTCTCGCCAATGATTGAGGGGCAAGAGCTGAACAACTGGACGACGGAGGATATCCCTGTACTCAATTTCGAGACCATTCATCAATTAACACCTAATAATCCAATAGACTCAGAAATCCCTCTGGTTAATTTTGAAATCCCCATAACCGCCATTACTTCAAGTGATTCTGAGGAAGAACTTATGCAAGAAGACAGTGAAAAGGATGAGCCCTCCCTCGTGCCTTGTGGAGACGAGACGCACACAATAAACTTGGGCACGGAAGAAGTAAAAAGGGAACTTAAGGTAGTAGAGAGTGAAGAATTGGGAGATATGATCGATGCCGCAAAGAATTCCTCGATGTATTTTCTTGGAGCTATGATGATATGGTGGGTTTGGACCCTCAGATAGTAGCGCACAAAATTCCCTTAATTCCAGGAACGATTCCGGTAAAGCAGAAACTAAGGAGAATGAATCCCGACACACTGCTCAAAGTTCGGGATGAAGTCAAGAAACAGTATGACGCCGGGTTCTTGGAAGTGGTCAAATATCCCCAATGGGTGGCTAACGTCGTCCCGGTAATGAAGAAAGATGGGAGAGTCAGAGTGTGCGTTGACTACAGGGACCTTAATAAAGCTAGCTTGAAAGACGATTTCCCTCTCCCCCACATTGATGTGTTAGTTGACAATGCTGCGGGATTGGGCAGGTGTTCGTGTATTGATGGGGCATCAGGATACAACCAGATCCCAATGGACGAAGAAGACAAGGATAAAACTGCTTTCATCACTCAATGGGGAGTATTACGCTGCTCGGGTCATGCCCTTGGGTTGAAAAATGCGGGGCTACTTACGGTAGCGCAATGGTCACATTATTCCATGACATGATGCATAAAGAAGTGGAGGTATACGTGGATGATATGATCATCAAATCCAGGGGAGAAGAGAGCCACGTTCAGGTGATGAGGAGGGTATTCGAAAGGCTCAGGAAATACCACTTGAAGCTGAACCCTGCTAAATGCATATTCGGAGCTAAATCGGGGAAGTTGTTGGGATTCATAGTAAGCGAGAAAGGGATAGAAGTAGATCCAGACAAAGTTCGAGCTATTCAAGAAATGCCATCCCCAAAAACAGAAAGGGAGGTGCACAGTTTTCTGGGAAAGCTGAACTACATTTCGAGGTTTATTTCTAATCTCACTGCCAAAGCTAAGCCTATTTTCATATTACTCCGGAAAAACAACTCTACTCAATGGGATTCAGTTTGTCAAGAAGCTTTTGAGAAAATCAAGCAGTATCTGTCAAATCCACCAGTATTGGTTCCACCTGTGGCAGGCAGGCCTTTGATCCTGTACATGGTAGTCCAGCAGAACTCGATGGGATGTGTTTTGGGACAACATGATGATACCGGCCGAAAAGAGAGGGCCATTTATTACCTGAGCAAGAAGTTCAATGATTGTGAATCAAGGTACTCTTTCTTAGAAAAGACTTGCTGCGCGTTAGCCTGGACAGCAAATCGCCTCAAGCACTATATGTTGAATCATAAGACATGGCTTATCTCCAGAATGGATCCTATCAGATATGTATTCGAGAGCCCCTTCGTGCCAGGAAGGATAGCCAAGTGGCAGGTTATACTCTCCCAATATGATATAGTCTACATGACCCGGAAAGCGGTGAAAGGTAGCGTGATTGCTGACCTCCTAGCGGAAAACCCTATCCAGGATTATGAAGCTCTGGATTTTGAGTTCCCTGATGAGCATATTAATGAGGTAGACTGCGAAGAAGACGGGCCAGCTGATGTATGGGAAATGTATTTTGATGGAGCAGTCAATTTATTCGGAAATGGAATCGGAGCTGTACTAGTATCTCCGGACGGAAAACATTTCCCGATAGCTGTCAAGTTGAGATTTGACTGTACTAACAATGTCGCAGAATATGAAGCTTGTGTAATGGGTCTACAAGCTGCTATCGAGATGAAAATCAGAAAGCTGGAGGTGTACGGAGACTCGGCTCTGATAATTTATCAAGTCAAGGGAGAATGGCAAACCAAAGACCTCAAGCTGATCCCATATCAGAAGTACCTGCTGGAACTAATCAAGGAATTCGAAGAAATCTCTTTCACCCATCTTAGCAGAGACAAGAATCAATTTGCTGACGCCTTAGCCACTCTAGCTGTTATGGCTCAGATCGAAGAAGGGCAGACGACTCAAGCATTGAGGATTAAAGCAAGGGATGAGCCTGCTTACTGCTTCATGGTTGAAGAGGAGCCCGATGGAAAGCCTTGGTATCATGATATCCTGGTCTACTGCAGAACGCAGAATTCCCCTCGAGGGCAAGCAAAAATGAAAAGAAGATGATTCGGAGATTAGCGTTGGGATACTTCCCCAGTGGAGAAACCCTATACAAGAGGAGCTCCAGCGGCGAATTATTGAGATGTGTAGATGCAAAAGAGGCAAAGAGAATCCTTTTTGATACTCATGAGGGAAATTGTGCAACTCACGCCAATGGACACGTGATGGCTAAGCAAATCATGCGACGGGGATATTTTTGGACCACAATGGAGAAAGACTGCATCGAGTATTTCCGAAAGTGCCATAAGTGTCAGATTTATGCGGATCCAATAAATGTGCCACCTCACAAGTTATTCAACCTCGTCTCACCTTGGCCTTTCGCAATGTGGGGCATCGATGTGATTGGTCCTATCAATCCCAAGGCATCTAATGGACATAGGTTTATCCTAGTGGCCATCGACTATTTCTCCAAATGGGTCAAAGCAACGTCGTATGCTCACATCACTCAAAACACGTTTCTTAAATTCTTCAAAAGCAACATCATCTGCCGGCATGGCCTCCCGAATGAAATTGTCACTGATAATGCCAAGAACTTGAATGGTCCGAAGGTTCAGAAACTGTGTGATCAATACAGAATCCGACATCTCAATTCCTCCCTGTACCGTCCCCAGATGAATGGAGCGGTAGAAGCCGCAAACAAAAACCTCAAGAGGATAATCCGGAAAATGACGATCACATATAGGGATTGGCATGATATGCTTCCCTACGCTCTTCACGCATACCGAACTTCCGTAAGAACCTCAACCGGGGCAACTCCATACTCACTGGTCTACGGGATGGAAGCAGTATTACCTATTGAGATCGAAATTCCTTCCTTAAGGATTCTGAAGGAATCAGGGATTGATGAATCAGAATGGATCCAGTGAAGGTTGGATCAGTTAAACCTGCTGGACGAGAAAAGATTAACAGCGGCATGTCATGGGCAATTATACCAAAGGAGAATGGCTAGGGCATTTGACAAAGGTGTCACTTGCCGAATTCCAACCCGGGGACCTAGTTCTGAAGAAAGTGCTATCGAACCAAAACGATCCCCGGGGCAAATGGTCACCAACCTATGAGGGACCCTATGTGGTTAAAAAGGCATTTTCTGGAGGAGCCTTGATCTTGACCCACATGGACGGTGAAGAATTCCAGAGACCTGTGAATACCGACACTGTCAAGAGGTACTATGCATAAAATGAGTGAAGGACGAAAACCCGAAAGGGTGTCCTGGAAAAAAGAGTCAAAAAAAAAAAAAAACAAAAAAAAAAACAAAAAAAAAACTTGGAGTGAAAACCCGAAAGGGCGCCCCAAGAACCAAAGTGGAGAAATAAGGAAGAGGGTATGAAATCGAGGATGGAGAAGAGACCATTATGGCATGAGGCTTCAGAGGACTTGAAATAATGGCAGTTAAAAGACTTCAAAACCAACTATAAGGAATATGTGAGATCTATCCTTGTACCCTTCCTTTGAAAGTATATCCCTATTTTTCCTAAAGCCATAATAAAATTATACTTTATTCCTTCTGCTTTTGTTTTCTTGTCTACTCACTTTTCAAATTCTATCCTTTCTCTTTGTTTAAAGCGTTATTGATTAGTTAAAATTTTTGCCATAAGATCTGAATTCGAAAATTGATAACCTCACGTGCTTTATTATGAGATTTGCAGGGAATGGCCTTCAAAAAAAAAAAAAAAACAAAAAAAACAAAAAAAAAACTTGGAGTGAAAACCCGAAAGGGCGCCCCAAGAACCAAAGTGGAGAAATAAGGAAGAGAGTATGAAATCGAGGATGGAGAAGAGACCATTATGGCATGAGGCTTCAGAGGACTTGAAATAATGGCAGTTAAAAGACTTCAAAACTAACTATAAGGAATATGTGAGATCTATCCTTGTACCCTTCCTTTGAAAGTATATCCCTATTTTTCCTAAAGCCATAATAAAATTATACTTTATTCCTTCTGCTTTTGTTTTCTTGTCTACTCACTTTTCAAATTCTATCCTTTCTCTTTGTTTAAAGCGTTATTGATTAGTTAAAATTTTTGCCATAAGATCTGAATTCGAAAATTGATAACCTCACGTGCTTTATTATGAGATTTGCAGGGAATGGCCTTCAAAAAAAAAAAAAAAAAAAAACTAGGGTGAAAACCGAAGGGCGCTCAGTCGAATGGACGAACAGAAAGTGAAAACCCGCAAGGGCGCTTTCCGTAAAATAGAAAGAAAATCGGGGACAAAAAGGGCCATCCGAAAGAATGGGATCATGGGTCGAGTCTTGCAACTCCTCCATTAATCATCGGCCTTCGGTATCTTGTTAAGTACACTTCGTCAGGGAAAGAACTTCATGTGTCAGGGTTAGACTTGCTTTGTAAGTTGATTTTAATTTCTTGCAATTTAAATTTTCTGTCATCAACCTCTGGTTCCTTGATCTAAGTTGATTTTAATTTCATGCAAATTAAATTTTCTGTCATCAACCTCTGGTTCCTTGATCTAAGTTGATTTTAATTTCTTGCAATTCACATTTCCACCATCAACCTCTGGTTCCTTGATCTAAGTTGATTTTAATTTCTTGCAATTCACATTTCCACCATCAACCTCTGGTTCCTTGATCTAAGTTGATTTTAATTTCTTGCAATTCACATTTCCACCATCAACCTCTGGTTCCTTGATCTAAGTTGATTTTAATTTCATGCAATTTAAATTTTCTGTCATCAACCTCTGGTTCCTTGATCTAAGTTGATTTTAATTTCCTGCAATTCACATTTCCACCATCAACCTCTGGTTCCTTGATCTAAGTTGATTTTAATTTCATGCAATTTAAATTTTCTGTCATCAACCTCTGGTTCCTTGATCTAAGTTGATTTTAATTTCTTGCAATTCACATTTCCACCATCAACCTCTGGTTCCTTGATCTAAGTTGATTTTAATTTCCTGCAATTCACATTTCCACCATCAACCTCTGGTTCCTTGATCTAAGTTGATTTTAATTTCCTGCAATTTACATTTCTGTTATCAACCTCTGGTTCCTCGATCTAAGTTGATTTTAAATTCTTGCAATTTTATTTTCCCGCAATTTAATTTTCCTGCTATCAACCTCTGGTTTCTGGATCCAAGTTGATTTTAATTTTCTAAGTATTCTAACTTCCGTTGCCAATTTCTAGGTAGTTAACTTAGGTACACCTAATCGTCCAAAATATGAGTCTGAATCTTTACATAATTCCTACACGGGAATTTTTTTTTCCTTAATAGAAATTATGTAAAGAGGGGCAGCTGTCGACACCATATTTTGGCCGATCCCCAAAATCAATAAAACTTTGAAACCGATCCCTGGTACTAAGTCTCCTTCGGACAGCTAATCACATTTCCGATCCCTCTTTGATAGGCTGTCACAATTCCGATCTCTCCCCGCAAAGAATTAAATCAAGTTGTTACGTTCTCGCATCAGTCAAAGCTTACCAGTCTCTCGCTCACCGATCTCTCAAACCCATTGTCGAAACTCAGGACCCGTCAAGTATATTCCTGATAAATGAACTGGCACTAGATCTTTTCTTACCAGTTTTATTGCCGATCTCCCTTTCGAAAGTTTAAGAGTTAAGGTTTTGGTTCGGTTTAATAAGGATTCCAATTTTAAGTGTTAGTTAAATTTTCAATTTTAATCAAGTCCCATTCAGCATTTCTTCCCCACCGATCTCATGTTTATTGTGCTTTCCGATCTCTTATACTTAGATTAATAATTGCATTTAGTTCTTGTTTCGCCATGCTCATACAATCAAATACTTAGGCAATTCAGAGATTTTCCAATCACATCCATTCATTGAACAAAAGAGAGCCCATTTCATTTCATTTTTTTTACAAGCTATTCGGCTGGAGGGTCACCCCCAGCCTGATTTACATTTTGTTCACTCTCTCTCCCACCCTCGGCTTCCTCCTCACTGTCCTCATCGTCACCCTCAGGAGCCAGGTCGGCCATCCAAGAGAAGTCCTCCCCCGGGTAACGCTTCTGGAGTTCGGCCAAGAGGTCCTTGTGAGCATTCACGTAGGCCCCGGCAATTCCCGTCACCATCTCTTCATCTTTCTCCTTAAGCTCCCCGTCTTTCTCTTTAAGCTCTTCGATGAGTTGGGCGACCTGAGCAGCTTCGTTGGCCTGTAGCGCCTGGACTTCTCCGAGAGCCCGATTCCTTTCAGCCAGAACAAGATTCAGTTCGGCCACCCTGTCCTCATAAAACTTCGCTCGCCCCTCAACTTGAGATATATAATCTTGAGCGGATGAGAGTTGGGATCGGAGGGAAGCCACTTCCTGATTTTTCTTCCCGATCTCCTTACCCAGACGCTGAATCTTTTCCCGAACCATGGTCTGATTCACTAGGCACTCCACGTTCAGACTCATGGATTGAGTCAAGATATCATCAAGGCTGTTCGAGGATAGCCTGTCCCGATCCTCCTGAAGGAAGATAGAAGCCCCCAAGACTTGGGCAAAACCGGGGTTCTCCCGAACAGTCTGGTTATTCTTCAGAGACTCCATTAGCTTTTGAGCGCCACGAGAAGAGGTCTTCCTAGAAGATTGAGAAGGCCCCCTTTCCGTGCTTGGAACAACTGAAAGAGTCGGAGGCTGCTCTTCCGATCTAGGAGGAGATCGGACAGCTTCAGCGGTCGGCAGATCCGAAGGTTGAGGCGGGTCTCCTTGTACTTCCCCAGGTTCACGACCAGGTGTTCGAAGCATTTCCGAACGCTTCATCTCCTTTATTTTCCGGGAGATCTCTTTGTCCTTCTTCCGCTTCCTAGAACCCTCACCACCCGCCATACCTGCACAAAGAAAAGTTCAGTGAGATCGCTAAGGTCCTGAGAGCTGAGATATAGAAAATACCAATGCCGAGGTCAGAGAGCGGAAGTTCGCGGTCTTGGCCGGTGAGCAGTTGAATGGTCCAATGGTGCAACTCGGCAGTCATTGCATCCAAACAAGAATACTTTTGAGTGGCGGCCAGACTCTTCAGATCCATCACCATTAAGCTTTCCTCCTGGTTCAGGGTAATATGCTTCGGAAGCAAAGGCCCCTGGTACCACCAGCTACGGGGGAAGTCCTCAAAGCAGCTCGGATCTTTGCTCCTCAGAATGAAGAAACGGTTCTTCCAATTCTTAAGGGATGAGGGCAGATCGGAAAAGAGCCCGCAATGAGGCTTCGCCTGAAAGAACCAGTGTTCGTCATCCTTTCGGCGAGTTAGTCTGTGCAGCTCGGCAAAAACCTTAGCCGTAGGTCTGATTCCCTTAGCTCGGCATAGACCTCGGAAGGCTACCAAGATCCGCCACGAGTTAGGGTGAATTTGAGCAATGCACGCTCGGTGAAGTTTTAGGACCTCCTTATAGAAGTCATCTAGAGGGAACCAAGACCGCCTTTAAGCGTTCCTCGTACACCATAACCATGTCATTCCCTTCAAAGGAGTGATCGACACGAAGATCGCCATGGCACTTGATTAGCTCGCATTTAATCAGGCCGAATGTTGTATTCTTGGCTAAATGATTGCAGATCGGATACTCGAAGAACCGACGGTAGCTCATCTATAGGGAGAGTCTCCCTCCCTGAAACAGGTGCACGCCTTGATGGTATGACCCGCCCCCGACCTGGAACGGAAGCCCTGGGAGGTTCAGGTTGCGTGCTTGGCCCGACTACCTCTTCGTCATCGGACGACCATGAGAACTGAATGGAAGGAGGGCTCGCCGCTCTCTGACCTTCGGCACCGCTCATTTTCAAAAGGAATAAAGAACTTAAACTAAAAAGAAGATCAAAGCCCTTACCGGAGTCTGATCGGCGTCGGAAGAACTTGAGAAAACGAGAGAACTTCGAAGTTGTGAGCAGGGGATTGAAAATGGAATGAGAGAACAACTGGCTAACCCTCCCACCCCTATTTATACTAGTCCGAGCATTTAATGCTCGCGAGGTTCTAGGCAGCGCATCGATTGGTGGGACTCGACAGCTGTTCTGACATTTCTCTCAAATATCCGAATGTTCTGAGATCGGTTAATTGGAGATCGGCATAATAAGTTAAATATTTTGAATAAAGGATCAGTTAAGTGTCATTCAGGTAAAGCACCAGATTGGATAATCACATTAGAGATCGGAAAATAATCAATGCAAAAATAAAAAGATGATAACCGACAAAATAAAGTCTTTATTTTCAAAAGATCGGATTACATCATTTGGGCGATCTCTAGGGATCGGATTACACTAAAATTGGATCACATCATTTCTGTGATCTCTAGAGATCGGATTACATTGAAAACAAAATACATCATTTGGGCGATCTCTAGGGATCGGAATGTCACATTGTGACGGATCCAAAGGGGTGTCACCGACCAGAACCGAGGCGCTGTCGGAACACCCAATGTGGAGGAAAGCCGCTGTCGGAACACTCAATGTGATGAGAAGCCGAATGAACTCAGTTGAGCGACTCGAGATCGGTACAACCGAGGTCCGCAATACAGATCGGTCAAATCCAGTTCTCTCACCATCGTCAGTTAAGGTCATTCGATCACCGGGATCGTAAATTTTCATTCGGTGAGTAAAGAAGTCCATCGAAAAAAGATCAAAGCCACAGTTATAGCCAGAACTTCCACCGGAGCAGCTAGAACAGGGAAAGTAAGAAAGGAAGAGAGGAAAATCAGATGAAGGAAATGTCTCTGTCGACAGGGGTATATATAGGGGAAAATGAGCATTTATTGCTGAGCAGAAAACGAAGCGAACGCCTCGAGAATCAAGGGGAAATTAATGCTTTGACCAGACCGGACCAGAGAAAAGGAGAGATCGGAATAATAGATCGGAAGACGGGAGATTAACATGAGAGATCGAAATAGGAGCGTGTCAAGGAGAGGGATCGGAAGACAAAAGGAATGAGACAAATCCCGAATAACCGTTGTCAGAATCAGAGCCGAGGTAGTTAAAGCGTTGCAGGCGAGATCTCCACCGCACGCCTAAGAATCGCCCGCAATGCTGACAAGTGCCAGGGTATGTCATGACAGTCCTGTATATCCCAATCCCCGCCGTCGATCTCACTTGTAAGGACAAATCCGGAACCCTTGGATCAAGAGAGGAGACGACAATACTAGCGCCTTTCGCTCTTAACCCTCAGATCGTTCCGGACAAGAAGATTTGGGACCGTTAGATTGAAAGGAGAAAAGGACAAATGTTCTGAAGAGAGATCTCAGCCATTCATCTTGATTCTCTTTAATTCCTAGACATCCGATCATGTCCTTCGAAATCTTGACCCTCCATCTCCCTCAAAATAAATCCTGACCCTTCATGGGGAGCACCCGATTCCTATAAATACCAGCATGAAAAACTGTTCAAGGGACGGACAAAAAAACAGAAGCTGTTATTATAGCGGAAGAACTCTGAAAACTCCATTTAGTTTGTTATTCCGCTACTTTGAAGTGTTGATTGGAAAAACTTTTGAAACTAGTTTTCTGAAGTGTTTCTTGAAAAGGATTCTGAATACTGGAACTCTACATTTCCAGTTTGTTCATTATCTGGTCACACCCTCACTTTCAGCCCTTTATCATCTCTGTTTTCATTCCCACTGTCTAAGCAAAACTTCATTCCACTCGGCTTTTATCTTAATCTGATTATATTTTAGCTAAGCTCCCTTCACTTCCCGACGAACGTCAGCTCTCTGGCTTATCAGTCCACTGTCTTATCTCTATTCGCCACCTCGTAGCTATTTCGGTAGATTTGGCTCCTCACAGGTAAGAGCTCATATTGCTGTTTTACTAAATGTTTACATTTATTTTTCGCACTTTCTTTGTTCTTCTTGCGTATGTGATTTTCTCCAAGTTCATTTCGTGCAAAAGGACCCAAAAGAATGTTACTCTCGAGTTATCTCTTTATTGATTAGTCCGTCGTTTTATTAATCTTCATCATTTCTGAATGTAAGTTTTTCTGGTTCCTAGTAGCGTGTAAATGGTCAGGCAAGACGTAGGTAACCGCAACTTAGGGGGGTCTCTTTTAAAAGAGAGAACCTGAATAATGTGTCAGGAAGATAGCCAAACTACTAGGCTGACGTAAACAGCAATTCGACAAAGAGGTCATAAAGTAGAATAAAACCGAAATAAACGAAACAAAATATATCGGTCGTTAACAGATATTGGTAAAATAAATACATGGAAGGTCGGTAAATCGAGTCTAGTTTTCCCCATCTAGCCAAAAGGTATCGAGAAGCCTTATCCCCAGCATCTTTGAATGCTAGAATCCTTAGCTTTAGGATCTTATGTCATATAGCCGAAATTAAAATCCGGGAGACCGGAAAAGTCCCTTTCAGGCTCCTGTTAATCTAATAGAGATCGGAGGAGAGTTCTTATCCGGTCTCAACTCAAAAATTTCAATAAACATCTAGAGGAGATCGGAGGAGAGTTCTTATCCGATCCCCTCTCAAAATTTTAATAAACATTAAAAGAGATCGGAGGAGAGTTCTTATCCGGTCTCAACTTAAAAATTTTAATAAACATTAAAAGAGATCGGAAGAGAGTTCTTATCCGGTCTCAACTCAAAGTTTTAATAAACGTCTGGGGGAGATCGGAGGAGAGTTCTTATCCGGTCTTACCCCAAAATTTTAATAAATAACTTAAAAGAGACCGGAGGAGAGTTCTTATCCGATTCTCACACCAAATCTTAACCTATACTTAAATAATCCCAAAACCAAGATGATTCGCGACACCAACTCACTAAGGCTGTCTCATTTACTTATGTATCTGGGTAATCCGAATTTAGTGAAAGATCAAATATTCCTTTTACTAAAAGGACTAACATTCCTATTCAAGCCCTCCTAACCAATTTATAAAGAACGCCAAAATTAAATCTACTTACCCTTATTAAGGGACGAGGTGGGGTGCCTAACACCTTCCCCACCCGTTTACGGACCCCGAACCTAGAATCTCTGTTTTGAAGTGGTTTCATTTTCCTCCAAATGGTTTTCTTTAGTTTCCCTCAAAACTAAGGTGGCGACTCCTCACTCTTTCCCACTTCGGTGAGTGATCGTCCAGGCGACCGCAAAATCCCTTGCGACACATGAGTTTGATGTGATTTTGGGAATGGACTAGTTATCACGTTATCAGGCTATGGTTGACTATAAATTGAAGAGGATTTCCTTGAAAACTCCTATGTGTAATGAGATTACAGTTGTGGGGGAAAAGACAGATTTCTTATTCAATGTCATCTCAACCACAGTTGTAAAAAAACTAATGAGAAAAGGCTGTGAAGCCTACCTAGCACATGTGGTGGATACTAGGCAGGCTAAGCTAGATTTGCGTGACATACCCTGTGACACCCCTTACCCGGCTACAGTGTATCCGAGTAAGCTATGTCACACGGTGTACCGGCACACTCTAATATACCTTAATTAATTTTTATCATGCTTTTGAATATAAACTTGTGAAATATAATGTATTTGAGCCATTTATCGAAATTATAATTTATTTGAGGTTCCGAAAATTTTATAGAAAATCCGGCAGAGTACCGGCTAAAAATGGAGAAAACAGTTCTTCGGAACCTGTGAAAAACACTTCCAATATTTGTATTCAATCATCTCAAACTCCAATATCCAAAATCTCAATAATTTTCAATTTCGGTTCTCAATAACCTTTTCATTTCTCAAACATCCATTTCTCATAATACTCATATATATATCAATAAATAAATGCTCAAATTTTGCATTCATAACCATAACTTTCATTATTTACATGAACATCAAAATACATTACATAAGTTCAAATACATATGAGGAAATAAAAATTAGCTACAAAATATCAAAATGACACCTAGTGTCCTACCAATGCACTGCAGAAGTTGAGGTGACACGGACACTGTGCAGAACTGCAGGATGGACTCACCCAGTCTGCGGTCTACTGGGCTCACGATCTGTATCTCCAGTACCTACGCGTGGCAAAAGCAACGCGCTAAGCAATAATGCTTAGTGGTACAATAATATAATAAAAGAAAATAGCAGAAAATAAATATGTATAGAATGTGTATGATTTGTTTGTTTGGTATTGGTATATCCATCATTTCATTAACTTTGTTCACTTTCATTCATTTGGTTGCCCAAGTAACCTACACTAGACGCATGGATGGATAAGCGGGTAACCGCACTGGGTACCTAGTACCTCGGGCCGTCACACCATCGGTCACATATGCATCTCCCGGTGTGCAACAGAACAGCTAACAAGCTGTAAATACATCAGGCACAAGGCCAAATCTCAATGCAAGGTCAGAATGGCTAAAAGCCATAAAATCACGGAATGGCATATTGCCATGTGTAGTACTGCTAACTGAACCCTATTGGCATGCCAAACTATCCAAACCAATCTTGTTAGGTATACTAGGGCATTTGAAATTTTTAAATTCTTCAATTTGTGAATTTCAAGTTTTGGTGTCACTATTCACCTCATTGGTCAACAAAAATGTTGACTTTTGGATAGAAATTATGTACATTGACTTTGGCACTCCCAACATACCACATTTGGCATTCAAAACTTGTTGGCTTTAAGCATTTATACCATTTCAAAGTTTAAACCAAGGGAAGCAGAATTTTCAGTTTTTGTAACTCAATTTTACTGTTCCATTGGACATTGTTACAGTGAGAATTTGAAGAAATGGCAAACATGAAAGTTGTTTCTTATTTTGTCTAGTTGAATTTATTTTTTTGAATCACTCCATTTGGAGTTTTTTAGCTCCAGATATGGTCCAAAAACCACAGCTGGCCGGATTGTCAAAACTGCAGAATTACCATATCTATAGTACCATAAACAGTGACTGTGATTGCATTTTTGAATTGGTTCTGGTCATAATTTGGGGTAGGTTCCTTCATGAAAGTTGTTTTTCTATGTGTTAACTTATTGCTGTAAAAATTTCAGGTCAATTGACCAAATCTACAGTGAGTTATGGCCAAATGAACAGTTACTGTTCATTTGGTCATTTCTGCAGGTGCTGTTGCAGGGTATCCGGATTTGGGCTAACTTTTGGTCTTCTTGCTTTGGTCTTTTGGGCATGGTTTCTTCAGAAAAAATGTGCCATTATAAGCCTAGTTTCATCTCCAATTGGCCAAACACCAATTGGGCCAACACAGCCAAAGATATGGCAGTCCAAGTGGACTGAAATCTCAGTCACCATTGCTACTGTCCCTAGGCAGCATATTCATTCCCTTTGTCATGCTATTTTTCAGTCCAAATTGTGGTCAACTTACCTAAAATGGTCACTAATTGACCATTAAAATGTTCTCTAACAATTTCCTAAGCCAAGTCAAATTTTCACTTCTCAAAACCCTAATTCCCATCTCCATTTCACACTAGTTACCCTAGTTAACTAGTTAAGTCATTATCCACATAATTATGTACTTCAAATATGATCTCTAGTCCATTTTAAGTCCATCAAAACTATCAAACCCATTCCTTCCATAGGGCTACCGAAATCCATAGTAGGTATACACATAATTTTTGTTCATTTTAGTTACAAATTCTTACTCAATTCAAGCTACTAACATGGAAAATAAAGGTTTTAAGTAGATAGGTGCACTAACCTCTTTTAGGCAGATTTTTTCCCAACTCAAAACTTCACTTTCTTTCCTCTTCTTGGCTGCCAAAAGCTTCCCTAAGAGATATGGTCAAGTGTTAATGAAAGGGGTTAGGGTTTAGTGGTGTAACAAAGGAAGAAATTAAGCTTTGATTGAAAAAATCAATAGAGATTGTCTAGGGCATATTTCGGCTGGAATGGGAGGAGAAGATGGCTGCAGCTTTTTTTTATTCTTTGGTCTTCATTTTGTCTCTTTTATTAGTTAGTTTATTGGTTAGTTAATTGTGATTGGTGGACAATTTTAAATGACATCACAATGATGTCATAAATAAGTCTTTTTCCCCATTTTCTTTTCTTTCCTCCACTACTCATTTCCAATTTAATTTCTAGTATTGTTTATTCATATTTTATGTCATAATAATTATTTACTCAACTGGACAAGTCGGCCAAAAATCACCTCTGAAGGCGAAAATGGCCAAAATGCCCTCCGTTTGGCTTAACGGTTCAAAATTGTTTGTACCGATTGAAAATTTTTTCTAAGTACTTTCTTGGCATTCTAATGCCATGGGAATCTCAATAACCCTTCTTTGGAGTCCCAAAAAATTATTTTATAATTTTTCCCCCGGGTCTAGGGCTCCTAGTTGCGAGAACCGCAACATCCCTCTGGGTTACCCATCGCTAGGGCACCGGCTCGTTTAACTTGATTGTATTTTATTTCTAAAATTTTTACTAAATTCTTCTTATTAATATTTAAGTTATTTATGGTTCCTGACTTTAGTTTAAATATTTTTCCGGACGTTCTTGCAGTCCGGACCGACACCGGTCACCGGAACAGTAGAATGTACGGAGTAGTTACCGGGAGGGTGTTACAACCCTTCCCCTCTAATTTAAATTTCGTCCTCGAAATTTACCTGATGCAAACAGTTGAGGGAACTGTTGCCTCATCGTCTCTTCATTTTCCCAAGTTGCCTCTTCGGTGTTGTGGTGCCTCCAAAGCACTTTCACCAGTGGAATCCGCTTATTTCTCAACTCTTTTACTTCCCGAGCCAGGATCCGTAGAGGTTCTTCTTCATATGTCAAATCTGGTTGTATTTCAATTTCTTCCCTAGAGATGACATGTGAAGGATCTGAGCGGTATCTTCTTAGCATAGACACGTGGAACACATTGTGTATCTTGTCCAGCTCTGGTGGTAAAGCTAGCTTATAGGCCACTGGTCCCACACGTTCAATGACTTCATATGGGCCAATGAACCTAGGGCTTAACTTACCTTTCCTTCCAAACCTCAATACCTTCTTCCACGGTGACACCTTGAGGAATACTTTATCGCCAACTGTGTATTCTATTTCTTTTCTCTTCAAGTCGGCATAGGATTTCTGTCTATCTAAGGCAACCTTTAAGTTGGCTTTGATTGATTTTACCTTCTCCTCAGCCTGTTTCACCAGGTCTGGCCCTACCAGTTTGTCTTCACCCAATTCAGTCCAGCACACTGGAGTTCTACATTTTCTCCCATACAGTGCTTCATATGGGGCCATTTGGATGCTAGCTTGGTAGCTATTGTTGTATGCAAATTCTGCCAGTGGGAGGTATCTATCCCAACTTCCCTCAAACTCGATGACACAACTCCTCAGCATATCCTCAAGGACCTGACATATATTTCATGTTATTATTATCATTTCAGTTCAATATTTGTATTAATTCAATTGGTTCAATTGTTTACCTGGATTACTCTTTTTGATTGCCCATCCGTCTGAGGATGGAAAGCTGTGCTGAAGTGGAGTTGTGTACCCAAGGATTCATGCAACTTCTTCCAAAATCTCGATGTGAACCTTGGGTCTCGATCAGATATGATGGAAAGTGGAATTCCATGCAGTCTAACTATCTCACTGATATACAATTCTGCTAACTTCTCCAGTGAGTAGTCAGTCCTAACTGGCAGAAAGTGTGCTGACTTTGTCAATCTATCAACTATCACCCATGCTGCATCATGTTTCTTCTGGGTGAGAGGTAGACCACTTACAAAATCCATGGTGACCCGATCCCATTTCCATTCAGGTATGCGTATAGGCTGTAGCAAACCTGATGGAACTTGATGTTCTGCCTTGACTTGCTGACATGTCAAGCATTTAGTCACATAGTCAGCTATGTCTCTCTTCATACCAGGCCACCAATACTGAAGATTTAGATCATGATATATCTTTGTACTTCCTGGGTGCATAGCATATACACTGGTGTGTGCCTCTTTTAGATTACTGGCCTTCAATTCCCCATCATCTGGTACACACAGTCTTCCTTTGTAATACAAACACCCATCTGCTTTCACCTCATGGCCAGTTGCTTTTCCCTCTGGGATTTTGCTCATAATAGCCAGTAACTTTTCATCTACCTTTTGCCCATCTAAAATCTACTGTAGCAGGTTTGGCCTCACTTGCAACTCAGCCAAAATAGCTCCATCTCGAATCAAAGTTAGATGGGCATTCAATGATCTCAAAGCTGTGATGGACTTTCTGCTCAATGCATCAGCAACTACATTTGCCTTCCCAGGATGGTAGTCAATTACACAATCATAGTCTTTCAGGAACTCAATCCATCGCCTCTGTCTAAGGTTGAGCTCCTTCTGGGTTGGCAAGTATTTTAGGCTTTTATGGTCCGTGTAAATGTAGCACTTTTCACCATACAAGTAATGCCTCCATATCTTCAGTGCGAAGATAATTGCTGCAAGCTCTAGATCATGGGTAGGGTAGTTCTGTTCATGTGGCCTTAGCTGCCTGGAAGCATAAGCGACCACCTTTCCCTCTTGCATCAATACACACCCTAGCCCATTATGAGAGGCATCACTATAGACCACGAAGTCTTTTCCTGACACTGGCTGTGTTAACACTGGTGCCTCTGTCAACATAGCCTTCAACTTCTCAAAACTGGTCTGACACTTGTCATTCCAGTCAAATCTGACATTCTTGTGTAACAACTTGGTCATTGGAGCAGCTATTAAAGAAAATCCTTCACAAATCTTCAGAATACCCAATAGCCCCAAGAAGCTTCGACCTCGGTTGTATTTACGGGAGGCTTCCATTCCATCATCGCTTCTATTTTCTTGGGATCCACCTAATCCCATCAGTGACACTATGTGTCCAAGGAATGCTATCTCATTCACCAAAAGTCACATTTGGACAACTTAGCATCTGACTCCTTTTCTTTCAGGGTTTGCAGAACAATCTTCAAATGCTCATCATGTTCTTCACTGGTCTTGGAATACACCAGAATATCATCAATAAAGACCACTACGAACCGATCTAGGTATGGATGGAAGATACTGTTCATAAGGTCCATGAATACCGCTGGTGCATTTGTTAGGCCAAAGGGCATCACCAGAAACTCATAATGCCCATATCGGGTCTGAATGCGATCTTGGGCACATCTACATCCTTCACCTCAATCGATGATACTCGATCCGAGATCAATCTTAGAAAATACTCCTGCTTCCCTTCAACCGATCAAACAGATCATCAATTCTAGGCAACGGATATTTGTTCTTCACGGTACACTTTATTCAATCGCTGCAGAATCGATGCATAGCCTCAAAGTCCCATCCTTCTTTTTCACAAACAGACCGGAGCTCCCCATGGTGACACATCAGGCGTATGAACCCCTTATCAAGCAACTCTTGCAACTGAGTTTTCAACTCCCTCAATTCAATGGGTGCCATCCTATAAGGAGCAATGGAAATGGGTGTTGTACCCGGCAGTGTCTCAATAGCAAATTCAACTTCCCTTTCTGGTGGCAAACCAGGCAACTCTTCAGGAAATATCTCCGGGAAGTCTCTCACTGTGAGTATATCACTCAGGTTTGGCTTAGCCTGCCTAGTATCCATCACATGTGCTAGGTAGGCTTCACAGCCTTTTCTCATCATTTTTCTTGCAACTGTGGCTGAGATAACATTGGACAAGAAATCTGTCCTTTCACCCACAACAGTGATCTCATTACCCTCAGAAGTTTTCAAAGAAATCCTCTTCAGTTTATAATCAACTATTGCCTGATGACGTGACAACCAATCCATTCCCAAAATCACGTCAAACTCGTGGAAAGGTAACTCAATCAGGTCTGCCAAGAATTCATACCCCTGAATCCTTAACGGGCAGCCCTTGTATACTTTGTTCACCACCACACTGTGGCCCAATGGATTAGTGACCAGAATGTCTTGGTCACTCTCCCCTACTAGTATCCCCCTTTCTACGGGTAAGTTGATGCAGATGTATGAATGAGTGGATCCTGGATCCACCAATGCATGCACAGGTGTAGTGTAGAGGGAGAACGTACCCCTGATGACGTTTAGGGCATCTTGCTCCTCCTGAGCTCTAAGGGCATAGGCTCTGGCAGGTGGTCTTCTATCAGGCCTCTCTGCTGGCTCAGATGCAGGCCTCTGTGATGGTCCTACAGCCTCAGACTTGCCAAATTTTCTACCCCTCTGTGGTGCAGGAGCAGGTCTGTCTACTTATGTTGGAGCAGCTGTAGTAGTTCTGCGTGGGCAGTTCCTCAGCTAATGCTCTATCGACCCACACCTTAAGCAGGCACCAGTCACTCTCCAACACTCCCCCTTATGCCATTTTAGGCAGTGTGGACATGCAGAAGATGCTGGGGCTGGTCCCCTGAACCCCATCCCTGGAGAGCTGCCCACTGATGGTGTGGACTGACCTCTCCTAGGGGTGAACTGTGGCCTGGGCCCCTGAGACTGACCCTGACCTTGTGGCTGACCCGAACTCTATGCAGATGGACCTCTGAACTTCTTCCCAGATGCAGGAGCTGAACTAGACTGACCTGGTCCCCTCTTCTGCTGTCTATCCCTTCTGGTCTGCTCACTGATTCTTACTTTTTCAACCCTTATTGCAGCTTCCACTAACTTGCTAAATTCTGTGATTCCCAAGGCAGTGAGCTGGATCTTGATATTGTCATTTAGTCCCTCTTCAAATCTCTTACACCTTTCAGCTTCATTAGGGACTATCTCCCTTCCATAGCGGCTTAATCGGACGAATTCCTTCTCATACTCGGCCACTGATAGCTGTCTCTGCCTCAGATTAATGAACTCTCTTCTTCTCTCTTACAGGTATACAGTACCCACATATTTCTTCTTGAATTCTGAGAGAAAGAAGTCCCAAGTTATAGTTTCTGGCTGCACTTCACTGGACACAGTATCCCACCATTCGTAGGCATCATCTTGCAACAAGGATACAACAGCTTCTAGATTTTGCTCTGGGGTGCAGTGGAGTTGTTTTAAGACTCTGCCCGTTCTGTTCAACCAATTCTCGGCTACAACAGAGTCATCTTCTCTCTTACCGAAAAAGTCCACTGCTCCAAACTTTCTTAGCCTTTCCAGGTGTGATTTCTGCTGTGGAGCTGGTGGTGGTGGTGGTGCTGGCATTACCCCGGCCATTTGTCTAAAGAAGTCGGCCATTTGTTGGAACATGGCCTATGGAGGCTGAGCAGGCTCTGCTTGAGCTGGTGGAGCAGGTTCTCCCATGCCCCCAGTCTCAGCTGCTGCAGGTGGAGCATGACTCTCCACTTCCTCCTCGACTGCTCTCTGTGATGAAGGGTCCATATCCTATTCAAAATAAGAAAGACAAACAGATCTGCATTAGTGTCACCTCGACTCTTACAAATGCAATGCATGGTATAGACTCAATCTAGGCCCAGAAACGCCTAAACCGTGCTCTAATACCACTAAATGTGACACCCCTTACCCGGCTACAGTGTATCCGAGTAAGCTATGTCACACGGTGTACCGGCACACTCTAATATACCTTAATTAATTTTTATCATGCTTTTGAATATAACTTGTGAAATATAATGTATTTGAGCCATTTATCGAAATTATAATTTATTTGAGGTTCCGAAAATTTTATAGAAAATCCGCGTGATCTGGCTAAAAATGGAAAAGCAGTTCTTGAACTGTGAAAAACACTTCCAATATTTGTATTCAATCATCTCAAACTCCAATATCCAAAATCTCAACAATTTTCAATTTCGGTTGTCAACAACCTTTTCATTTCTCAAACATCCATTTCTCATAATACTCATATATATATCAATAAATAAATGCTCAAATTTTGCATTCATAACCATAACTTTCATTATTTACATGAACATCAAAATACATTACATAAGTTCAAATACATATGAGGAAATAAAAATTAGCTACAAAATATCAAAATGACACCTAGTGTCCTACCAATGCACTGCAGAAGTTGAGGTGACACGGACACTGTGCAGAACTGCAGGATGGACTCACCCAGTCTGCGGTCTACTGGGCTCACGATCTGTATCTCCAGTACCTACGCGTGGCAAAAGCAACGCGCTAAGCAATAATGCTTAGTGGTGCAATAATATAATAAAAGAAAATAGCAGAAAATAAATATGTATAGAATGTGTATGATTTGTTTGTTTGGTATTGGTATATCCATCATTTCATTAACTTTGTTCACTTTCATTCATTTGGTTGCCCAAGTAACCTACACTAGACGACTGGACTGGATAAACGGGTAAACTGGCACTGGGTACCTAGTACCTCGGGCCGTCACACCATCGGTCACATATGCATCTCCCGGTGTGCAACAGAACAGCTAACAAGCTGTAAATACATCAGGCACAAGGCCAAATCTCAATACAAGGTCAGAATGGCTAAAAGCCATAAAATCACGGAATGGCATATTGCCATGTGCAGTACTGCTAACTGAACCCTATTGGCATGCCAAACTATCCAAACCAATCTTGTTAGGTATACTAGGGCATTTGAAATTTTTAAATTCTTCAATTTGTGAATTTCAAGTTTTGGTGTCACTATTCACCTCATTGGTCAACAAAAATGTTGACTTTTGGATAGAAATTATGTACATTGACTTTGGCACTCCCAACATACCACATTTGGCATTCAAAACTTGTTGGCATTAAGCATTTATACCATTTCAAAGTTTAAACCAAGGGAAGCAGAATTTTCAGTTTTTGTAACTCAATTTTACTGTTCCATTGGACACTGTTACAGTGAGAATTTGAAGAAATGGAAAGCATGAAAGTTGTTCCTTATTTTGTCTAGTTGAATTTATTTTTTTGAATCACTCCATTTGGAGTTTTTTAGCTCCAGATATGGTCCAAAAACCACAGCTGGCGGATTATCAAAACTGCAGAATTACCATATCTACAGTACCATAAATAGTGACTGTGATTGCATTTTTGAATTGGTTCTGGTCATAATTTGGGGTAGGTTCCTCCATGAAAGTTGTTTTTCTATGTCTTAACTTGTTGCTGTAAAAATTTCAGGTCAATTGACCAAATCTACAGTGAGTTATGGCCAAATGAACAGTTACTGTTCATTTGGTCATTTCTGCAGTGCTTTGTTGCGGTATCGAGGATTTGGGCCAACTTTTGGTCCTCTTGCTTTGGTCTTTTGGGCATGGTTTCTTCAGCAAAAATGTGCCATTATAAGCCTAGTTTTATGTCCAATTGGCCAAACACCAATTGGACCAACACAGCCAAAGATATGGCAGTCCAAGTGGACTGAAATCTCAGTCACCATTGCTACTGTCCCTAGGCAGCATATTCATTCCCTTTGCCATGCTATTTTTCAGTCCAAATTGTGGTCAACTTACCTAAAATGGTCACTAATTGACCATTAAAATGTTCTCTAACAATTTCCTAAGCCAAGTCAAATTTTCACTTCTCAAAACCCTAATTCCCATCTCCATTTCACACTAGTTACCCTAGTTAACTAGTTAAGTCATTATCCACATAATTATGTACTTCAAATATGATCTCTAGTCCATTTTAAGTCCATCAAAACTATCAAACCCATTCCTTCCATAGGGCTGCCGAAATCCATAGTAGGTATACACATAATTTTTGTTCATTTTAGTTACAAATTCTTACTCAATTCAAGCTACTAACATGGAAAATAAAGGTTTTAAGTAGATAGGTGCACTAACCTCTTGTAGGCAGATTTTTTCCCAACTCAAAACTTCACTTTCTTTCCTCTTCTTGGCTGCCAAAAGCTTCCCCAAGAGATATGGTCAAGTTTTAATGAAAAGGGGTTAGGGTTTAGTGGTGTAACAAAGGAAGAAATTAAGCTTTGATTGAAAAAATCAATGGAGGTTGTCTAGGGCATATTTTGGCTGGAATGGGAGGAGAAGATGGCTGTAGCTTTTTTTTATTCTTTGGTCTTCATTTTGTCTCTTTTATTAGTTAGTTTATTGGTTAGTTAATTGTGATTGGTGGACAATTTTAAATGACATCACAATGATGTCATAAATAAGTCTTTTTCCCCATTTTCTTTTCTTTCCTCCACTACTCATTTCCAATTTAATTTCTAGTATTGTTTATTCATATTTTATGTCATAATAATTATTTACTCAACTGGACAAGTCGGCCAAAAATCACCTCTGAAGGCAAAATGACCAAAATGCCCTCCGTTTGGCTTAACGGTTCAAAATTGTCTGTACCGATTGAAAAATTTTTCTAAGTACTTTCTTGGCATTCTAATGCCATGGGAACCTCAATAACCCTTCTCTGGAGTCCCAAAAATTATTTTATAATTTTTCCCCCGGGTCTAGGGCTCCTAGTTGTGAGAACCGCAACTTCCCTCTGGGTTACCCATCACTAGGGCACCGGCTCGTTTAACTTGATTGTATTTTATTTCTAAAATTTTTACTAAATTCTTCTTATTAATATTTAAGTTATTTATGGTTCTTGACTTTAGTTTAAATATTTTTCCGGACGTTCTAGCTGTCCGGACCGACACCGGTCATCGGAACAGTAGAATGTACGGAGTAGTTACCGGGAGGGTGTTACATACCCATAGTAAGAGACTTCCCAGATGTGTTTCCTGAAGAATTGCATGGCTTGCTACCGGGTACAAACACCAATCTCTATTGCTCCTTATAGGATGGCACCTACTGAGTTAAATGAGCTGAAAATCCAGTTGCAGGAGTTACTGGATAAGGGTTTCATACGCCCCAGTGTGTCACCATGGGGAGCTCCAGTGCTGTTTGTAAAGAAGAAGGATGGGACTTTGAGGTTATGTATCGATTATCGGCAGTTGAATAAAGTGACTGTGAAGAACGAATATCCGTTGCCTAGAATTGATGATCTGTTTGATCAGTTGAAGGGAGCAGGAGTATTTTCTAAAATTGATCTCAGATCAGGGTATCATCAGTTGAGGGTGAAGGATACAGATGTGCCAATGACTGCACTCAGACCCGGTATGGGTATTATGAGTTCCTGGAAATGCCCTTTGGCCTAACAAATGCACCAGCAGCATTCATGAACCTTATGAACCATATCTTCCATTCATACCTAGATCGATTCGTAGTGGTCTTTATTGATGATATTTTGGTGTATTCCAAGACCAGGGCAGAACATGATGAGCATTTGAGGATTGTCCTACAAACCCTGAGAGAAAAGAAGTTGTATGCTAAGTTGTTCAAGTGTGACTTCTGGTTGAGTGAGATTGCATTCCTTGGACATATAGTGTCAGTTGATGGGATTAGAGTGGATCCCAAGAAAATAGAAGCAGTGATGGAATGGAAGCCTCCCAGAAATATAAATAAAGTCAGAAGTTTCTTGGGGCTAGCTGGGTATTATAGAAGATTTGTGAAGGGATTTTCTTTAATAGCTGCTCCAATGAGCAAGTTGTTACACAAGAATGTCAGATTTGATTGGAATGACAAGTGTTAGACTAGTTTTGAGAAGTTGAAGGCTACGTTGACAGAGGCACTATTATTAACACAGCTAATGTCAGGAAAGGACTTTGTGGTCTACAGTGATGCCTCGCATAATGGGTTAGGGTGTGTACGGAAAGGGTGTGTACAACACGGCATGTACGGAAAAATTGTGTCATGGCTTAAATTGTGATATTGATTGGCAACACTGTATTCTTCAGTTATTTGATCGAATTGTGTTATTGATTTGCAAAACGATATTATTCAGTTATTTGATCGAATTGTGTTATTGATTTGCAAAACGATATTATTCAGTTATTTGATCGAATTGTGTTATTGATTTGCAAAACGATATTATTCAGTTATTATTTGATCGAATTGTGTTATTGATTTGCAAAACGATATTATTCAGTTATTTGATCGAATTGTGTTATTGATTTGCAAAACGATATTATTCAGTTATTTGATCAAATTGTGTTATTGATTTGCAAAAGCGATATTATTCGATTATTTGATCGAATTGTGTTATTGATTTGCAAAAGCGATATTATTGATTATTTGATCGAATTGTGTTATTGAATTGCAAAACGATATTATTCAGTTATTTGATCGAATTGTGATATTGATCGGCAACACTGTGTTATTCAGTAATTTGATCAAATTGTGTATGAATTGGCAATACGGTATTCTGAAACTATTTGACTAAATTGTGTTATTATGAATTTTGATAATTTGTGAATTGGAGTTTAAATTCCTTATGACATTCATTGTCTTGAATTTAACTATGGTTTTACGTATCCACTATTTATATGGTTTATGAATTGTGATTTAAAGTTGTATTTGGTTAATGTTGTGCACCACTGAGACATTGTCTCGTGATAGCTATATTCTTTATCGCATGCAGTAGACAGACAGATAGAGCGTGAGACTAGGTCGCTAGTACCCTTGAGAGAGATTTTGGGTATAGTGAGTATACCGCATTTTGTATTTTGTAATGTAATGTATATTCACTGTATGTATATTTTGTTTTTGGTTTTGAGCAGTTGCAAATTCAAATTGTACCTTGAAGTTGTAAATTAATTATGAGCTATTTGACTTGTAAAAACTGTATTACATTTCCTTATATCAGACTTTGAAAAATTTCTATGGAATTGAGTTGATAAATTGTTGTGTTGAGAAATGTATTGGAGTTGAGATTTGGAAAATTATTGAAGTGTCTTTTTACAGGTTTTCTGAAGAACTGTTTTATCCAAAATACAGATGGCACTCTGCCAAAATTTTTACAGAAATTCCAAATAAATCAAATGAGTTAATTGTTTCACTTCAGTTCACAAAAGTTTTTAACACCTGTAAATAGTGCTCACCACTGTAAAAGAAGTAAGAAAAGTTTTTTTTAAAATCTCTTGTAGTGTACTTAATGGGTTATCAGTAGACGAAGTTGGTAATTCATTAGGTATACTACGGGATCATGTTATGCCTTACAGAGGGGTAGGGTGTGACATGTTTTAGTGGTATCAGAGCAAAGTTTTTAAATTCTGTTTTCACTTGTTACTTGAATATTCTTTCTTCACAGTACAACTGCTCAATATCATTGTTTGATACATACAGTACATTACATTATAAATATGCACTAACAGGAGGAAATCTCCTTGTATTATTGTACAGGAGGTCTAGAATCCTCGCATTGACTATGGAAGAGGGTGATCGTTTAGTCGATCAATCTATAGAGGCTGAGGTGCGAAGGGATGCCCCAGCCGTACATAATGTTAGTGGTTCAGTAGAACCAGCCCCTGATAGCATGATTCTGCTCGATTCGCTCGTGACGGCCGCAATGTTCCAACAAATGGTCGGTAATGTGCCTACTCAAGTCCCAATCTGAGACACGATGGTACAACCACGATCTTACGCTAGACAATATGACAAATTGATGAAATATGGGGCTCTGAGTTTGAGGGACGATAGATCCTCTAGAAGTGAACAATGGTTAGAGAGGATGGATAGGGTATTCAAGAAACCTGCATTGCAGAGGAGCTCATATTTGAGTACTCGGTATCTTTGCTCTGGGGATGCTTATGATTGGTGGAAAACCATTCCCCACGATGCAGTAGAACCTACGATTGCTAACATGGAATGACTTCCTCGAGAATTCGGGCAAAAATATGTCCCCGATGCTTATGTAGACCGTGTGCAAGAATTCCTAAGTCCGAAATAGAGGCGGATCGGTGGTGAGTATGAAAGGGAATTCTCCGCCTAAGCCATTATGCAATAAGTCTACTTTCTACGGTGGGAGAGATGCAAGAGGTTTGAAACCGGCTTGAAGCCCAGTATCTGATTACAAATGGTCGGATTCAAACATAATAACTTCTCTGAACTTATTTCTCAAGCACTAGAATTAGAAAGAATTGAATCTGAAGTGGCCCCAGAGAAAAAGAAATCAGAGAGTGCAGAAAAAGAGGGAAAGTCGTGACGAGTTCTAGTGGTCCCTCTGGAAAGAGGAAAAACTTTGGGGATCTGACAGAGATAGTAAGAAGTCCGTTAGAGATAGATCTTTTGGGAGAAACCACCTCGTCGGATCAGCAAACTCATGAGAAACCAGAATGCTGTCAGTTGACTTTGTGAAATTTGTGGTAAACCACATAGTGGGGTATGTTATAGAGCCGTAGGAGCATGTTTTAACTGTGGAGAGACTGGCCATTTTACTAGGGATTGTGTAAATCCAGGTCGTTCTGGATCATTTACTACACCAAAGGGATCAACCCAAGTTTCTACCCCAAAGAATTCACCATTAGTTAGTAGAGGTAGAGGTAGAGGTAGGGGCAGTACACTTAAAAGTCAAAGTACTGTGAATCAGCCAGAACAAGGTGATGCTCCAGCTGGAGTATACGCTATACAGCAGAGAGAAGAGGCTTAGACTTTTGACATTATTACTGGTACTTTCTCAATTAGTGACTAAGATATATATATGTATTGTTTGCCCTGGAACCTGCATACTCTTATGCTAGTGTTAGAACTACATGTTCTGTTATTATTCCTTTACAAGAGAATAAATTTTGATGCATTAGTGATTAGTCCTTAAGATAAGGATTGTGATAATAAGTGAAATTAGTTTTGAAAGAGTTTATCGGCGAAAAGTATTTTCTAACACACCATAAATTATAAAGCTAATTGGCGAGCCTACTTAATGTAAGGCAAGAGGACGTAAAAGTAAGATGCAGTAATGGAATTACTCTAGATGAGGGCAAGGAGGTTACTGTTAGAAATTGCTAATGGATATTGTAATCAGAATAAGATTCGAATATCAGTAAATTCAAAAAGAATAAAAGATAGCAAAGTTTGATCTATTGGGATGTATCGTAGTAACTATGCAATGTTCTTGATGTTTATACTGTAAGCTGCAGATTACAGTACTGACTTGAGATTATTGTGTAGAGCTACGTACTACCCGATAGTACACCTAGCTGAGAATAGTTGCCAACGGCATCTGTTTTGGTATAGTTATGCCAGGACAGAATTTTATTGTTGGAATTAAGTTGAAAATCCTACTTAGGGATCTAAAACTCCAAAAGTTAGAATATCGAAAGGTTATAGTTCAGTACAAAAGGAAGTAAGTTATAGAATATTGACAGATAAAAAGAGTTATGAAAGTAGAGAATTGAACAGTTGATTCATATATAACAAAGAAGTATTGCGAATGTGAGGAAAACTATGGATTAGAATGGTCAAAGGACCAATGACTGAGGAATGATTCTAACATGACCTCAAGGGTCATTCAAGAAGGAACATGAACCGAAATATTAGACAGCACAATAGTAAGAGGAGATTGGTGTTATACAAACAAATTAAACATTGTATTAGATTGTTAAAAGTCTTACGATCATATAGAAAGGAGAAATAAACGTATGACTATTGTAAGATGGCTACTGGGTAAAAATTTCGTGGACGAAATTTATTTAAGGGGGGGAGAATTGTAACACCCCTAAGTTCGGTAGTGCGTTCTGCTGTTCCGATGACCAGTGTTGTCCGGATAGCTAGGATGCCTAGAACCACACTTCAATGTGAGTGAGGAGACATAAAATAATGAAATACAAGAAAAGAAAATACAAGAAAAATAAAGGAAAAATAATAGCAAAGAAATGTGATCAAGTTAAGCGAGCCGAGAAACCTAGCGATGGGTGACCGCACCGGGAAGTCACGGCGTGGACCGTTGACTGGCCCTGGACTGCGGGGAACCCTGGAAAATATTTTTAGGACTTAAATAGACCCTTGTTGAAGAATAAATATCATTAGAAATATCAAAGAAAAATTAAATAAATAGTACAAAGAAAAGTGAGAAATCGAAAAACAGACAAAACCCGGTAATACCGAAAAATCGGGAACATAACCCGAACAGGGGCATTATGGTCATTTGACATCCTGAATTTTCTTTTGACCTAAATGTCCACTAAAAATAAATAATATTACACTTAGAAAATAAAATGAAAAATTAATTTAGTGGTACCTAATACAAATAGCCAAAAATGGAGTGAAAAATGTGTAAATAACACATTTAAGCTTATTATATTGTTAAATGGGTGAGTGGTCCACTAATGAATAAATTAAACATGTAATGGGGCAGGTGTAAGTCAAAAATGCCATCTGAATTCTTCATCTTCTCCAATTCTCCCAACATTGCCGAATTGAGAAAAGGATAAGTCCACCATTAACGTTTTCTCCAAGCTCATCTAATCCCTCATTTCAACCCCAAATCACCTAGGGTTCTTCATTAAACTTTGTCTACACATCACAAGGAAGATATTGACACCAAATTTGAGAAGTTTGGTGAAGGTTTAGCAAGTTACAATCAAAGGTAAGTTTACACTTTTGAGAATTCCTTTGTTAAACTTTATGTTCATGTTATGGGTGTTAGTTTGGTGAAGGAAATTTTAAAGTTTAAATAGTTATTGAGATAGCCATTTTTGGACAGCCATGGGGTCATGCATTTGATGATTTATTATGCATATAATTGATGAGAAATAATGTTGATCATGGTGATTTAATATCCTAGTGAATTATTTCACATATATATGTTGATTTATGCACTTGGATGGGAATTGGTTAATTTGTAGGGCACTTTGATGTTGGAGGACAATTTTCGGCAGCTTGGAAAACTTGAGTAAATGTATGTAGTCATGGAAGTGTAGGCAGAATATTGACCTAGAAGTATTGATGGATATGTATGTAGATTGATATTGTAAAGTGTATGTAAGATTTGTAATGGTTAGGTGTGTATGTAATGGTATTTAGAACTTGTGAATGTGAATTATATTTGGTGTGTTGAGGGTAATTGTAATCTGCCCAAAGTAATGTTAATGTAAAGTAGAATATGCTTTTGGTAATGTACCAAAACAGATTGGTAGGGAAGTGAACAAATTGCAAGGTAAATGTGTGTGATTAATATGTGTTAAGCAAAGTAACCAAGGGCAGTGTACATTTTAGCTAATAAGTTTAAATGTGTAACCTCAATTGGTATGAGACCAATTGAAGGTGGAACTAGGCACAAAATGTGCCAACTTTCATTGAGAAAACATACCAAAATTCTGCTTGCAAGGTGACCTAAAAAAATGACCAATTCGGATTAGGTGCAATTAGGACCTGAAAAATGACCAATTGGGCAGCAGTGAGTGTTTAGGCCATAACTCACTCAAACCAGGTCCAATTGACCTGAAATTTTAACCATGAATAAGTAAGACCCATACCTACAAGTCTTATGAAGACACCAAAGCCCAGAAATGACCATAAGCAAGTCAAAAAACTTGCACAAGTTCGGGTCCAAAAACTGGCCGAACCAAAGTTGACCAAATTGACCTAAAATTGACCTAATTTGATGCCATTTGACCAGCAATAGTATAATGACCATAACTCGGTCTACTTAACTCGGATTGACCTGAAATTTTGCCCCGCGTGCAATAAGACCTAGATCTACAAGTTTGTAGTTTTGACTGAAACTCGAAAACCGAGGGAACTAGAACGTCCGGCTAGGTCAAACCAGTGTCCCGGAATCCAGTAATTTGCATTAAAGTGCACTAAGCAAGGAAATGACTTTGGTAAAACATACCAAACCTAAAACCCTATCGAATGTGACATATTAACGACACTAAAACCTAATTTACCTAAAACGCAACGAGGGTCGGTATATTAGGTGATTAAGTGAATAATTGAGTTCAGTGCATTATTTACTAAACACCATCGATAGAAACAATTTAATTTAGTACTGAAACACTTCAAATTGTGTTTCTCAGTTAACAAGGACTCAACAAAAGGGAAAGAAACACTGAGTCCAGACCAGGGAGGCAGTCATCAGAGGTTTGTGCACAACGGCTATTTCTTTTGAAATTTTCAATTGAAATGAATTATGACTATTGTACATTATTGTTTTAAATTGTGTTTGTGCACAACAACTATTTCTCTTGAATTTTTCAATTGAAATAAATATTGACTATTTGTATATTATTGTTTTAAATTGTGGAAATGTGTTTGATGAACACTTATTGATTGAAAAACATGGTGAATGGTTTGAAACTGTGAAAAATTGTTTGAATGATATTGATGGATACTTATTGATTGAAAAGCACTGTAAATGGTTTTTGTGGAAATTGAAGTGAATTACGAATTGTGTTGCCATTTTGTGAATGAAATTATAACTTTGGAAATTTATTGGATTCTTACGGATCATTTGAATAAAATGTTTGGAATTGTTTTGACTCACAATTGGCATGACACTGATACTATGTTCCTCCTCCATTAATGGGGTGAGTGTGATTATTCCTCCCTCTTTGACTTATCAGTCTGGGGTGAGTATGATTATGTTCCTCCCTCTTGACTTCCCAGTCTGAGGTGAGTGTGGATGAGTACTCATTATTCAGCTAGCTTCCTCCCTCATTGATTTCGATTATTGGGGTGAGTGTGTCTTGTCGTGGTGTACAACACGGCATGTACGGAAAAATTGTGTCATGGCTTAAATTGTGATATTGATTGGCAACACTGTATTCTTAAGTTATTTGATCGAATTGTGTTATTGATTTGCAAAACGATATTATTCAGTTATTTGATCGAATTGTGTTATTGATTTGCAAAACGATATTATTCAGTTATTTGATCGAATTGTGTTATTGATTTGCAAAACGATATTATTCAGTTATTTGATCGAATTGTGTTATTGAATTGCAAAACGATATTATTCAGTTATTTGATCGAATTGTGATATTGATCGGCAACACTGTGTTATTCAGTAATTTGATCAAATTGTGTATGAATTGGCAATACGGTATTCTGAAACTATTTGACTAAATTGTGTTATTATGAATTTTGATAATTGTGAATTGGAGTTTAAATTCCTTATGACATTCATTGTCTTGAATTTAACTATGGTTTTACGTATCCACTATTTATATGGTTTATGAATTGTGATTTAAAGTTGTATTTGGTTAATGTTGTGCACCACTGAGACATTGTCTCAATGATAGCTATATTCTTTGTCGTGGTAGACAGATGAGATAGGAAGCAGACTAGGTCGCTAGTACCGCAATGAGAGATTTTTGGGTATAGTGAGTATACCGCATTTTGTATTTTGTAATGTAATGTATATTCACTGTATGTATATTTTGTTTTTGGTTTTGAGCAGTTGCAAATTCAAATTGTACCTTGAAGTTGTAAATTAATTATGAGCTATTTGACTTGTAAAAACTGTATTATATTTCCTTATATCAGACTTTGAAAAATTTCTATGGAATTGAGTTGATAAATTGTTGTGTTGAGAAATGTATTGGAGTTGAGATTTGGAAAATTATTGAAGTGTCTTTTTACAGGTTTTCTGAAGAACTGTTTTATCCAAAATACAGATGGCACTCTGCCAAAATTTTTACAGAAATTCCAAATAAATCAAATGAGTTAATTGTTTCACTTCAGTTCACAAAAGTTTTTAACACCTGTAAATAGTGCTCACCACTGTAAAAGAAGTAAGAAAAGTTTTTTTAAAAATCTCTTGTAGTATACTTAATGGGTTATCAGTAGACGAAGTTGGTAATTCATTAGGTATACTACGGGATCATGTTATGCCTTACAGAGGGGTAGGGTGTGACAGTCTATCCTTGGCTCGAGATGGAGCTATTTTGGCTGAGTTGCAAGTGAGGCCAAACTGGCTGTAGCAGATTTTAGATGGACAGAAGGTAGATGAGAAGTTTATGACTACTATGAACAAAATCTCAAAAGGGAAGGCAACTGACTATAAGGTGAAAGCATATGGGTGTCTGTACTACAAAGGAAGAGTGTGTGTACCAGATGATGGGGAATTGAAAGCCAGTTTTCTGAAAGAGTCACACACCAGTGTTTATGCTATGCACCCAGGAAGTACGAAAATGTATCATGACCTGAGGTTTCATTATTAGTGGCCTGGTATGAAGAAGGACATAGCTAACTATGTGACTAGATGTTTGACATGTCAGCAATTCAAGGCAGAACATCAAGTTCCATCGGGTTTTCTACAGCCTATACGCATACCTAAATGGAAATGGGATCGGGTCACTATGGATTTTGTTAGTGGCCTACCTCTCACCCAGAAGAAGCATGACGCAGTATGGGTGATAGTGGATAGATTGACGAAGTCAACACACTTTCTGCCAGTTAGGACTGACTATTCACTGAAAAAGTTAACAGAATTGTATATCAATGAGATAGTTAGACTGCATGGAATTCCACTTTCCATCATATCTGATCAAGACCCAAAGTTTACATATAGATTTTGGAAGAAGTTGCATGAATCCTTGGGAACATAACTCTACTTTAGCACAGCTTTCCATCCTCAGACGAATGGGCAATCAGAAAGAGTAATCCAGATAAACATTGAATCCAATTGAATTAATACAAATATTGAACTGAAATGATAATAATAATATGAAATATATATTAGGTCCTTGAGGATATGCTGAGGAGTTGTGTCATCGAGTTTGAGGGAAGTTGGGATAGATACTTGCCACTGGCAGAATTTGCATACAACAATAGCTACCAAGCTAGCATCCAAATGGCCCCGTATGAAGCATTTTATGGGAGGAAATGTAGAACTCCAGTGTGTCAGACTGAACTGGGCGAAGATAAACTAGTAGGGCTAGATCTGGTGAAACAGACTGAGGAGAAAGTAAAATTAATCAAAGCTAATTTGAAGGTTGCCTCTGACAGATAGAAATCCTATGCCGACCTAAAGAGAAAAGAAATAGAATATACAGTTGGCGACAAAGTGTTCCTCAAGGTGTCACCATGGAAGAAGGTACTAAGGTTTGGAAGAAAAGGTAAGTTAAGCCCTAGGTTCAATGGTCCATATGAAGTCGTTGAACGTGTGGGTCCAGTGGCTTACAGGCTAGCTTTACCACCAAAGCTGGACAAGATCCATAATGTGTTTTATATATCCAAGCTGAGAAGATACCGCTCAAATCCTTCACATGTCATCTCCATAGAAGAAATTGAAGTACAACCAGATTTGACATATGAAGAAGAACCCATACAGATCCTGGCTCGAGAAGTGAAAAAGTTGAGGAATAAGCAGATTTCACTGGTGAAAGTGCTTTGGAGGCACCACAACACCAAGGAGGCAACTTAGAAAAGTGAAGAGACGATGAGGCAACAGTTCCCTCAATTGTTTGCATCAGGTAAATTTCGAGGATGAAATTTAAATTAGAGGAGAAGAGTTGTAACACCCTCACTGTAGCAATTCTGTACATTCTACTGTTCAGGTGACCGGTGTCTATCCAAACAGCTAGAACGTCTGAAAAAATATTTAAACTAAAGTGAGGAGTCATAATTAACTCAAATACTAATAAGAAAAATTAAGCAAAAATTTTAGAAATAAAATACAACTAAGTTAAATGAGCTAGTGCCCTAGTGATGGGTAACCCAGTGGGAAGTTGCGATTTTCGTAGCTAGAAGCCCTAAACCCAGGGGAAAATTCATGAAATAATTTTTGGGACTCCAAAGAAGAGTCATTGAGGTTTCGATAGCATTAGAATGCCAAGAAAATACTTAGAAAAATTTTTTGATTGGTATAGACAATTTTCGCTCAATAAGCCAAACAGAGGGCATTTTGGTCATTTCGTCTTCAAATATGATTTTTGACCAACTTGTCCAATTAAGTAAATAAATTATATTACATAAAATGTAAATAAATATTGTTAAAAAAAATGAATTGAAAATGAATAGAAAGAAAAGAAAGGAAAAATGAAGAAAAATGGGACTTTTGACATCATATGATGTCATTATTGAAGCCTCCACCAATCAAATCTCACCAAGCTATAATAAGTCAACTTAAAGAGAGTTAAGTGGGCAGAAATTGAAAAGAAAAATCTTCATCTCCTATGAAAGAATGGAAGCATGAAAAACACAAGTTTATACCATTGACTTCAAAATTTTTCACTTAGGGTCACATGCATCATGCAAGATTTATTTTTATCTATTTGATTTCAATGATAAACAACATATTAAAACTCTTTTAATATGTTTTTGGATCTGTATTTGCCATTTAAGATTTTAAAATTAATCAGATTAATTTTAGAACCCTAGATTAAATCAAAAACGATTACACTAACCTCTTGATGCACTGCAGCGTGTCTGCGCCTTTGATAACTTCTTTCATAACTTTACAATAATTATGCAACACTCCTATTTGCATAGCCTAGTATATTTCACTATCCCGGTGACCGATGTCGGTCCTGACAATTAAGGGGATTAGAACCACACTTAAGACAACTAGATAAGCCATAAACACAAATAATTAGTAATTGCCAATTAGTTAAGTATAAATAAAAAAAACAGAACATAAGAAGTTAAATGAGCCGAGAGTTATAACGATGGGTACCCTTCTCGGGAAGGACTGCGAAATCGATTTAAACTCAAATTTTGAATCTAAAATGTGATGTTGTGGTCCTTAGGACCATTGTGAACATAGTGGAAAAGAGAAAATCACGAAAAAGATTTGTTAAGCCAGTCAAATAATTAGGTCAGGGATCTGGAAGAAATATTAAATTTTTTGCAAATTGGGTTGAACCGTCGAGGGGCAGTTTGGTCAATTGACCCCGAGAGCTGACTCCTGACCTAAATGTCAAATAAAATCAGAGAAAAGAAAATTACGGAATCGGGAATTAAATTAAAGAACTAATGGAAAAATAAATAATAAAAAAAAGAAAAAGAAAAAGGGAAAAGTGACATTATCATGCATGACCTAATGCATGACATAATAAATCCAATTTTAAATTTTGAAAAATGGGATAATTATCTACTTAAGTGACCAAATAAAAAAAAAGGAAGAAATTAAATTAAAACAAAAATCATTTTTGTTATCTTCATCCTCATTGTTGTCGTCCACCTCTCCTCTCTCATCTCTCTCATTTTCTTAACCTCCTCCATTGAAGCTCACTAAAAAGCTTCTTAAACCTAAGATTTGAGCCATAAAATTTATAAATTTCTTAGTTAAAACTTGTAGTTGAGTCTTGTTAAGAAGATTGAAAAGAGAAAAATTGAAGAAAGCTTGAAGAATTAAGAAGCTAGAAAGCTCCATTTGAGGTAAGCTCTCTTCCTTAATTTTGATTGAATTATAAGTATAGAAGTAAGATGAAAGTGGTTAGAAATACATGAAAACATGCAAAATCATGCCTATCTAGAACCCTAGGAATTTCAGCCAGCAACAAACTAATGTTGAAATGGGTGATTTTGATGCAAATAATGAAGTGGATAAGTGTAAGTGAGGGTATGAGTACTAAATATGCATTTAGAATTCAACAAATGAGTTAGATATGAAAGTTAGGGTTCGGACCTAGGGTTTTGGAAGGAAAAAAAAGTGAGAATGTGTTAAACGGTGTGTTGGCCTTGGTTTGAGGTGAGAAATAGTCATTTGTGACCAATTGGAGCATGTCAGAAGTGTTGGAACCAAATGCAAATTCGGGTTGCTTAGGGTCATGCTGCAGGCAGCAAGACCAAGGTCCCTTTGAGGGACCAAAACTGAAAATTTACAAGTCCAATTGGTATGAGACCAATTGGGAATGAAAATAGACACAAAATGGAACATTTTTCATTCAGGAAGCATGCCCAAAAAGTGACCAAAACCTAGTGAACAAATTGATCAAATCCGGAATTAGCAATCTGACTTATACAAAAATGACCAAATGAATAGTGTTTGTTCATTTGGCCATAACTTGGGTTAGGTAGGTCTAAATGACATGAAATTTTACCAGTGGAAAGTTGAGTTATAAACCTAAAACTTTCATGAAGAACACAAACCCAAATTATGCACTTAACCAAGTCATTTGGCCACCCAAAATTGGTGACCTAAAACTGCCAGAACCAGTTTGGTGCCCAGAAATCTGGGTTAAGTCCAATCTGGCAGCCATGATTCAAATGGCTATAACTTGAGCTAAAAAACTCCAAATTGAGTGATTCAAAAAGGAGAATAAATTAAAGACAATAGAAAACATTTTCTATGAAGAAAGTTTGGCCAAATGCTAACAGAAAAATGACCACTGGAACAGTACAACATAAGACACCAAAACTGAAAATTTGCAAATTTGCCTAAAAGACTTAGATTTTGAGTAAACAACCAAAACCAACAAATTTAGTTACCAAAATGTGGTATGTGGGTGAAGTTGGAATTCTCATACCTATTAAGCCTTAGAAAGTCAACAAATTGACTTGAATAGTATCATGAATAGTAACCCCGAAACACAAATTTTAAAGAACGTCAAGTTTAGCATATTAAAGCTAGGTATAAGTGAATTCAAATTTATTTTTGGATTAATGATGAGTTGTGATACTGAAACACTGTGAAACTGTGTGTTTCAGTGGAAAAGAACACCGGGAAAGAACCTGAGGAATCGAGTCAAGGCCAAGAGGCGACTCGCTTAAGGTTTGTGCACAACATAGAATTTCTGTAAAATTTCTTCTGCATATTGTTTTGAATAATTTGAAATATTGAATTGTGATACCATTGTAATGAAATATTTATTATGCTTTTGATGTAAATTGTTGAAAGTTATTTGTATATATTTGAGATGACATAAATGTTTAGTAAATTGTTAAGATAAGTTTTGAAACCACAGTGTCATGACCATATATTTGAACACCTCACTAGCATAACTAGTGAGGAAAATCAGTTTCGAATTTTGATTCCTTCTCTGGCTAAAGTGTTGAGGTGTGTGCCAGTAGAAGAAGAAACTGAATGGATATCCATATTTGAGCTAGCTAGCCTTGTGATGTGACTTCTCCTTAGCCTCTGGCTATTGAGATTATATTTGTTTCGAATGGCATGATATAACTGTGGGTTTTATGAAATTGGTTTCGACACTTCGAAATGAAATTGTTTGGATTAAAATCTCATAATTCATGTTTTGTGGTTAATTCTCATGTGCAGTTCAATTTTTGAATAAATATGATTTAAATTCTACATAAAGATTATTTTAATATGTTGTGCACCACTGAGTCCTAGTACTCAGCGATGGCTGTTATTGCTGTCACAGATTTAGAGACTAGAGGAGCAGCAGATTGAGCTACTGAGGACTGAGGAGCTACCTGCTTTAAAGTTATCGGGTATATTTTATACCCTGACTGTAAAAATTTATTTTGATGTATGTAAAGGTATGGACATGTAAAACTGGTCTTGAACAGTTTGTATAAAGTTTGTAATAAATTTTAGTTTGAATTTCTCTTAGTGTAAATTTTTGTAATGATGTATATAAATTGTTTTATCTTTAATGAAATATGAATGGAAGTATTTTGCTTTAAATTGAATGAAATTGATTAATGGTATTTTGATAATTGTTGAATATTAGAAATTATGGATTTGAATTTTTGAAAATTGATAAATGATGTTGAAATTGATTGGGATGGTTGTGAATTTGAAGAAGTTGTTGAGACAAATTATTGGAAGTGTTTTTTTCAGGTGTTTGAAGAACTGTTTTCTCAAAATACAAACGGCACTCTGCCAAAATTTCTATAAAATTTGCAGAAAAATAAAATGGGCCAAAAATTTTAACTAGTTTTCAACTTTAATTAAATGTTTTAATACCTATTAGAAAATGCTCACCACTTATAAAAGTAAGAGAATTGTTTTAAAATCCCTTGTAGGGTATTTAATGAGTTATCGGTAGGTGAAGTTTGGTAGTTCATTAGGTATTCTACGGGATCATGTTATGCCTTATAGAGGGGTAAGGTGTAACATGTTTTAGTGGTATCAGAGCAAAATTTTTAAAGCACGTTTTAACTTATGAATTTGTGTCTTTTCTTTGTTAAGTACAATTGCTCAATGTCCTTATTTGTTACATACAGTGCATTACATCATAAATATGAACTAGTAGAGGGAATCTCCTTGTGTTATTTGTTCAGGAGATACCCTAACTTCAGATTTATATGGAAGAAGGGGATCGCTCAGTTGAGCAATCTGTTGAAGCTGAGGCACAAGGGGAAGCCCCAGCTCTACAAAATATCAGTGAATCAATAGCACTAGCCCCACAAATGCCGCAATTTCCTGCACCGTTCGCACAGTAGATGGCTGCGATGTTTCAACAAATGGCTGGGGGTATGCCTGCTCAAGCTCCACCCCAGATAGCTGTGGTACAACCACAGCCTCCAACCAGACAGTATGACAACTTATTGAAGTATGGAGCTACTGAATTCAAGGGTACAGTGGACCCTTTAGAGGCAGAGCAATGGCTTGAAAGGATGGATAGAGTGATTGAGAAGCTGCATGTGACACCCCTTACCCGTGTACAGTATACCCGAGTAAGTAATGCCACACGGTGTACTGGCACACTCTAATATACCTTAATTAATTTATATCATGCTTTTGAATATAATTTGTGAAATATAATTTATTTTAAGCCATTTACCGAAATTATTACTTATTTGAGGTTCCGAAAATTTTAAAGAAAATCCGTGATCTGGCTAAAAATGGAGAAAACAGTTCTTCGGAACCTGTTAAAACACTTCCAAATAATTTTCCAAACAATCCCAACTTCAATTCATCAACAAAGTCTCAATATCAAGATCTCAATAATTTTCAATTTCAATTCTCAACACCCTTTTCATTTTTCAACATCCATTTCTCATAATACTCATATACAAACAATAAATAAAGGCTCAAATTTTGCATTCATAATCATAACTTTCATTATTTACATGAACATCAAAATACTATTCATAGATCCAAATACATATGAGAAGATAAAAATTTAGTTACAAAATATCAAAATGACGCCTAGTGCCCTACCAATGCACTGCAGGTAGTGAGGTGACACGGACACTGTGCAGAGCTGCAGGATGAACTCACCCAATCTACGGTCTACTGGGCTCACGATCTGTTTCTCCAAAACCTACGCGTGGCAAAAGCAACGCGCTAAGCAATAATGCTTAGTGGTGCAATAATAAAATAAAAGAAATAGCAAGAAAATAGATATGTAGTGAATGTATATGTTTCATTTGTTTGAATTTGTATATTATTAACTTTGTCCACTTTCATTCATTTGGTTGCCCAAGTAACCTACACTAGACGACTGGACTGGATAACGGGTAAACTAGCACTGGGTATCTAGTACCTCGAGCCGTCACACCATCGGTCACATATGCATCTCCCGGTGTGCAACAGAACAGCTAACAAGCTGTAAATACATAAGGCACAAGGCCAAATCTCAATACAAGATCAGAATGGCTAAAAGCCATGAAATCACAGAATGGCATATTGCCATATGCAGTACTGCTAACTGAACCCTATTGGCATGCCAAACTATCCAAACCAATCTTGTTAGGTATACTAGGGCATTTGAAACTTTTAAATTCTTCAATTTGTGAATTTCAAGTTTTGATGTCACTATTCACCTCATTTGTCAACAAAAATGTTGACTTTTGGATAGAAAATAGGTGTATTGGTTTTAACACCCCAAACATACCACATTTTGTATTTAAAACTTGTTGGAATTGATTGTCATTTCCATTTCTCAACTTAAATCTAAGAGGGCAGAAATTTCAGTTTTTGAGACCCAACTTTACTGTTCCATTAGGCCCTGTTGCAGTGGGAATTTGAGGAAATGGTAAACATGAAAGTTGTTCATTTTTTTGTCTAGTTGAATTTCCTTTTTTGAATCACTCCATTTGGAATTTTTTAGCTCCAGATATGGTCCAAAAACCCAAGCTGGCCGGATTGCCAAAACTGCAGAATTACCATATCTACAGTAACATGAACAGTGACTAGAATCACTTGGTTGGATGGGTTCTGGCCATAATTTGGGGTAGGTTCCTTCATGAAAGTTTTTTTTCTATGTCTTAACTTGTTTCTGTAAAAATTTCAGGTCAATTGACCATATCTACAGTGAGTTATGGCCAAATGAACAGTTACTGTTCATTTGGTCATTTCTGCAGGTGCTATTGCAGGGTATCCGGATTGGGGCCAACTTTTGGTCCTCTTGCTTTGGTCATTTGGGCATGGTTTCTTCAGTAAAAATGTGCCATTATAAGCCTAGTTTCATGTCCAATTGGCCAAACACCAATTGGACCAACACAGCCCAAGTTATGGCAGTCCAAGTGGACTGAAATTTCAGTCCCTCTGCTGCTGTCCTAGGGCAGCCTACATCTTCACTTTGCCATACTATTTTTCAGTCCAAATTGTGGTCAACTTACCTAAAATAGTCACTAATTGACCATTAAAATTTTCTCTAACAATTTCCTAAGCCAAGTCAATTTTTCACTTCTCAAAACCCTAATTCCCATATGAGTTTTCACAAATTCCTTATTTAACTCTTTCATTCTTTGTATATGTATATGTATACACTTTAAACATAAGCTCTAGTTCACTCTAAGTCCATCAAAACAATCAAAATAATTCCTTCACAAGGGCTGCCAAAAATTCATAGTATGTATACACATAATTCTTGTTCATTTTAGTTACAATTCTTACTCAATTCAAGTTACAAATCATAAAAATAAAGAGTTTTAAGTATCTAATGCACTAACCTTGAATAGGGCAGATTTTTCCCAACTCAAAACTTCACTTTCTTTCCTCTTCTTGGCTGCCAAAAGCTTCCCCAAGAGATATGATTAAGTTTTAATGAAAGGAGTTAGGGTTTAGTGGTGTAACAAAGGAAGGAATTAAGCTTGCTTGATTGAACATCAATGGAGGGAGGAAAGGAAGAGGTTTCGGCTGGTTGGGGTCCAAAGGAAGAAGATGACATTTTTCTTTTATTTTCAGCCTCTTCAGTTTGTTTTAAGTGTCTTTGTTATATGGTGATTGGTGGACCATTTTTAAATGACATAATTATGATGTCACAATTCCCATTTACTTACTTTTCTTCTTACTTTTATTTTCTTATTTTCATTTCTCATTTTTAATAAATTTTTCATCAACATTAATTCATATTTTATGTCACAATATTTATTTACTCAATTGGACAAGTCGGCCAAAAATCACCTCTGAAGGCGAAATGACCAAAATGCCCTTCGTTCGGCTTAACGGGTCAAAATTGTCTGTACCGATTGAAAATTTTTTCTAGGTATTTTCTTGGCATTCTAATGCCATAGGAACCTCAGCAATCCTTCTCTGGAGTCCCACAAATTATTTTATAATTTTTCCACCGGGTCTAGGGCTCCTAGTTGCGAGAACCGCAACTTCCCTCCGGTTACCCATCGCTTGGGCACTGGCTCGTTTGACTTGGTTGTATTTTATTTCTAAAATTATTACTAAGTGTTTCTTATTAATATTTGAGTTAATTATGGTCCCTCACTTAAGTTTAATTATTTTTCCGAACGTTCTAGCTGTCCGGACTGACACCAGTCACCGGAACAGTAGAATGTACGGAGTTGTTACTGGGAGGGTGTTACAATGCACTGCCCAGATAAGTTGAAATTTGAATACTCTGTATCACTACTGCAAGGGGATGCGTATGATTGGTGGAAGACCATCCCCCACAACTTAGCTGAACTACCAGTACTGACCTGGGATGACTTCATTAAAGAATTCAGACAGAAATATGTCCCAGATGCATATGTGGATCAGAAACTACAAGAATTTCTGAGTCTGAAGCAAGGCAATAGATCAGTGGCAGAGTATGAGAGGGAGTTCTCCCACTTAAGCCACTATGCTGGGAGTCTCTTTTCTACCAGCAAGGCAAGGTGAAAGAGATTTGAGACGGGTTTGAAGCCCAGTTTGAGGATCCAAGTAGTGGGATTCAAACACAGCAACTTCTCTAAGCTCATCTCTCAAGCACTTGAGCTAGAAAGGATTGAATTAGAAGTGACACCTGTAAAAGAAAAATCAGAGAAGATTGAGAAAACAGAAAAAGATAAAGGTGAAAAGTTAGTAGAGCCAAGTTCTGGTGATACTTCTGGGAAGAGGAAGAAAATTGGGGGACCTAGTAGAGGTCGAGGTGGAAGGTTTGGAAGGGGCAGATTTTCTGAATAGAGACCTCTTAGGTCTAGTCAGCAGTCGAGCAAGGGTTCATATCCTGCCCGCCCCTGTGAGTCTTATGGCAAGATTCATGGGGGAGAATGCTATTGGGCAACAGAAGCCTGTTTTAACTATGGAGGCAAGGGCTATCTAGCTAAAGACTGCACCAGTGCTCCTAGATTTGGTCCAGCTCCTACAACTGCAAAAGGATCTATTAGAGTCCTACTCCCAAAGGTTCACAATCAGTTGGCAGAGGAAGAGGCAGAGATAGAGGCACTGCTCAGGTAGTCAAGGTACTGTTGGTCAGTCAGCACAAGGAAGTGTTTCAGCTAGAGTTTACATGATAAGACAGCGAGAAGAGGCTGAGACTTCTGATGTTGTAGCTGGTACATTCTCTATCTCTGATCAAGATGTATTTGTGCTATTTGATCCGAGTTCAACCCACTCATATGTTAGTGCTAGCATAGTCAGTTCACTTGCTGTTCCATGTGCTAAAATGGATTTTGAAGTGCTAGTAATTAGTCTGTTAGGACAAGAGGTTCGGGTCAACAGAATTTATAGAGACTGTCCTTTGGTGATCCAAGGACATGTTTTTCTGTTAGATTTGATTGAAATGCCCTTCAGAGATTATGATATCATCTTGGGCATGGATTGGTTAGCTAGGCATCACGCCATGATTGACTGTAGACTGAAGATAGTCACTTTTGGTTTCCCTCTGTATGGTGATGTGGTAATACATGGGGAGAGGCATTTACTGCCATCAAACATTATTTCGGCTGCACTAGCCAAAATGATGATTAGAAAGGGTTGTGAAGCATACTTGGCACATGTGATAGACACCCAAGTGGAGAGTCCAACACTGAGGGATATCCCTACGGTATGTGACTTTCTGGATATGTTTCCTGATGAATTGCCAGAATTACCTCTAGAAAGAGAGGTGCAGTTTGAGATTGATGTTATGCTTGGTGTGGACCCAATCTCTATAACACCATATAGAATGGCACCAACAGAATTGAAAGAGTTGAAAGTGCAGTTGCAAGAGCTGCTTGACAAGGGCTTTATCCACCCTAGTGTGTCACCTTGGGGAGCGCCAGTGTTGTTTGTTAAGAAGAAAAATGGCACTCTCCGCTTATGTATTGACTATCGGCAGTTGAATAAGGTGACAATAAGGAATAGATATCCATTGCCCCGCATTGATGACTTGTTTGATCAGTTGAGGGGTGCAGCTGTGTTCTCCAAAATTGACCTGAGATCAGGTTATTATCAGCTGAAAGTACAAGAGCAGAGTATTCCTAAAACTGCCTTCAGAACCCGCTATGGCCATTATGAGTTCTTGGTCATGCCATTCGGGTTGACTAATGCTCCTGCTGCTTTTATGGATCTGATGAACACTATCTTCTGACCATACCTAGACCAGTTTGTTGTGGTATTCATAGATGATATATTGGTCTATTCAAGGAGTGCAGAAGAGCATGATAGACATCTGCGGATTGTACCACAGACTTTGAGGGAGAAACAGCTATATGCCAAATTATCGAAATGTGAATTTTGGCTGAAAGAAATATCTTTATTGGGACATGTAGTATCAGTAAAAGGTATTAAGGTAGATCCAAATAAGATTGAAGCTGTCCTTAATTAGAGGCCACCCAGAAATATCACGGAGATTCGCAGTTTTGTGGGTTTAGCTAGATATTACCATCGATTTGTAAAGGGATTTTCCATGTTAGCATCTCCGTTGACCAAGTTGCTTAGGAAAGATGTGAAATTTCAGTGGACGGATAAATGCCAACAGAGTTTTGATGAGTTAAAGTGCTGTTTGACTGAGGCTCCAGTCCTAACTTTACCTACCCCGGGTAAAGAATATACAGTTTATAGTGATGCTTCTCACAATGGGTTAGGCTGTGTATTAATGCAAGATCGAAATGTCATTGCCTATGCATCACGCCAACTGAAACCGCATGAGAGGAATTATCCAACACATGATTTGAAGCTTGCAACTATTGTGTTTGCTCTTAAGATCTAGAGACACTATTTATATGGGGAAAAGTGCTACATCTACACAGATCATAAGAGTTTGAAGTATTTGGGCACTCAGAAAGAGTTGAATTTGAGACAGAGGAGATGGTTAGAGTTAATAAAGGACTATGATTGTCTGATAGACTATCAGCCAGGGAAAGCTAATGTAGTGGCTGACGCCTTAAGTCGCAAGACTATGGCAAGTCTACGGGTTACTCCTTTGTCTATGGTACATGAGTTGAGATCATTACATGCCAGCTTAGAGATTAATGATGAGGGGCAGACAGCAGTTGCATGGCATGTACAACCAGTATTGATTGATCAGATCAGAATGGCTACTCAGGATGATCAGAAGTATTAAAGGCTGTTGGAAGAAGTCCAGCAGGGCAAGAAACCAGAATTCTCAATAAGATATGATGGCCTATTGCTACACTAGGACAGAATGTGTGTTCCTAATGATGTTGATTTGAGGAAGATCATTTTGAAGGAAGCACATGAATCTCCTTTTGCCATACACCCTGGTGGCACAAAAATGTATAGAGGGCTAAAGGAGCATTACTGGTGGATGGGTATGAAAAGAGACGTGGTAGAGTTTGTTTCCAAATGCCTAACTTGTCAGTAAGTGAAGGCAGAGCATCAAGTACCCACTGGGTTGTTACATCAACTACCAGTACCAGAATGGAAATGGGAGAGAATAACGATGGATTTTGTTATAGGACTTCTGAGGACATAGAAAAGTCATGATGCAGTATGGGTCATTGTTGACAGACTAACCAAGTCTGCTCATTTTCTGCCAGTTCGGATGGACTACAGTTTTGAAAGATTGGCTAAGTTGTACACTGATGAGATTGTGAGACTGCATGGAGTGCCAGTATCCATCGTATCTGATAGAGATCCTAGGTTCACTTCTAGATTCTGGGGTAGTCTTCAAAGAGCCCTAGGAACTAGATTGAACTTCAGTACTGCATTCCACCCACAGACAGATGGCTAGTCTGAGAGAGTAATTCAGATCTTAGAGGACATGCTACAGGCTTCTGTGATTGAATTTGAGGGCAGTTGGGACACACACTTGCCTTTGATTTAGTTTGCTTACAACAAAAGCTACCAATCAAGCATTGGAATGCCTCCATATGAAGCTTTGTATGGTAGAAAATGCAGAACTCCCTTGTGTTGGGATGAAATAGGTGAAAGGAAGATGATTGGGCCTGAAATTGTTCAGCAGACTGAAGAGAAAATCATATTGATCAAAGATCGACTTAAGATTGCATCAGACAGTCAGAAGTCCTACATTGATTTAACGAGAAGGGATATTGAGTATGCAGTGGATGAGAAAGTATTCCTCAAGGTTTCCCCTTGGAAGAAAATTAGGAGATTCGGCAGAAAAGGGAAACTGAGTCCTCGTTTCATCGGGCCATATGAGGTTCTGGAAAGAGTGGGTCCTTTGGCATATCGATTGGCGCTACCTCAAAAGTTGGAAAAGATACATAATGCCTTCCATGTGTCTATGTTGAGGAGGTATCGATCAGACCCATCTCATGTACTACTAATAGAAGAAATTGAAGTAAATCCAGACCTCACATATGAAGAAGAACCCATAGAGATTCTGGCTTATGAGGTGAAGCAGCTACGGAATAAGCAAATACCGTTAGTGAAAGTACTGTGGAACCATCATTTGGGCCAAGAAGCTACTTGGGAACCAGAGGAGGACATGAGGAGACAAAACCCACAGCTGTTCAAAATTAATACCAGGTAAAATTTCGAGACAAAATTTATTTTAAGGGGGGGAGAATTGTAACACACCTATTTGCATAGCCTAGTATATTTCACTATCCCGGTGACCGGTGTCGGTCCGGACAATTAAGGGGATTAGAACCATACTTAAGATAACTAGATAAGCCATAAACACAAATAATTAGTAATTGCCATTTAGTTAAGTATAAATAAGAAAAATAGAACATAAGAAGTTAAATGAGCCGAGAGTCACAGCGATGGGTGACCTTCTAAGGAAGGAATGCAAAGTCGATTTAAAATTTCGAACAGTAAAATATGACGCTGCGGTCCTTAGGACCATTGTGAACACAGTGAAAAAGAGAAAATCACAAAAAAGAATTGTTAAGCTAGTCAAATAATTAGGTAAGGGATCCGGAAGAAATATTAAATTATTTGCAAACCAGGTCAAACCGGCGAGGGGCAATTTGGTCAATTGGCCCCGAGAGCTGACTCCTGACCTAACTGCCAAATAAAATCAGAGAAAAGAAAATTACGGAATCAGGAATTAAATTAAAGAACTAATGGAAAAATAAATAAAAAAAAGAAAAAGAAAAAGGGAAAAGTGGCATCCTAATGCATGACATAATAAATCTAATTTTAAATTTTGAAAAATGGGCTAATTATCTACTTAAGTGACCAAATAAAAAAAAGGAAGAAATTAAATTAAAAGAAAAATCATTTTTGTTGTCTTCATCCTCATTATTGCCGTCCACCTCTCCTCTCTCATCTCTCTCATTTTCTTAACCTCTTCCATTGAAGCTCACTAAAAAGCTTCTTAAACCCAAGATTTGAGCCATAAAATTTATAAATTTCTTAGTTAAAACTTGTAGTTGAGTCTTGTTAAGAAGATTGAAAAGAGAAAAATTGAAGAAATCTTAAAGAATCAAGAAGTTAGAAAGCTCCATTTGAGGTAAGCTCTCTTTCTTAATTTTGATTGAATTATAAGTATAGAAGTAAGATGAAAGTGGTTAGAAATACATGAAAACATGCAAAATCATGCCTATCTAGAACCCTAGGAATTTCGGCCAGCAGCAAACTAGTGTTGAAATGGGTGATTTTGATCCAAATAATGAAGTGGATAAGTGTAAGTGAGGGTATGAGTACTAAATATGCATTTAGAATTCAACAAATGAGTTAGATATGAAAGTTAGGGTTTGGACCTAGGGTTTTGGAAGAAAAAAATGTGAGAATGTGTTAAATGGTGTGTTGGACTTGGTTTGAGATAAGAAATGGTCATTTGGGACCAATTGGAGTATGTTAGAAGTGTTGGAACCAAATGCAAATTCGGGTTGCTTAGGGTCATGCTGCAGGCAGCAGGACCAAGGTCCCTTTGAGGGACTAAAACTGAAAATTTACAAGTCTAATTGGTATGAGACCAATTGAGAATAAAAATAGACACAAAATGGAACATTTTTCATTTAGGAAGCATGCCCAAAAAGTGACGAAAACCTAGTGAACAGATTGACCAAATCCGGAATTGGCAATCTGACCTGTACAAAAATGACCAAATGAACAGTATTGGTCATAACTTGGGCTAGGCAGGTCTAAATGACCTGAAATTTTACCAGTGGAAAGTTGAGTTATAGACCTAAAACTTTCATGAAGAATACAACCCTAAATTATGCCCTTAACCAAGTCATTTGGCCACCCAAATTTGGTGACCTAAAATCTGCCAAAACCAGTTTGGTGCCCAGAAATCTGGGTTAAGTCCAATCCGGCAGCCATGATTCAAATGGCTATAACTTGATCTACAAAACTCCAAATGGAGTGATTCAAAAAGGAGAATAAATTTAAGACAATAGGGAACATTTTCTAAGAGGAAAGTTTTGCTAAATTCTAATAGAAAAATGACCAATGGAACAATGCAACATAAGACACCAAAACTGAAAAATTACAAATTTGCCTAAAAGACTTAGATTTTGAGTAAACAACCAAAACCAGCAAATTTTGTTATCAAAATGTGGTATGTGGGTGAAGTTGGAATTCCCATACCTATTAAGCCTTAGAAAGCCAACAAATTAACTTGAATAGTATCATAAATAGTAACTCCGAAGCACAAATTTTAAAGAACGTCAAGTTTAGCATATTAAAGCTAGGTATAAGTGAATTTGAATTTATTTTTGGATTAATCATGAGTTGTGATGCTGAAACACTGTGAAACTGTGTGTTTCAGTGGAAAAGAACACGAAAAAGAACCCGAGGAATCGAGTCAAGGCCAAGAGGTGACTCGCTTAAGGTTTGTGCACAACGTAGAATTTCTGTAAAATTTCTTCTGCATATTATTTTGAATAATTTGAAATATTGAATTGTGACACCATTGTGATGAAATATTTATTATGCTTTTGATGTAAATTGTTGAAAGTTATTTGTGTATATTTGAGATGGCATAAATGTTTAGTAAATTGTTAAGATAAGTTTTGAAACTACAGTGTCTTGACCATATATTTGAACACCTCACTAGCATAACTAATAGGGGTAATCAGTTTCGAATTTTGATTCCTACTCTGGCTGAGTGTTGAGGTGTGTGCCAGTAGAAGAAGAAATTGAATGGATATCCATATATTTGAGCTAGCTAGCCTTGTGATGTGACTTCTCCTTAGCCTCTGGCTATTGAGATTATATTTGTTTCGAATGGCATGATATAACTGTGGGTTTTATGAAATTAGTTTTGACACTTCGAAATGAAATTGTTTGGATTAAAATCTCATAATTCATGTTTTGTGGTTAATTCTCTCAGATTGAGCTGCTGAGGACTGAGGAGCTACCTGCTTTGAAGTTATCGGGTATATTTTATACTCTGACTGTAAAAATTTATTTTGATGTATGTAATGTATGTAAAGGTATAGACATGTAAAACTGGTCTTAAGCAGTCTGTATAAAGTTTGTATAAAGTTTGTATTAAATTTTAGTTTGAATTTCTCTTAGTGTAAATTTTTGTAATGATGTATATAAATTATTTTATCTTTAATGAAATATGAATGGAAGTATTTTGCTTTAAATTGAATGAAATTGATTAATGGTATTTTGATGATTGTTGAATATTGGAAATTATGGATTTGAATTTTTGGAAATTGATAAATGATGTTCAAATTGATTGGGATGGTTGTAAATTTGAAGAAGTTGTTGAGACAAATTATTGGAAGTGTTTTTTTCAGGTGTTTGAAGAACTGTTTTCTCAAAATACAAACGGCACTCTGCCGAAATTTCTATAAAATTTGCGAAAAAATAAAATGAGCCAAAAATTTTAACTAGTTTTCAACTTTATTTAAATGTTTTAATACCTATTAGAAAATGCTCACCACTTATAAAAGTAAGGAAATTATTTTAAAATCTCTTGTAGGGTACTTAATGAGTTATCGGTAGGTGAAGTTCAGTAGTTCATTAGGTATTCTACGGGATCATGTTATGCCTTATAGAGGGGTAAGATGTGACAAATCATTTATATAATGTACAAATAAATCTAGAATTTATACTTATACTTATATTCTTATGAAAGTCACATTTGTAATGTTATTTAAGTTATAATTCTTCTACTAGTCTTTTTATCACTTCCTTGATACTTTCTAAGTTGTTTACAATCATTTCGTAATATTTAAAATTTTTAGAACCAGTTTAATTTACTTCAAATCATTCTAAGGAATAAATTTTTGGAACTAATCTAATTTATTTCAGAACTTCTTCTCATTTAATTACTTTCTAGCATTTTTAATTGCTAATATTCATAACTTATTTTAATAAATTAGACTGCCCAAGTAACCTACGACAGGCTGACTAAACTGTATAACGGGTCGTTGGCACTGGACACCGCTGTGCCTTAGGCTGTCATACTATGGGACGCAGAACGTTAATCACGTATGCAGTCAGTATGGCTAAAAAGCCATGATAACACATAATCGGGCATTAAGCCATGAGTGCGAGCATAAAGCCATGAATGTGGGCATAAAGCCATGAATACGGATATAAAGCCTTTCGCAGTACTGCTAAAACAATACCCTATTGGCATGCCAAACTATCCAATCTAACGCACATGTCTAGGCAATACAAGGGCACATAATATCATTAAATATTAATATATTGTGTTTTATGACTTCATTATTTCATAAAAATTTTCAATTATAATGTATACATTCATTTGATCATATATATGATCACAATTCACATCAATTATCCTTTTATATTATTATACTCAAAGTACTTTTCCTTTCTATAATAATAAGAACTAATGTCTGATTCATACATTAATATGGTTCATTTATTCATTCATTATGTTATTCATATTGATCACAATTCAAAACAATAGTTCACATGTATCATTGTATTCAAAATATTTTTCCTTTCTCATTTATATATTTTATGAATTCTATTTGTGATGGGCATATAAGCCCTAACTACCTATTCACATCAATTAGGTGACTTACTTTTCATGTTTCAACCAATCCATGAACATTTCATGGATTTCAAATTTATGGCCTTAATTTCCCTTTAACAATATAATTCTTACACTTTGTGTCTTTATATTGCTATTCACTCAAATTGTTGACTTTTTAATACATAATGAATTTATTGAATCTAAGTTCACCAAGATATCACATTTTGCATTCTAAAGTTATTGGTATTGGTTGCCAATACCATTTCAAAGCTTAGTGTCAGTTATTCACAATTTTCAAATTTCAAGCACTAAGTTTACTGTTCCATTGGTCATTTGTACAGTAGGAATTTAGTAAAATTGTCTTCATGAAAGTTGTTCCTTATTGTGTCTAGATATATTTATTTTTTTGAATAACTCCATTTGGAGTTTTGTAGCTCAAGTTATGATCATTTTACTATAACTGGCCGGATTGACCTGTACCCAGAATTTATGGGTAATTTGGTTCTGCCATATTTGGTGACCTAAGTTTGGTTGGCAATTTGACTAGGTTATGGTCAGAATTTGGATTTATGTTCTTCATGAAAGTTGTAGGACTATGTCTCAGATTTTTGTTAGTAAAATTTCAGGTCAATTGGACCTTTCTACACTAAGTTATGACCAAATGAATAAATACTGTTCATTTGGTCATTTTGCACAGGCAGAATGCAAGTCACCCAGATTAGGGCAATTTTTAGGTCAACTTGGTTTGGTTTTCTGGGCAGGGTTTCTTCACCAAAATTGTACCATTATGTGTCTATTTTCATTTCCAATTGGCTTTGTACCAATTGAACCTATACAACTCTATTTATAGCTACCCAAACCTGCTGGACTCACAACTAGTCCTGCAGGTCACCAAAGGCAGCATGCCTAAACTCAACTCCATTATCCTTACTCACTTCAATTCCTCCTCACACACATTTAAATGGTCACTAATTGACTATTACAAGGTTAATATACTATTTCATAAGCAAAACTCCAAATTTTTTCACAAACCCTAATTCCCAAGTGTCCATTTCATGCTTTTCATGTCATCTAACACATCCAAGACACATAGTTCAACATCTAACTCAAGTTATCTCATCACAAACCACTTCTAAACAATTCAAGTCATACAAATCAACAAATCTCATCTTTCTCCCATGGCTGCAAATTTTCATACACACTTCAATATAATTGTTTTCTTCAATTTTACAATAAATTCTCATTTAACTTGTCTTCCTAACAAAGATTAAAAGATATGGAAGTGAGTATAGGCACTAACCTCTTTTGCTAACTATTCCAAGTCTCTAAAACTTCCTTTTTCCTTCCTCTTTTTATTGCCTAGAGGTTGTTCAAGTTGCAAGATCAATTTTTTGTGAAGCAAGGTTGTGGTTTCAAGGTGAGTTGGTGGGTTGAATCAAGCTTGCTTTAAGCTTCCATGGAGGAATGGGTTATGGGTGAGGGAAATGTCTGGTTTGGTGAGGAAGAAGCAGAATTATTTTGCCAAGTTTTGGTCATCCTTATCCCTTTTAATGACTTTAATAAATTGTGATTAGTGGAGGAAATTTAAATGACATCATATGATGTTATAATTAGCATTTTCTTTTCTTCTCTTCTCTAATCATTTCCAATTTAATTTTTAGCAATATTTATTCACATTTTATGTCATAATAATTATTTAATTAACTGGACAAATCGGCCAAAAATCATCTCTGAAGACGAAATGACCAAAATGCCCTCCGTTTGGCTTAACAGACTAAAATTGTTTGTACCAATCGAAAAATTTTTCTAAACCTTTTCTTGGCATTCTAATGCCATAGGAACCTCAATGACTCTTTTCTAGAGACCCAAAAATTATTTCATGAATTTTTTTCCCTAGTTTAGAGCTTCTAGTTGCGAAGACCGCAACTTCCCACTGGGTTTTCCATCGCTAGGGCACCGACTCATTTAACTTGGTTGTATTTTATTTCTTAAATTTTTCCTAAATTTTTCTTATTAATATTTGAGTTAATTTTGGCTCCTTACTTTAGTCTAAATATTTTTCCAAACGTTCTAACTGTCCAGACTGACACCGGTCACCGAAACAGTAGAATGTACGGAATTACTACAATGAGGGTGTTACAAATTGTAGGGACTAAATTATAATTTTTTAAATTGTGGTTGTTGACTGTTTGGATGGGCCCAGGAGGGGCCATGTAATGTGATTGAGTTGTGGATGTGTGGCTTGTGAATATAAATGTGCATTTTAAATCCTTTTTCAGGTTGGATAGGTCCTAGGTATAGGGGAGACTCTGCTAAATTTTTGGCACGACCTAGGGTGTCTTTGGTCTTTTCCAGGCTTGTATTGAGTCAAGTATATTAATTAATTGCTATGAAATTGTCAGGTGAGCCAGGACAACCTTCCTCCTCCTCCCAGCCGCCGCAGTGACCTCGGTTAAGTCTGTGAGTAAATTATTAATTTTAATTATAATTTCGATATTATTATATGTTCAAGCATGCCCATGCATCACTTATAAATATGTATCTATATATTTAAATACTAGGCACATTTTATATTGCATTCATAATTGATGAAGTGCCATAGATGTTATTTGTGATAATTTAGAGCAGTGTGCGTGCGTTGGCGTGCGTGAGGTATGGTATTGTATATGGACAGGATGGGTAGACACTACTTGAGAGACACTCGCTGGGACTCGGTCCTTTATGGATAAGCCGGGGTAGACATGGCTTGAGAGACACTCGCTGGGACCCCGCATTTGATTTATTAAGCGAAAGTCCGGCTTGAGAGACACTCGCTGGTAGAGGTTGGTTTAAGAGAGCTGTATAGGGGATGTAACATCCCCACTGTACGTATTCTATACGTTCTATTGCTCTAGTGGCCAAATAACAATCCAGGCAAGTTAGGATGTCTGGAACTACACTTCGGTGATAGTGAACAGACATATAATGATGAAATAAATAAAAATAAAGTACAAGAAAAATCAAAGAAAAATGAAAGAGAGAAAATGAAGCTAAGTTAAACGAGCCGGCACCACAGCGATGGGTGACCGCACTGGGAAGGCCGTTGCCAACCCCAAGACTGTGGGGAAGCCTCGGAATTTAATTTTGAGGCATAAATAAAGGTTTATTGAAATGTAATTGACACTAGAAATATCAAAGAAAAAATAATAAATTAGTACAAAGAAAAATGAAAAATCAAGAAACAGACAAAAATCAGTGTTACCGAAAAATCAGGAATATAACCCGAAGTGGGGTATTTTGGTCATTTGACACCTAGAGTTGCCTTTTGACCTCAATTTCCATTAAAAATAAATGATATTACACTTTATAAATATCATGAAAAATTAAATTGTGATACATTATAAGAATAGTGAAAGAAATGGGGGATAAAATCTAATTTATGAAACTTTGAATAATTAACATTAAAATCTAAGTTAGTGCTCCACTAACTCTTAATTTGGGACACTTAAATATTCCTTTGGGACAGCAAAACCATCATCTTCCACCTTGAGAAATAACCAGCCAAGAGAAATGAAGTTCACCATGGAAATCACCATGGACGTCCCACATGCAACCTCCATGGGTGCATGATCAAGCCACCATTTCTACTTAGTTCCTTCATTAAAGCTTGCCTATTCACCTTGGGGAAGATATTGGCAAAAAGAAAAACAAGATTTGGTGAAGTTTTGATAAGCTCCAAAAGTGGTAATTGCCCAAAACCTCTCCCTTGCCTTAGTAAACCTTGTGTTTAGGTTGAGGTGAGTATTTTGGTTAAGAGAAATGAAGAAAATCTTGAGAAATGAAATGGTCCATTTTTGGCAGCCATGAATATATGTTGTAGTTAAATTTTTCTTATCTCTGATGGATGGAAACTAAGGTTGAATAACTTAAATGTAGGAAGTAGTAAGTTAAAATCTAAGTATGTGCATGTAGTGCTTGAATTAAGGGTGTGTAATGGAACCTTAATGCTTTGGACAAACTGCCATGTTTGGCAGTCTATTAAACCATGAATTTATGTGTGAACATAGTTATTAATGAAATATGCTAATATTAAATTGTGGGCAGCAAGTGTAAGTGATATTGAAGTATGATTATGTTAAATTGTATGTGTAATATTGACATTGAGATATGTTGAATTTTGGTGGAAGTGAATGTTGAACTTAATGGTGAATTGTGTGCATTGAGCACTTGAATATTCTGGCCAAAATTGTTGCTGGAATTGTGTACAATATATATATATATATATATATATATATATATATATATATATATATATATATATATATATATATATATATATATGAAAGTTTTATTGATTAAATATTGAAGTAATGAGGAGGAGAAGGAATATCAAATTGGAAGTGTATGTGCTTTGTGCAGGTTGTGTATTGAAGGCAGTACCTAAATTAGGCCATAGGTTCCAAACTATGAACCCAATTGGTATGAGGCCAATGAGGGCTGAAACTAGACACCAAATAGGCCAACTTTCATGTAGAAATGTTGCCAAAATTCTGCCTAAAAACTGACCTTAAAAATGACCAAATCCGGATTAGCAACCTTGAAACCCAAATTTTTGACCATATGAACAGTAGTCATTGGGATGACCATAACTCACTCAAAACAGGTCCAATTGACCTAAAATATTTACCATGGTTAGTTTAGACATATATCTACAATTGTTATGAAGACACCTAGTCCCAAAAATGGCCAAAACCAAGTCAAATGGCTTGCACAAGTTCGGGTACAAAAACTGCCGAACCAAAAGTGACCTAAAAATTGACCAAATTTTGCACTAAAGGTGCAATCTGTCCAGCTTTAGTAAATTGACCATAGCTTGGTCTATACAACTCAGAATGACCTGAAATTTTGCCCCACATGCAATAAGACATAGAGCTACAATTTTGCTTTTTTGATCAGAAGTTAAAAACCAAGAGAAATAGGACTTTAAGCTAGACCAATCTAGCACACAAAAATTAAGAATTTGACATTTTACATTCAATGATGCTTGAAGCATTTTGGCAATGAATGCCAACTTGTAAAAATGGTAAATGGCACTATATTGGCAGCATATTGAGATATAAATTGTGACATATTGATGCTAGAAACAACTTATCCATATTACCTAAAAGGTCAACATATGCATTGACTTGTGAATTATATAATAGTTAGTAAACTCCAAAGATTGAAGAATTAAACAATTAATTTATAATGTGCCCTAGTTTGCCTAGTTGACTAGTATGAATAGGTTGGCATACCAATAGGATTCTGACAGCTGTTCTGTAAATGGCTTTATGCCATACTGTGTTTTTACGGCTTATTATGCCGCACTGTGACTTTAATAGCCTACAGCTATACATATTGTGTATTTATTAATGGCTTATCGCCAGATTGACTATATGGCTTTTTAGCCACGCTATTTGCACACCGGGAGACACTTTGTGACCGATGGTGTGACAGCCCGAGGTACTAGGTACCCAGTGCCAGTATATCCATTTATCCAGTCTGGTCAGTATATAGGCTACACAGGCAGTAATTCAAGTACTATTAAATTCAAATACCTAAATCCAGTCTACTAACATACAGCACCACCAAAAATTCGTAAACACTTTATTTACTTTATTTTAGTGTATATTTCTTTATATTTGGCACCACTAAGCAAAATTGCTTAGCGCGTTGCTTTTGTAATGCGTAAGTATGGGAGACACAGCTGGGGAGCCCAGTAGACCTACGACCGGGTGAGACATCGGATGCACAGGAGTCCATAGTCATCTACACTGCATTGCATACATGGTAGGACTTAGGATATCTTATATTTTGTACTTTTATTGTATCTTTAAAATTCGGCCTTGTATTTTGTAATATTATAAAAGCTTTAAAGTTTGTAATATCTTATACATATTAAATAACATGGAAATTTTCTGGATATATTTGAATTATTATGGACTGTATTATGGAACTCTTTAATGACTGTAAAAGTCTATTGACTTTACTGAGAAATAAAGACTGTGAAATATTTGAGATTTTGATATTATCATATTAAACTATTTTCAACAGGTTTGGAAGGACAGTTTGTCCGAAATACAGATGGCACCTTGCCAAATTTTTATTACCATTTTTAAAACACTGATTTTATTAAAGTGTGAAAATAGAACTAGTATGCTACGAATAGCACATAAAGACTTCTTAAAATCAAATTGAGTTTAGAAAATGTGATAATCACAGACTAAGTGCTCCGGCACGGCGTGCTACAGTATGCAGTGTAGCACGCCTTACTCGGCTACACTTTTGACGGGTGAGGGGTGTTACATTTAGTGGTATCAGAGCACGGTTTAGGCGTTTCTAGACTTAGATAAATTGCATATCATGCATTGCATTGTAAGTGTTAAGATGACTCTAATGCAAGTCTTTTGATTTGTTTTGTTATTTTGATCAGAATATGGACTCCACATCGCAGAGAGCGGTAGATGAGGAAGTGGAAAGTCATGCTCCATCTATGACTGAACCAGGAGACAGGAGGGAACCTGCTCCACCAGTACCAGGTGCACCAGCCACATTTCAGCAAATGGCTGAGTTCTTTAGACAGATGGCAGGAGTTATGCCACCACCACCACCACCTCCACATTAAAAATCTCATATGGAGAGATTCAAGAAGTTTAGAGCAGTGGACTTTCTAGGCAAAAGGGAAGATGATTCTGTCACAGCTGAAAACTGGTTGGACAGAATTGGAAGAGTCTTGAAACAACTTCATTGTACTCCATAGCAAAATTTGGAAGCTGCTGTATCACTACTGCAAGATGATGCATACCAGTGGTGGGATACAATAACTAGTGAGGTGCCACCATAACAGATAACTTGGGATTTCTTTCTCACTGAGTTCAGAAAGAAGTATGTGGGCAGTGTATACCTGGAAGAGAAGAGAAGGGAGTTTATTACCCGACGCCAGAGACAGCTGACAGTGGCTGAATATGAAAGAGAATTTGTCAGACTGAGCTGCTATGGACGGGAAATAGTCTCTAATGAGGCAGAGAGATGCAAGAGATTTGAGAAAGGACTCAATGATAATATTAAAGTAATGATTATAGCCTTGGGGATTACAGAGTTTGCAAAATTAGTGGAAGCTGCACTGAAGGTTGAAAAAGTTAGAATGAATGAGCAGAATAGAAGGGACAGACAGCAGAAAAGAGGTCAGGGTCAGACCGGTACATCTTCTGCCCCTAGCAAGAAATTCAAAGATTCACCTACTCAGAGTTTCAGTATAGCACCAAGTCAGGGTCAGTCACAGAGGCCCAAATCTCAGTTTGCACCAAGGAGAGGTCAGTCCACCCCTTCAATGGCTAGCTCTCTAGGGACAGGGTACAGGGGACCAGCCCCAACAGTATCTGTTGCTTGCCCACATTGCCAAAAATGGCATAAGGGTGAATGTTGGAGGATGATAGGTGCTTGTTTACGGTGTGGATCTACAGACCACCTAGTCCGAGATTATCCTCGTAGAACTGCTACATCCACTCCAGTATCAACTGATAGGCCTGCCCCTCCAGCTCTAAGGGGTAAAAGGCCGGGTAAGGCTGAGGCAGTCGGTACTTCACAGAAACCTGTATCAGAATCTGTTGAGAGAGCAGAAGGCAGAAAACCAGCCAGAGCCTATGCTATACGGGCACAGGAGGAACAGGATGCTCCAGATGTCATCAAGGGTACGTTCCTCCTTTATAATACTTTTGTGCATGCATTAGTGGATCCTGGATCTACTCATTCATATATTTGTATCAAGCTGCCCGTAAAAAAGGGAATACCAGTAGAGGAAAGTGACCAAGACATCCTGGTCACAAATTCGCTAGGCCACAGTGTGGTAGTAAACAAAGTGTATAAGGGCTGTCCATTGAATATTCAAGGGAAAGAGTTCTCAGCAGACTTAATCGAATTGCCTTTCCATGAGTTTAATGTGATTTTGGGAATGGACTGGTTATCCCATCATCAGGCAATAGTAGATTGTAAATTAAAGAGAATCTCTCTGAAAACTGCTGAGAACGAAGAAATAATAGTAGTGAGTGAAAGGACATATTTCTTGTCCAATGTCATCTCAGCTACAGTTGCAAGGAGATGGTTGAGAAAAGGGTGTGAAGCCTATCTGGCACACGTGGTTGACACTAGGCAGGGTAAACTTGACTTGTCTGACATACCCACAATAAGGGATTTCTCTGAGGTATTTCCTGAGGAATTGCCTAGTTTGCCACCAGAAAGGGAAGTTGAATTTGCTATTGAGATTATGCCGGGTATAGCTCCAATTTCAATTGCTCCATATAGGATGGCACCTGCTGAATTGAGAGAGTTAAAAATCCAGCTACAAGAATTACTAGACAAGGGGTTCATACGCCCCAGTGTGTCACCGTGGGTAGCTCCGGTATTGTTTGTAAAGAAGAAAGATGGGACACTGAGGTTATGTGTTGACTACCGGCAGTTAAACAGAGTAACAGTGAAGAACAAGTATCCGTTGCCTAGAATTGACGATCTGTTTGATCAGTTGAAGGGAGCCGGTGTGTTTTCTAAGATTGATCTCAGATCAAGGTATCATCAGCTAAGGGTTAAGGATGCAGCTGTGCCTAAGACTGCATTTAGAACCCGGTATGGGCATTATGAATTCCTGGTGATGCCATTTGGGCTAACAAACGCTCCAGCAACATTCATGGACCTTATGAACTGTATCTTCCATCCATACTTAGATCGGTTCATAGTGGTCTTCATTGATGACATCCTAGTATATTCCAAGGATAAAGCAGAACATGATGAGCATTTGAGAATTGTTCTGCAGACTCTAAAAGAGAATAAATTGTATGCTAAATTGTCTAAGTGTGAGTTCTGGTTGAATGAGATTGCATTCCTTGGACATGTAGTATCAGCTGAAGGGATTAGAGTGGATCCCAAGAAGATTGAAGCAGTGATGGAATGGAAGCCTCCCAGAAATACAACTGAGATTAGAAGTTTCTTGGGATTAGCTGGATATTATAGAAGATTTGTAAAGGGATTTTCCCTGATAGCTGCTCCAATGACCAAATTACTACACAAGAATATGAAATTTGACTGGAATGACAAGTGTCAAGCCAGTTTTGAGAGTCTGAAGGCTATGTTGACAGAGGCACCAGTGTTAACACAGCCAATGTCTGGAAAAGACTTTGTAGTCTACAGTGATGCCTCACACAATGGTTTAGGGTGTGTACTCATGCAAGAAGGGAAAGTGGTCGCATATGCTTCCAGGCAGTTAAGGCTACATGAAAAGAATTACCCTCCTCATGATTTAGAGTTAGCAGCAATTATCTTCGCATTGAAGATATGGAGGCATTACTTGTATGGAGAAAAATGCTACATATACACAGACTATAAGAGTCTGAAGTATCTGCCAACCCAGAAGGAACTTAATTTGAGACAGAGGCGATGGATTGAATTCCTGAAAGATTATGATTGTGTGATTGACTACCACCCTAGGAAGGCAAATGTAGTCACTGATGCTTTAAGCAGAAAATCTATTTTAGCATTAAGATCTCTGAATGCCCAACTATCCTTAACTCATGATGGAGTTATTTTGGCTGAGTTGTAAGTGAAGCCGAATCTGTTACAACAGATACACGATGGGCAGAAGACAGATGAGAAATTAATGGCTGTTATGGGCAAAATCACTGAGGGGAAGGAAACTAAATATGAAGTGAAAGAAAATGGGTGTCTGTACTATAAAGAAAGAGTATGTGTACCAGATGATAAAGAGTTGAAAACCAGTATTCTGAAAGAAGCACATAACAGTGTGTATGCTATGCACCCAGGAAGCACAAAAATGTACCATGACCTGAAACTCCGATACTGGTGGCCAGGTATGAAGGACATAGTTGACTATGTAACTAGATGCTTGACATGTCAGCAAGTCAAAGCAGAACATCAAGTTCCATCAGGTTTGTTACAGCCCATAAACATACCTGAATGGAAATGGGATCGAGTCACTATGGACTTTGTCAGTGGTCTACCTCTCACTAAGAAGAAGCATGATGCAGTATGGGTGATTGTGGATAGGTTAACCAAATCAGCACATTTTCTGCCAGTCAAAACTGACTACTCACTGGAAAAGCTAGCAAAATTGTACATCAGTAAGATAGTTAGACTACATGGAATTCCACTTTCCATTATATCTGATAGAGACCCGAGGTTTACATCTAGATTTTGGAAGAAATTACAAGAATCCTTGGGCACACAACTCCATTTTAGTACGGCTTTTCATCCTTAGACGGATGGACAGTCAGAAAGAATAATCCAGGTAAATTTTGAAACTCATTAAGTTATTACAAACAATAAACTGATAATAATGATAGTAATAACTGAATATGTGTAATAGGTCCTCGAGGATATGCTGAGAAGTTGTGTTATTAAGTTTGAGGGAAGTTGGGACAGATACCTTCCACTGGCAGAATTTGCATATAATAATAGCTATCAAGCTAGCATACAAATGGCACCCTATGAAGCACTGTATGGGAGAAAATGCAGAACACCTGTATGTTGGACTGAATTGGGTGAAGATAAGCCGAGGGGCTGCACTAATAAAAATGCAGAGGAAAAGGTGAAACTGATAAAGGCCAATTTGAAAGTTGCCTCAGACCGACAGAAATCTTATGCTGACTTGAGGAGAAAAGACATTGAATATGAAGTTGGCGAGAAGGTATTTCTCAAAGTATCACCATGGAAGAAAGTGTTGAGATTCGGGAAAAAGGGAAAATCAAGCCCTAGGTTCATTGGCCCATATGAAGTTATTGAACGTGTGGGACTAGTAGCCTATCGATTAGCCTTACCACCTGAGCTGGACAAGATACATAATGTGTTCCATGTCTCGATGCTCAAAAGATACAGATCAGATCCTTCACATGTCATCTCAGCAGAAGAAATTATGGTACAACCTGACCTGACATATGAAGAAGAACCAATTAAAATCTTGGCACGAGAGGTAAAAGAGCTCAGAAATAAGACAATTCCACTAGTGAAAATCCTATGGAGACACCACAACACGGAAGAGGCAAAATGGGAGAGCGAGGAGACAATGAGGTAACAGTTCCCTCAGCTCTTCACATCAGGTAAATTTCGAGGACAAAATTTTTATTTAGAGGGGAAGAGTTGTAACATCCCCACTGTACGTATTCTGTACGTTCTATTGCTCCAGTGGTCAAATAACAATCCAGGCAAGTTAGGATGTCTGGAACTACACTTCGGTGATAGTGAACAGACATATAATGATGAAATAAATAAAAATAAAGTACAAGAAAAATCAAAGAAAAATGAAAAAGAGAAAATAAAGCTAAGTTAAGCAATGGCACCACGGCGATGGGTGACTTTGGGAAGGCGTTGCCAATCCCGGATCGAGGAACCCTCGGAATTTAATTTTGAGGCATAAATAAAGGTTTATTGAAATGTAATTAATACTAGAAATATCAAAGAAAAATTAATAAATTAGTACAAAGAAAAACGAAAAATCGAGAAACAGACAAAAATCGGTGTTATCGAAAAATCGGGAATATAACCCGAAGTGGGCTATTTTGGTCATTTGACACCTAGAGTTGCCTTTTGACCTCAATTTTCATTAAAAATAAATGATATTACACTTTATAAATATCATGAAAAATTAAATTGTGATACATTATAAGAATAGTGAAAGAAATGGGGGATAAAATCTAATTTATGAAACTTTGAATAATTAACATTAAAATCCAAGTTAGTGCTCCACTAACTCTTAATTTGGGACACTTAAATATTCCTTTGGGACAGCAGAACCATCATCTTCCACCTTGAGAAATAACCAGCCAAGAGAAATGAAGTTCACCATGGAAATCACCATGGACGTCTCACATGCAACCTCCATGGGTGCATGATCAAGGCACCATTTCTACTTAGTTCTTTCATTAAAGCTTGCCTATTCACCTTGGGGAAGATATTGGCAACAAGAAAAACAAGATTTGGTGAAGTTTTGATAAGCTCCAAAAGTGGTAAGTATCCAAAACCTCTCTCTTGCTTTAGTAAACCTTGTGTTTAGGTTGAGGTGAGTATTTTGGTTAAGAGAAATGAAGAAAATCTTGAGAAATGAAATGGTCCATTTTTGGCAGCCATGAATATATGTTGTAGTTGAATTTTTCTTATCTCTAATGGATGGAAACTAAGGTTGAATAACTTAAATCGAGGAAGTAGTAAGTTAAAATCTAAGTATGTGCATGTAGTGCTTGAATTAAGGGTGTGTAATGGAACCCTAATGCTTTGGGCAAACTGTCATGTTTGGCAGTCTATTAAACCATGAATTTGTGTGTGAACATGTAGTTATTAATGAAATATGCTAATATTAAATTGTGGGCAGTAAGTGTAAGTGATATTGAAGTATGATTATGTTTAATTGTATGTGTAATATTGACATTGAGATATGTTGAATTTTGGTGGAAGTGAATGTTGAACTTAATGGTGAATTGTGTGCATTGAGCACTTGAATATTCTGCCCAAAATTGTTTCTGGAATTGTGTACAATATATATATATATATATATATATATATATATATATATATATATATATATATATATATATATATATGGAAGTGTTATTGATTGAATATTGAAGTAATGAGGAGGAGAAGGAATATCAAATTGGAAGTGTATGTGCTTTGTGCAGGTTGTGTATTAAAGGCAGTACCTAAATTAGGCCATAAGTTCCAAACTATGAACCCAATTGGTATGAGGCCAATGAGGGTGAAACTAGACACCAAAGAGGCCAACTTTCATATAGAAATGTTGCTAAAATTCTGCCTAGAAACTGACCTTAAAAATGACCAAATCTGGATTAGCAACCTTGCAACCCAGATTTTTGACCATATGAATAGTAGTCCTTGGGATGACCATAACTCACTCAAAACAGGTCCAATTGACCTGAAATTTTTACCATTGTTAGTTTAGACATAGATCTACAATTCTTATGAAGACACCTAGTCCCAGAAATGGCCAGAACCAAGTCAAATGGCTTGCACAAGTTCGGGTACAAAAACTGCAGAACCAAAAGTGACCTAAAAATTGACCAAATTTTGCACTAAAGGTGCAATCTGTCCAGCTTTAGTAAATTGACCATAGCTTGGTCTATACAACTCAGAATGACCTGAAATTTTGCCCCGCGTGCAATAAGACATAGAGCTACAATTTTGCTTCTTTGACCAGAAGCTAAAAACCAAGAGAAATAGGACTTTAAGCTAGACCAATCTAGCACACAAAAATTAAGAATTTGACATTTTACATTCAATGATGCTTGAAGCATTTTGGCAATGAATGCCAACTTGTAAAAATGGTAAATTGCACTATATTGGCAGCATATTGAGATATAAATTGTGACATATTAATGCTAGAAACAACTTATCCATATTACCTAAAAGGTCAACATATGCATTGACTTGTGAATTATATAATAGTTAGTAAACTCCAAAGATTGAAGAATTAAACAATTAATTTATAATGTGCCCTAGTTTGCCTAGTTGACTAGTATGGATAGGTTGGCATGCCAATAGGATTCTGACAGCTGTTCTGTGAATGACTTCATGCCATACTGTGTTTTTACGGCTTATTATGCCGCACTGTGACTTTAATAGCCTACAGCTATACATATTGTGTATTTATTCATGGCTTATCGCCAGATTGACTATATGGCTTTTTAGCCATGTTATTTGCACACCGGGAGACACTGTGTGACCGATGGTGTGACGGCCCGAGGTACTAGGTACCTAGTGCCAGTATATCCGTTTGTCCAGTCTAGTTAATATATAGGCTACACGGGCAGTAATTCAAGTACTATTAAATTCAAATACCTAAATCTAGTCTACTAACATACAGCACCACCAAAAATTCGTAAACACTTTATTTACTTTATTTTAGTGTATATTTCTTTATATTTGGCACCACTAAGCAAAATTGCTTAGCGCATTGCTTTTGTAATGCGTAAATATTGGAGACACAGCTGGGGAGCCCAGCAGACCTACGACCGGGTGAGACATCAGATGCATAGGAGTCCAGAGTTATCTGCACTGCATTGCATACATGGTAGGACTTAGGATATCTTGTATTTTGTACTTTTGTTGTATCTTTGAAATTTGGCCTTGTATTTTATAATATTATGAAAGCTTTAAAGTTTGTAATATCTTGTACATATTAAATAACATGGAAATTTTTTGGATATATTTGAATTATTATGGACTGTATTATGGAACTGTTTAATGACTGTAAAAGTCTATTGACTTTACTAAGAAATAGAGACTGTGAAATATTTGAGATTTTGATATTATCATATTAAACTGTTTTCAACAGGTTTGGAAGGACAGTTTGTCTGAAATACAGATGGCACCTTGCCAAATTTTTATTACCATTCTTAAAATACTGATTTTATTAAAGTATGAAAATAGAACCAGCATGCTATGAATAGCACATAAAGACTTCTTAAAATCAAATTGAGTTTAGAAAATGTGATAATCACAGACTAAGTGCTCCGACACGCCGTGTAGCACGCCTTGCTCGGCTACACTGTAGACGGGTGAGGGGTGTTACAGGGGATCAGCTCCCATATATGTACTGTTTGAACAGGGTTGGGTGTGTGAGTACTCTACATTGCCTTTTTACTGCTATGATGGGTTTGTATGAAAAATTATGATGATACTGCATTCCATTCCTTATGATGCATTAGCTTTAGTTAGCTATAGAAATTGTGGTTAAAATTAGTATTTTATTCTCTGAGTCGAACTCTCACTCCTGTTCATCTATTTTTTCAGGCTACAGAAGGATTACTTATTGTGACTAACCTGCTCTTCTTCTTCGCAGGTCAATTAGTAATATTTAATATATCTTGTACAATTGAGTTAAATTTTAGACTCCGCATGTATTAGGAATATTTTAATTAATTTGAGTCTGTAATATAATATGATATTTAATTTATAAGATTATTAATTGCATGTATGATTGGATTGGATGAGTGAGCTGAGCTCCTATTAGATTTTTGATATTATGAGCATGTGGAGGGTGAGCTGAGCTCTCCAATTTATTTTAAATTGTGTTTACAGGTCGAGTGAGTCAAAAACTTCCCGTTGAATGGTTCATCTTATGGCAGGACTTTATCCGGTTAAATTCTTGAAACAATTAAAAAAATAAAAAATAAAAATAAAAATAAAATCTTGAAACAAAGTTCTCTAATATTTCGAAACGTAATGCCTTACCTATGAACAAGTCCGTAGTGGAGCAAAAGCCAAGGAGTTTAAAAATATGATTATTATGCAATATTTTTTATATATAATGAATATAAAATATATAATTTTTAATATAAAATTTAAATCACTGAACTATTTTATTAATAAAATAAGGACTTAATTGTTTCAAATTGAAAATATAATAAATGATATTTTAATTATTTTTATTAAAATTAATAGTAATTGGATGATAAATAAGATGAAAGGACCTATTTGTATATATCACAAGAAGTGAAGAAGTAAATTATTTAATTTTAAAAATATAAAAACTATGTCATATAAATTTTTTAGAACTCAAAGATTATTTTGAAATTTACACTCATTCTCAAAGGTTGAATTTTATTACCTAAAATTAAAATATTTAGCTATAATCAAGAAATTATAACATAAACGTTTGGACTTTAACTATTATTATATTATTATTATTAAATTACTTTTAATCTCTTAAGTGTTCCGTAATTAAATACATTTGTCCCTCTATTTTTAAAAGTAAATGGTTATCTCTGTGGTTTTTTGTCGTGCAAAAGTGAGTCTCTCCATCCATGAAATCCATTAGGTCAAAGGGGGAAAAGATGGTCAACGATAAGACAAAAAATTTTAAACCCCAAAATACCCCTTCCATACAGACATAAAAGTTGAAAAACACTTTAATCCCTGTGTTTTTCTTCATTCTTCTCTATACAACAAATCTTCGTGCACAACTACAATATTATCTTTTAGAAATACATATTTTAAGATAAATAAAATATTTACTACTAATAACTGAGGTAAAATTTTAATAATCTCTAAATGTAATGTTATTTGTTTCTAATAATTTCTTTTTTAGATAAAAATTTATTAATTTTTAAATGTTATATTATTATTTCTAATAATAAATTTTTTGATAAAAAATTTATTAGTTTCTAAATGTTATATTACTTGCTTTTAATAATGAGTTTTTTGAGACAAAAACTATTAGTCTCTAAGTGTTTTATTATTTAATTTGTGTATAATTCATTAAGATTAATTTTATTTATATAAAAACTTTAAAGTTTTTTTTTTCTAATTTGTCACTAGAAAAAATTCCTTTCCTGTGAAAAAAAAATTAATTAAACTATATGTAAATAAATTATATAAGATGTTAATTGTGTATAAATTATAAAGAGTTAAATAATAAAAGTAACTTTAAAAATTAAAAATAAAAAATAAAAAATGTAATATATACATACACACTTCTATTGTATTATGTTTGTAGGTATTAAAAAAAATAAATTATATTTTTCTTTCAATCTAATTTGTATGCCTAATCATTAAACTAGCAAGTGTTGATAATTAAGAGTAACAATCAATCACATATATAATAATAAATTTTGAAATCTTCAAAAATAATTTTGAATATCAATCACAATAGTTAACATATTTCTATCATATAATAATTTATATTTGTATCATCAAGTAATTTTTAAAATTAAATGTTCCTTTTAAAAAATAAAAGATTAGATGAAAATACATCTGCTACTTAACTATAAATATTTTAATATTTTTAAATTATTTATACGATTGAAAATTTGAATTATGAATTAAAAATATAATAAAACGTAAAAAGAAAAAAGAAAAATCCACGTCGTTCAGGGGAGGCCACGGCTTTCCCTATGAAGCCTCTCCCCTCCATTTTAAAATGCAAATAAATGGGCCGTTTAGGCCCTAGTGATTAATGCTTTAATTAAGTTATTTTATTTTACATAATACTTTAAATTTATTTTAATATAAATATAATTTAAACTAAAGTTAATATTAGTGAACTGGAGGAATTAATATATAAAAAAATAATTTCTCTAAAAAATGTTATTAAAAATAAATTTATTTGAAATTAAAAATAGACTTTTTTTAAAAATTGTCTCTAAAACTAGCTTTATGGAAAAATAATATAACTTATAAAATTATATAAAGAGACAAATTATTTGTCCTTGTAAGTTACTTTTACAAATAAACATATTTATTTTTAAAAGTTGAATTAAAATGAATGAATTTTTATTTATCTCTAGAAGGAAATAAAGACAAATAGACGATTTTTAAGACAAAATTTTAATTTTCAATATAACAAAATTAATATGATGGTGGCCTTAGGGTGAATGGAGGATATCTATATGCGGTGCTTCGAATGGACACGAATGAAAATTTTTTAAGTTTTGTTTTGTTAGTTTAATTTTTTTTTTTTTTTAATTTTAAATTGATGTAATAACTCAAGGGTATGGATATCAACTTGGTTTGAATCATACAACTTGCAAAACAAAAAACTATTAAAATGTTGATGAGAGAGATAGAGTCGAGATGGGAGGCGGGTTGGGTTTCTATATTTTATAAGGGTAATTTGAACATTTCACTCTCTTCTAATAGCTCAAATGAACAGAGGAACTCACTTTCGAATGGATTTGTTTTTTCTTTTATTGGAGGGTACCCAGACTTCAAATATCCCTTTTTGTTATTATTTACGGAGCAGTACGCTAGCTACTAGCTCGCAGTTCTTGCCAAGACGACATAGGGCTATAAATTTCTTATTTTTTGATGGAAAATTTTGAATAGAAGGTATCAAGAACGGAACTATAAAATCTTAAATAAAGAAATGTATCTACCAATTTATGGACGCTCTCATCATCTTCCTTAAAAGTCATATCTTTTCCAGTTCATAATTATATTCATGTACATTATATAATATATATATATATATATAGAGAGAGAGAGAGAGAGAGAAGCCTGAGGTACAAAAAATCATTTATTTCAAATGCATGATGTACGTATATAAAGGTAATTAAGGTAATAAATAAATAAAATCATTTTATTGTATTATATATATTCAGGTTATTCGAATTATTGCGTTGTAGATAAAACAAGGCAAATACGAGCTGTATAAACGGAGAGAAAGGCCGCCTGTCTTTTTTTTTTTTGGGGAACTCATGAGAAATTGACAGGTTATTATTGAAATCACTATTGACAATATTATTTTTTAGATATATTAATTAAAAAATATTAAAAAATAATTTAAATTAAATTTAATAAATTTTAATTATAAAAATATTAAAATAATAAAATAAATTTATTAATTATTTTTTTTAATATTTAAAATAATATTTTTATTAAAAAAATAATTTTAAACCTATGAATCCAATGCTAAACAGATACCGAAAAAGATACTTTTCATGAAATTTTCTCTATCAGAATAACACCGCATAGCAAGCCAAAAGACTACATAGAAATTGAACCCTAGACACAACGTCAAGGTTATAGATAAAGACAAGCTTGTAATAAATTCCAAAAGCTAAATATGTTTTTTTTTTTAAATCCTACAATATAATAATAGCAATAATAATGCAGGTTTGGAAGTGAAGCTATGTAGGCTTGGCATTACCTGTTAGAGATTTTTTATGTACTTGTTCTTGTACAGAGAAAAAAATTAAATAAATTCACTTTTTTTTTTGAAAATAAATTCACTTTAATAATTCTTGATCTCTATTAAATTATTTGCTTTGAGAAATGGGTATTGCTAGTTTGGTTAAATAATATAATATACTCTTCACATAATAAATATCTTATCCTGCATGAGGCTCCTATAAAATCTTCCCTTGTACTAGTACTTCAAAACTGCCTTGAACCACTAATTATACTTTTGTTTTGTAGGCACATTTTGCTTCAAGCTATCATTTAATTCATATAGAATGCTTTCACATCATCTCTAACACAACGGAGTGTTTGGCTGCAAGTTTAGCTAATAAACCTAGCAAGTTGCATGGGCTAGATCTGCCTAGACGCTTCCATGGTTCTTGCATCTTTTGCCTCACTAACCATTACAGATCTTTCCCCCTAAATTAGCAAACAAGAAGTTTAAAGGCAAGAAATTGAGTATTGTTTTCCAAAAATAAATAAATAAAAGAACAATAAATCATAAAGTGGTAGAGATGCAATAACTCTAGATAATCAGATTCCATAGGGCAAGGTTTAATAATTAGTAATACATTTAACAAGCAAGATTAATTACAAAGTGCACATAATAAAGATACAACCACAGTAGGCAACAAAGGATAAAGCTTACTCAGTTTACATTTGCAGAAGACTCATACAATAAACTTGATGGCATTAACCCTGACAAATTCTCAAACATCTGAGGCATAAAAATATCATCAAAAGATGACTCCAATGGAGAAGCATCTGGTGTTTTAGGCTGCTTACCAATAAGATCCACAGCGGGGACCTCTACTACATGATCATCAACAATTTTTGATGCATCATGTTGGACCATGTGATTATTGCCGCCCCTGTCCTTGTCCCCGCCGCCGCCGCCGACATCATTATCACTATCCATAAACCTACTTGGGTCAGGCAATTCAGCATATTGACCAGTGAGTTCTTGCACCAAAGCCCTGAAATTACAGGCAGGGGTCTTGAACTTCATAGGGTTAGATATGTAGACAACTTTCATAGGCTTTTTGTTGTTGGTTTTGGACTTTTTGGTAGCTTTTCTTTCTTGAAGACTACTGCTATTACGATTATTACTGCCCACTAGATTATCCATATGAGCAAGAGATGGATAAGCTTTCAAAGTGCACAGGGGCAACAACTAGCATAAAAAAATTTGATTACAATAGTTGTTCAGCTGAGGAGAGAGAAAGGGTTCTTTTGAGGCTGCAAAAGAAGGCTTCTGAGAAAGAAAAAGTTGAGCTTGACAGCAGAGAAATATGTGATGAGCCTAAAAAGTGGAAGTCCTTATAGAGCAAACACAGGAATTTAAGGCGTTGCTGGGAGCCCCATTTTACTTTCCCCAAGCGCAACCCGATGCACCTCTGTCTTACTCTCCATATTCCATGGAATTATTCTCGTTCCCTCTATTTACTTTAGATTTCTTTTTTAAAAAATATTATTTTTTAAATGAAAAATTATTTAAAATTGAAATTTTAATTTAATAGTTAAATGGGATTAGTATAATAAAATAACCAAAAAAAATCAAAGAAATTATAGTACTTTTGCATTACAAATTTAAAAACTTTTGACGTTGGAATAGGACGTAAGGCTTTATTACATTTATTAAAATATTAATTTTTATGAAGATTAGATATCCACTATTTATATACCTTTAAAATTATATATTTTAAATTTAATTAAGCATAATATTTCTGGGATTGCTCGCCCTTGCAGTTGTGTTTTTTAATTTTTTTTTCTTTCTTTTGTAATATGTATGTGTGACCTATGATTTTAAAAATGGAAATGTATAATCTCCACTGCTTGAATTCAAATTAAAAGATAATGATTTAATATAATGTGAACTGTTTTTAACTATACCTTAGGTGTACCTAATATAAGTTTGAATATACATAAGAATAAATTTAATAACTATTAAATTAAATATTTATATTAAAATATACAAAAAATTAATTAAAATATATATATATAAAGTAGATAAATTTATATATTAATGTTTAATTTAGCAATAGATGAATTCATTTTTATATGATCGTAACTTTTTAAATTTAAATAATTAATTTAGTTAATAAAATTATTACACGTGCCTCAATTGCATGAAATAAATTTAAAAAATATGTACATACTGAGTAATCACATTATAATAAATTTAATATTCTAATTAACTTAAATTTTTTATTAAGATAATTAAAGCAATTTATATATTCATATCATTTAACTTCTAAAAACTATCAAAATCATCAAACAAATAAGATAAAAATATTTGAGAATGGATTAAATGAAGTTTACCATTATATATATAGATATATATATGATTCGCATAAATTAAATTACATTTGCATATGCAAAGTACAATCAATAAATAGATAAACATAAATAATTAATTAATGAAAAGCATGAAATTAAAATTGGAATCTTTTAGTTATAGAATTTAGAACTTAACCTTTACCAATAAAATAAAGCTTGATTACTTCAAAATAAAAGACATTTATCCATGAGTGTGCTTCGTGTCACGCACGCGACTATGAGGCACGTGGGCGATAAAAGCTTGGAAGAAGCCTGGGTTATCAGTATGTCATTAATTAGACGACGTGGCCTTCGGCGAGAGGCTGGTTGGATGTTCTGACGTCACATCTACGTTATATGATGACGTCATCCCACTGGAGTAGCTATCAAAGCCTTAATTGTGCTTGAATCGGCTTGGCTTGAATTTTTGAAGAAGTATACCATGCATGAAGGAGTCATGATTTTGTGTTTTTTACAATTATTTTATTTATATTTTATTGTTAAATTAGTCTTTACTAATTTATATAGAAATGACCTTTTTGAAGCAAATAATTATTGATAAAATTATGATAAAAATTCTTTTATTTTAATTATTGAAAATATGTAATTTTGAAAACAAAAATTGGAAAGGGCAAATACTATTGAATTATATATGAACTTCATAACCAAATGACTTGTTTAAAAAATCTTTTACATATAATTACAACTTATTGACTATATAAATAAATTAAAAATTAGTAATATTGAAATTATTTTTAAAATTATAAAATTTTAAGTGTAAATTTATGTAAAGTATAATTAATAAAAAAATAATTTTAAAATTTTTAAAAATTTATAGTTGGTATATTTCTTATAAAAAAAAATTAAAATTTTACATATTTATATTTACGAAATTAATTATAATTGAGTTACATCCTATAAAATGATAAAAATTTGAAATAAATTATAAACTAATAACAAAGCTGCAAATTTGACTATACTAAAATTGATAAAATTTGTAAATAAATTTTGTATCTAATATATATAAGAATTTAAATGTAATAATTCATTACAAATTTTGAATTTCAAGGGTCCATTTAAAAAGTATATATTTTAAATAAATATAAATTTTAATTTATATTTTAAATAAAAAATTCAACATAATCTAAAATCTAATTTGTAGTTGGTCATTTAAAATGATTGCTAGTTTGGTGTTGTCAATTAATTTAAACAATACCCCAGTGCTAAAAAAGTTTTAGATCTCAAATAATAATGCATGATATATTAAAGTGTATATCATTTTGATTTTCCATTATTGAAGTGAATAAAATAATGAAAAAGATAGAAAATATTTTATTTTTTATATACTTTGTTCTCATGTATGTAATTTTCTTCTCTTTTTCCAAATTTTCTAATCTTGGAATCTTCAAGTTTCATAAATTCTACAATCAGCTAATCAAATGGCACTAAAATTTTCCTTGCATTTTGTCAATGAGTTTTCAGTAATACTAAAATTGTCATTAAAAATAAAAATTATCAATCAAAATTTAATAAAAAAAAATTCATGGATTTCAAATTCTTCTTAAGACTTTATAACACAATACTCTTAGCCAGAAAGTAATATATATATATATATATATATATATATATATATATATATATATATATATATATAAACATGTAAACACAATATATATTAAAATTTTTCTTGTAATCTATATAATTTAAAGTTTTTAATCAATATATTGTTATTAATCATTGAGTTAACAAGTGTTCTTAATTTCTTAAAAAAAAACTCAAAAATTTGATAATAACATTTTTACCATTAAATTATAAATATTTTGATGATTTAAATTTATTAATTATACATATATTAATATATTTATTTTTTAATTATTATGTTAATAAATTTATATTTAAAATATATAAGTAGTAATAAATATAATAAAATTTAATTATATAATATAATATATTATTAATTCTTTATTATAATAAAATATTTATATGATAAATTAAAATTTTAAATTTTGAATTATAAATTAAAAAAATAATAATTTGTAAAAAAAAAAAGTAATGTCTCACGTCGTTTCTCAAGCACTTGAGAGGTAATTAATGGTTTTTCTATAAAAGTCAATCCTCCTCCCTTGGCATTTCAAGTAAAAAGTGGAGTCCAAACATGGGATCCGCTAATTACAGTTTATTTTTTTTTAAATTATATTTATTTATTTTAAATAATATTTAATATTTTTAGTAATTTAAATAAATTTTATTTAGATTGTAGCAGTAAATAAATATGATATTATTAAAAACAAATAAATGCGTGTGTAAGAAATTAATATATAATGATAAGATAATATATTTTTAGAAAATATTATTAGAGACAAGTTTATTTGATTTTAAAAATAAATTTAAAAATTTTAGAATAGACTATTAAAGTTAATTTAATTTATATTTAAAAATTAATTTAGTGGCAAATAATATAGTTTGTTAAAATGAAAAGGGAGAGATTTTTTTTTTGTGTCTATAAGTTATTTATATATATAAATATATTTATCTTTGAATGTTAAATTAGTGTTAAACATATATATATCTATTTATATTCGTCTTTAATTATATTTAGTGATAGCAGAAAATCAGACGAATAATATATAGAGATAAATAATTAATTTTTTAAATTAAAATTTTAGTCTCAATATAATAATTTTGATAAATTATTTACTTTCATTATATGTGCCTTAAAGATGAAAAAAAAATAATAATCTGACTAAAAAATTAATTTGGCATTAATTTGACTACCTCTATTTCGCTCTAAATTATATTATATTGTACGCATATAAATTTAGACTTTATTTATGTTATGAAAATATTTTTAAAAAAATATTTTTCACATTTCTAATATTCAGATTATATAAAGAAAAATAATTTTTTTTAAAAGAAATAATTTTCTAAATTTTGATAATTTTATTGAATTGTTAAAATATTTATATATACATTATATAAATATATACTATTAATTTAAAAAAATATTTTTATATACAAATTTTTTTTAGATAAATGAAGCATTATTATTATTATTATTATTATTATTATTATTATTATTATTATTATTAGACTAAAGCCTTATTAGTTCAAAATTAAGTTTGATTGATTAGGTGTTTATTTTATCTATTTTAAGTTTCTTTTATTTATTTATCTGTAAGATCTATTTTCTTATTTGCATTTACTCATTTCCTGTAGAATCGGCCTCTGCTTATCCTATATACAAGTAGTTTAAGTAGAGTATTTTTAATTGGTATATTCAGTACGTATTATTGTCTTTAATTATATTTAAAGACAATAATAAATTAGATAAATAATATACAGAGATAATAAGTAACTTTTTGAATTAAATTTTTAATCTTAATGTAATAATTTTGATAAATTATTTACTTTCATTATTTGTACTTTAAAGATGAAGAAAGATTAATTTGATTATCTCTATTTCACTGTAAATAATATTATATTATACACATATAAATTTAGGCTTTATTTATATTATGAAAATACTTTTAAAAAAAATATTTTTCACATTTCTAATGTTCAGGTCATATTAAAAAAAATAACTTACTCTTCTTAAAGAAAAAAATAAATTTTTAAATTTTGATAAATTTATTGAATTATTAAAATATTTATATATATTATATAAATATATACTATTAATTTAATATTATATAATAAAATTATTTAAAAAAAAAATTATTTTTATAGATAATTTTTTTAAATAGACGAAGCTTTATTATTATTATTATTATTATTATTATTATTATTATTATTATTTGACTGAAGCCTTATTAGTTCAAAATTAAGTTCTGATGGATTTTTCTAGATGCCGAAAAAATTACTGAAATTTTCCACATAGAAAAGGAATCATTATCTTGGCCAGTCGAATGAGATGGTTACACAAAGGAAACAAACTCATCGCAGCAGTGTAATTTCTCGCACATGTTTTGACTTTCTAGAATTACAAAGAAAGCAAATTACGCAACTGTCGATTCATGACCGATAAGATTATATAAAAGTGAAGCTATTATATGAACCATTTGGGTACCCTACGCAATAAGTGGCAATCATTAATTTGACAATATCTAATATGTTAAAAATAATGTCTTATAATATCGATTTATTATATATATATATATATATATATATATATATATATATAATCTAATAATATTTTTAACAAAACTGCGAGAAACATTTAATTTAACTTAAAAATTTAGCTTAATTTGATTTAATTTAATAATTAAAAACTTATAATTTATTTAATTTTTTCAAATTTAAGTTTTATTCTTTTTTAATTTTCTTATAAAAAAACCATAAAACTCTAATTTTATGGATAATGAGACTCGAATGCTATAGTAAACCTTGATTATTTATGTGTTTTTTCAATTTAAGATCTTTTAACTCTGATGTCCCCTCTTGACACCTGTTAGTACCTATTAGCATGATAAATGAATTATTGAGGAAGAGAATATGAAGGCAAAATTGGATTAGATTGACACATGCATCAAGCACAAACCCGATTAAAATGTAGCAACAGATATGACAGAACACGAAGACAAAATTAAAATGTAGAGCTGATTTTGATACCATAGTACTCTATTGCGATCCAAACACGGTATTAAGACATGTTTGATATAATGTAATGAAATTAATTATGTAATAGAATTAAAGTTATAATATATATAATGTAATGTATTAAGTGTTATATTGCTTTATTTGAAAGAATAAAAATATAATGTAATTACTATTACAATCTCATATTTATTCACATATATATGTTGATTTGATAAAATTAAATTAATAAATAAAATGATAGTATGCAATATTATTGTATTAAATATTTTTTAATTTGAAATTATTAATATTTTTACCACTATTATTACTATCACTTTGGTGGTAGTGTTGGTGGTCTTAGTGTGATAGTGATGATAGTAGCAAATGGTAATGGTCAGGTAGTGGTGGCGACGGCCACAATAGCCAAGTAGTGGTGATAGCAGCAACAATGGCTAAATGGTGGTAGTAACGGTGATTAAGTAGTGATAAAAATGATCAAATGATAGTGGTAATGATGACGATGGTCAGGTGGTAGTGCTAGTGGTGATAGCAGCGGCAGCGATAGTAGTGATGGCGGTGGCAGCAGCAACAGCAAAGTAAAGATGGTGTTAGCAGTGGTAGTAGGGTGATAATAATAATAACATAAGTGGTCAAGAAATGATAATAGTGTTAATAATCAATAAAAAAACTCAAATTAAATTTATTTTTATATGTAATAATTATTACGTTATTTATAATATAATAATTATATTATTTTTTTATTAAATTATATTAAAATTTGTTTATTAAATAAAATAATTAAATATACAATATAATCAGATTACTTTACACTTTTGCTTACGTTTTACCCAAATATCGTCATAAGTGTTTTTTTTTTGACGCGGAATCTGTTAAGTCATCCAAATGGCCCATAAAATTCTAATCGCATAATTATTTCTTATAAATTCCAACTTCAATTATCTTTTTTAATGATTATAACTCAAAAAATTCTCATTCAATGTCAAATTTCAAAATCATCTTGAAATTTCAAATCACTAAAATACTTTCCTAAAATCCAATTTATATTTTTTCCAATTTATCTATCTTGATAATGTTCATAATTAATCACAAAAGAATCATCTTGATAATTTTTTTTTAGTTTTTCTGATAAATTATCATATCTGTATTTATTTGAAATAAATTTATGTCTATTTAAAATAAATCTAAGATTTTCTCCACAACATTGGAGTCTTATTCCTTATTTTTGGAGTTTTGTTTTCTCCTTTTAGTTAAGTTTTATTTTATTTTATTTTTCAATATTTGAATGGGCTATTTAATAGTTTAAAATACATTGTGATTGTTGATTTCTTTTGGTTGGAGATTTTGAATCTTTATGTACGAGTAATGAACTTTTATCAATGGAGTTTAGTAGTGCGATCTATTTCTCCATTAATATTTGGTGATTTAATTTCTTCTGCGAATTACAGAGGTAACGAGTTCCTGAAAAAATAACATTTTAAAAGGTTTATTTAGCTGTCCAAAATGAAAAATAACCTGTTATTACTTGAAAATTTATTTTACTCTATTTAGATTATCTTTGAACAAAAAATTTTAGTTGTCTTTATTTTTTTTCTTATAAAATGATTATGATCTTTTTAATGAATTACCATATTTTATAAAAAAAATCCATAATTATAATTTTAATCAATTTTGCATATTACGTCTTATTTTATATTTCTATATAAATCAAAATATTATCCTCTCCTTCAACTATAATCACCATTAAACTGTCCACTTAGTCTGGTTAGTCAGACAACACTTACCTTCCAAGTTGGAATACTTGGTTCCTTGCTCTACAAAATTCTTAGTGGTCCTTTCAAATAACATCCATGTGAAAACATAATTCAAAATAAATTATTTTAATATTTATTTACTCCAAAATAGTAACTATATTGCTCATTTCTCCATTCTAACAGCATATGGATTATAAATTAAGATTAAAAAAAAATTCCCTAACTGATAAACTATATATATATATTTCTCAACCTAGTCTCAACAGCATTGCCATATTTTCTCGTTCCATTCATGTGATATGTGATACATAACTTACCCAATTGACTTTCGAATATAATCCTACAACCAAATGAATCCAAAATAACATTATCTAATGCAAATTTTTATTTTTTGAAAATGCATCAAAACTTGCGTTAAACAGGGCCCAAAAGGCAAATATACACTAACGAGGCCTAAAAGAAACAAAACAAAAGGCCTTAAACCAGTTTCAAATCAACCCAACCCACATACAACCCAGCCTACAACACAACCAAGATACCCTAGTCTAGCAGAAGACTCAGCCACCTTTGCATCTCAGCATCGCCATCCACCTCACTGTTATGAGTTAGAAAGATGCTGGATTGGAAGTTAGAGAACCATCATCTGAAACAAAGGACATAAACCACCATTTAGAGGCATTAATGGATCTCAAAACTAGCAAAGGACCTCCATTTTCCATTCTTCAACATCACTACCAGTTAAGGAGGGTTACACCACATCCTCTCTAACTTCTCATTCTCGTATAGCTGGGGGATCATCCTTCAAATAGAGAGGAAGAGGTGTGTATCCCTAAAGTAGCTGGTGTCCATGTGAGGCTTTGAAGCCTCCCTTCATGCATGTGATAGCTCCTAGGCCCAGATTTGCATCGAAACCTCACTAAGCTAAAGCACCTAGTAATTGGAGAACTTGATCTACTTCAAGAAACCCTCCCTTTGAAGCTCAAGAGATCAGCAAAACACATCCAAAAACTAGCTACCTGTAACACCGAGTCAAGGTGAGGAGGGAGCTTATACCCCACTGGAGAGGACAATGACCTTTCACTGCCTAAAGGGCAAAGGAAGCCAAGCACAATAACTCGATTAGAACCGAGAGACACCAAAAGGAAAAAATCCTGACTGAGAGAAAAGTCTCTCTCTCAAAGTTAGAAAGAGTGTGCAAGGACATGTTTTTTCATCTAATGTAAAAATCTAAACCTTCTAATATAGATTGAGAGAATATGGAGAATTTCATTGATGTGATGATAATTCATTGATGATATTTTGTAATTATTTTATTGACTTTGTGCATTTTTTTTAATTTATTAATGTTTTTGTGTGGATTTATTGTTTTTAAATATTTGTAAATTCTAAAGTTAATTTTAATTTATTTTGATCTTATAATCAATTAGAAAATTCAATTTTGGTGATTTAATTATGTGGTTGCATTTGTTAGTGGTATGCCATAAAACCATACTTTTATGATTTGCATTGTAAACCTAATTCCCATTATATGGCATTAATGTTTAATTTAACTTAAAATATGTATGGTTAATTTGAACAAGCCCATTAGCTTCTTGTTAGAAGCTTTATTCTTAAAGAGTTCAGAATATGAGCGACGGAACTGTTTGGCACAAGTGCTATAAATAACGGTTCACAATCAATGATATATTATTGGAAATGATATATCTGGCTACATTGTTACCCCTATTTATTTCCATAGATTAGTATGTGATACTAATAAAAATGAAATAGAGAGTCTCTTGCCATATAATATTATGATGTCTGGACAAATACAATGGGCACTTACAAGATAAGTTGACCAAACTAGTGGCGTATAGATGACATATACATGGAGTTTATTCTTATTAATATATTGTTATCTAAATTATAATAATGCATATAGTCTCTTGACCTGAGATGATATGGCTATCTCATATATAGGTGGTTTGAGTTTGATACTGCTTACATACTTATACAATGTATAAGTATACGAGTGTGCGTTGGTTTTGACTAATTGCATATAGATATAGGTGTTTAGTCAAATGAGATATGTTATCCTAAGTAAATAGGGATAAAGTTCTTGACCAAGACATGTAGACTTAGTCAAAAAAGGGTTTCTTATGTTAGTGGTATGCCCTAGAGCATATTATTTAGTATGTATCTTGTACATATTTTATTAATAAAAGGCAATTTCACTTTTTTGTTTACATAATGTATTTATGTGTAATAGAAATGATCCATTGATATTTTATTAGAAATTTTATTCTTAAGTTGTTAAGAATATGAGTGACAGTATTTCTAGCACAAAATATCATAAATTGGTTCACAATCGAGGATACTTCACACAGGACATGACTTATCCCGAAAGATTATAATCATGTTTGTTCCCAAGGTATTTATATGAGATATAAATAAGATGGAGTGGTGAGTCTCATGCCACATAACAAACATGATAGGCACTTATAAATGATAAGTAGGTCGAACTAGTGACGCATATAACAAGCACATGGAGTTTACTCTTGTCAATGCATTGTCATATATCATATCAGTGCATATAATCTTTAGACCTGAGATAACACAGTTATCTTGTATATAGGTGGTTTGAGTTTGATACTGCTTTCATACTTGTATTGTGTATGGGGATATGGGCAGGTGTTGGCTCCTACTAGTTATATATGGAGGTAGGTATTGATCAAGATGGAATCTGTTATCCTAAGTAAATAGGGATAAAGTCCTATGTTTATTTAATTGTTCTTGATATTTCAAGTTCCTAGCCAGGGCAGACAAATTTAGTCAGAAAAGAGTTTCTGACAAGAAAATCTAATTAATCAAGAACTGGAATTAAAAGAGAACATAATATTTATAGTAAATGTGGTTTGACATAAACCATGACTCTAACTCGAATTGGGATTTTGTAACAGAGAGATTCTAATGCATGGTAACATATGATTATAGGTTCATTTAAGGTATTCCTTATTACTGATTGTGTGACACCCCTTACCCTTCTATAGTGTAGCTGAGCAAGATATGCCACACAGTGTACCGGAACACCATATTTTATATCAATCATTTTTATCCTTCCTTAATTTATTTCTTCATGGATATGAAGTGCAATTTGTAAAATTTAACACATTTAAGTCATTTATTGAAATTATAAATTCATTTGAGGTTCTGAAAATTTTATAGAAAATTCGGCAGAGTACCGGCTAAAAATGGATAAAACAGTTCTTCGGAACCTGTGAAAAACACTTCCAATACATTTTCAATCATTCTCAAACTCCATTTGTATCAACATAATCTCAATATTCTCAATCATTTCTCACAACTTCTTCTATTTGACATTCATTCATTTCTCATGATAATCATGTTCAAATCATCAATAAATACTAAATTTTCATTTATAAACACAAATTACAAATATTTGCATTAATACTAAAATATATTATATGAGTTTCAATTTATACATGAGAAAATAAAATTTTAATTATAAAATACAAACAATACAAAATACCAAAATGGGACCTAGTGTCTTACCAATGCACTGTAATATGTGAGATGACATGGACACTATGTAGATCTGTATACAAGTCTCACCCAGTTTGTGGTTTGCAGAACTCTCTGGCCAAATCTTTAGTACCTACGCGTTACAAAAGTGACGCACTAAGCATAAAGCTTAGTGGTGCCAATAATACAAGAAAATATAATATGCAAATAAAAATAAAAATTTTCTAGTTATTGTGCTTATAAGAAATAAATAATTACTAACTTATTGTTTAGTCGAAGGCTAATTACATTTTATGATATTTACTCTTTCTAGCATTTTATTAATTGTTTTCTTGATGATTTTGAGCCTCTTTTTATTGTAATCATTCTTGATCTTTATCTTGATATTTAATTTCCTTACTTCCTTTGATAATCAATTCAATTACATTTATACTTTTCATGCCCAAGTAACCTATACAAATTGATCGGACTGGTTAAACGGGTAAATTAGCACTGGGTACTAGGTATCTCGGGCCGTCACACCATCGGTCACAATGTGTCTCCCGGTGTGCAGACAGAATGGCTAATAAGCCTTAAAAGTAATAAGGCATAAAGCCAAGTATAACATCATAATCAGTATAACCATAGGCTATCATATCACAGAATGGCATGAAGCCATACATCATACGTAGTACTGCTATCAGAACCCTATTGGCATGCCAACCTATCCAAACCAGTCACATTAGGCCTACTAGGGCATATTACAAGTCATTTCTTGAATATTTATACTTAACATGTAAGGTTACTATTCATTTGATCATATAAGTCAAAATATTGACTTTCTCATATATAATAGTTACATGAGTTTTAATCACATAGATTTACTAGATTTTGGTTCCCAAAAGTATTGGCATTAGTTGCCAATCCATACTTCTAACCATTGGAGAATAATTCAAAATTTTAGTTTTTGAGTGCTAAAGATCACTGTTCCATTAGGCCATTCTACAATGAGAATTTGGCCAAATGTTCTTCATCAAAGTTGTTCCTTATTGTGTCTAGTTATATTTCTTTTTTTGAATCACTCCATTTGGAGTTTTGTAGCTCAAGTTATAGCCTAAACACCATAACTGGCCGGATTGTAATTTTTCCAGAATTTTTGAGCAGAATCAATTCTGTAGTTTTTGTATACTGACTGCAGGTCAGTTTTTGAACATGTTATGGTCAAAATTGGGGTTTGTTTTCTTAATGAAAGTTGTAGGGCTATGTCTCAGCTTTCTACTGGTAAAAATTTAGGTCAATTGGATCTTTCTACACTGAATTATGACCAAATGAATGAACACTATTCATTTGGTCATTTTCCAGGGACTGCATATTGGTCACCCGGATTAGGTAAATTTTTAGAGCCACTTAGGTTGGTTTTCTGGGACAGGTTCCTTCATCAAAGTTGTTGCATTTTGTGTCTAGTCTAAGCTTTAATTGGCCTTGCACCAATTGGAGTTACCTAGCTTGAGTTATAACCCTAAGAGCACACTGGACTCAAAGGGTCCAGAATGCACACTTAAGGCAGTCTAATTCTCTACATTAGTTAATGTCACCAATCACTCCATTTCTAATTTAAACTACACCAAATGGTCACTACATGACCATTACAACATCATTTTGTGTTCAATTGTATCTACTCCCATATTTGAGTTTCAAACCCTAGCCCTAGAATTCCAAAGTTTCATTTTCTTGCACTAAACTCATAAGCTAATGTTTTGAGTGATACAATCATATCAAGGGCAGCCTATTCACTCAATTAATCCAAAGAAATCATCAACACCATAACAAGTTTATGGTTGCTGAAAATAGGGTGACACTATAACATGTTTATTTTTAAAGAAATTACACATATCCTAGCTCAAATTTTCATTCTAACAAGAATTTAAAGGAAATAGTCAAGGAATTGGACACTAACCTCAATTGATTTCTCTTCAAAGTTTCAAAATCTTCCTTTTTCCTTCTTCTTTTTGCTGTCTAGATGTTGTTTAAGGTGTGAGGAAGAGGTTTTATGAAGTAAGATTAAAATCTTATGGTGGTTTATCAAGGAATTTTAGTGAGAAATATTGATCAACAATGGTGAGAAGAGAGAAAGGAAGGGAGCCGGCTGAAAATGAAGAAGATCGTAGCATATTTGTTTTTGTTTTTACTTCATTTTAGTTGTATTTATCTCATTTTAATTGGTTTGTCAAATTCTAATTGGTGGGAAGCTTTTTAATAATGTCATCCTATGTCATAAATCAAATTTTATTCCATTTTCTTTTTCTTTTCTTTACTACTCAATTTCAATTTTATTTATAGCAATATTTATTCATATTTTATGTCATAATAATTATTTACTTAACTGGACAAGTCGGCCAAAAATCATTTCTGAAGACGGAATGACCAAAATGCCCTCCGTTTGGCTTATTGAGCTAAAATTGTCTGTACCGATCGAAAATTTTTTCTAAACCTTTTCTTGGCATTCTAATGCTATAGAAACCTCAATGACTCTTCTCTGGAGTCCCAAAAATTATTTTATGAATTTTCTCCCGGGTTTAGGGCTTCTAGCTGTGAAAACAGCAACTTCCCACTGGTTACCTATCGCTAGGGCACCGGTTCATTTTACTTGGTTGTATTTTATTTCTAAAATTTTTCCTAAATTTTTCTTATCATTATTTGAGTTATTTATGAATTCTCACTTTAGTCTAAATATTTTTCTAGACGTTCTAGCTGTCCGGACCAACACCAGTCACTGGAACAGTAGAATGTACGAAATTGCTACAGTGAGGGTGTTACAACTCTTCCCCTCTAATTTAAATTTCATCCTCGAAATTTTCTTGACTTAAGTAATCATGGAGTTGCTACCTCCTTGCTTCTTCTCTTCCTTGTATCGCCTCATCAATGTCTGGGTTTGGCTCCTCCTGAGCTTCCATAGCAGATACCCGTGGTGCCACCCTGACTTCGAGCCTTTCGACTGTCTCAGAAACAATCTTCTGTGAAATGTCAACTGTCTCTGCACTACCCGATCTTTTACCCCTTTGAACTGTAGGGGCAGGTCTATCAACTTGTACTGGAGTTATTGAACCACTCCTCTGAGGGCAATCTCTTATGAAATGGTCCGTAGCCCCACACTTGAAACACTCTCCAGTTAACAGTCAACACTCCCCTCTGTGTCTCTTACCACAGTGCATACATTTAGGCACTGGAGCTGATCCCCTTGTTATTGTGCCCGGGCTAGCTATAGATATCCCAATCTGGCCTCTCTGGCCCTGTGTCTGATCTTGTGAACCAGAACCCTTAAGCTTCTTACTATCAGTCGGTATACTTGACTGCCCTGGTCCAAATTCCCTCTTACGCTGCCTATCTTTTCTATTCTGTTCACTTACTCTGACCCTTTCGCACTTTCAGTGCGGCTTCAACTAATTTTGTGAAGTCCGTAATACCCAAGGCAGTGATCATTATTTTGATGTTGTCATTTAGCCCCTCTTCAAACCTTCTGCACCTCTCTGCTTCTGTGGGGACTATCTCTCTTCCATAGCGGCTTAGTCTGACAAACTCCTTCTCATACTCCGCTACTGATAGTTGCCTTTACCTCAGACTAATAAACTCTTTTCTTCTGTCTTTCAGGTACACACTTTCCACATACTTCTTCTTAAACTCAGTAAGGAAGAAATCCCAAGTTACCAGTCCTGGCCAGACTTCACTAGATACAGTGTCCCACCATTGACAGGTATCATCTTGAAGTAGGGACACGACACCCTCCAAGTTCTGCTCTGGGGTGCAATGGAGTTGCTTCAGTACCTGAATGGTGCGGTCTAACTAGTTTTCAACTGCTACTGGGTCATCTTCTTTCTTACCCACGAAGTCCACAGCTCTAAATTTTCTCAGTTTTTCCAGATGGGATTTCTACTATAGAGGTGGTGGTGGTGGCATTACCCCAGCCATCTATCTGAAGAATTCAGCCATTTGCTGAAACATAGCCGACGGAGGCTGTGCAGGCATTGCTGGTGCTGGTGGAGCAGGTTCTCCCTGGCCCCCAGTCTTAGCTGCAGGTGGAGCACCACTCTCCACTTCCTCATCTATTACTCTATGTGACGTGGGGTCCATATCCTAATCAAAATAAGAAAGATAAATAGATCTGTATTAGTGTCACCTCGACTCTTACAAATGCAATGCATGGTATTGACTTGATCTAGACCCAGAAACGCCTAAACCGTGCTCTGATACCAATAAATGTGACACCCCTTACCCGTCTATAATGTAGCCAAGCAAGATATGCCACATAGTGTACCGGAACACCATATTTTATCTCAATCATTTTTATCCTTCCTTAATTTATTTCTTCATGGATATGAAGTGCAATTTGTGAAATTTAACTCATTTAAGTCATTTACTGAAATTATAAATTCATTTGAGGTTTCAAAAATTTTATAGAAAATCCGGCGGAGTACCGGCTAAAAATGGATAAAACAGTTCTTCGGAACTTGTAAAAAACACTTCCAATACATTTCCAATCATTCTCAAACTCCATTTGTATCAACATAATCTCAATATTCTCAATCATTTCTCACAACTTCTTCTATTTGACATTCATTCATTTCTCATTATAATCATGTTCAAATCATCAATAAATACTAAATTTTCATTTATAAACACAAATTACAATATTTGCATTAATACTAAAATATATTATATGAGTTTCAATTTATACATGAGAAAATAAAAGTTTAATTATAAAATACAAACAGTACAAAATACCAAAATGGGACCTAGTGTCCTACCAATGCACTGTAGTATATGAGGTGACACAGACACTATGTAGATTTATATACAAGTCTCACCCAGTTTGTGGTCTGCAGGGCTCTCTGGCCAAATCTTCAGTACCTATGCGTTATAAAAGCGACGCGCTAAGCATAAAGCTTAGTGGTGCCAATAATACAAGAAAATATAATATGCAAATAAAAATAAAAATTTTCTAGTTATTGTGCTTATAAGAAATAAATAATTACTAAATTATTGTTTAGTCGAAGGTTAATTACATTTTATGATATTTACTCTTTCTAACATTTTATTAATTGTTTTCTTGATAATTTTGAGCCTCTTTTTATTATAATCATTCTTGATCTTTATCTTGATATTTAATTTTCTTACTTCCTTTAATAATCAATTTAATCACATTTATTCTTTTCATGCCCAAGTAACCTATATAAATTGACCGGACTGGATAAATGGGTAAACTAGCACTGGATACCAGGTATCTCGGGTCATCACACCATCGGTCACAATGTGTCTCCTGTTGTGCAAACAGAATGGCTAATGAGCCATAAAAGCAATAAGGCATAAAGCCAATTATAACATCATAATCAGTATAGCCATAGGCTATCATATCACAGAATGGCATGAAGCCATACATCATACGTAGTACTGCTATCAAAACTCTATTAGCATGCCAACCTATCCAAACCAATCACATTAGGCCTACTAGGGCATATTACAAGTCATTTCTTGAATATTTGTACTTAACATGTAAGGTTACTATTCATTTAGTCATTTAAGTCAAAATATTGACTTTCTCATATATAATAGTTACATGAGTTTTAATCACATAGATTTACCACTTATAACTATTGGAGAATAATTCAAAATTTCAGTTTTTGGGTGCTAAAGTTCACTGTTCCATTAGGCCATTCTATAGTGAGAATTTGGTCAAATGTTCCTCATCAAAGTTGTTTCTTATTGTGTCTAGTTACATTTATTTTTTTAAATCACTCTATTTGGAGTTTTGTAGCTCAAGTTATGGCCTAAACACCATAACTGGCCTGATTATAATTTTTCCAGAATTTCTGAACAGAATCAATTCTGTAGTTTTTGTATACTGACTGTAGGTCAGTTTCTGAACATGTTATAATCAGAATTTGGGTTTGTTTTCTTCATGAAAGTTGTAGGGTTATGTCTCAGTTTTCTATTGGTAAAAATTTAGGTCAATTGGACCTTTCTACACTGAGTTATGACCAAATGAATGAACACTGTTCATTTAGTCATTTTCCAGGGATTGCATATTGATCACCTAGATTAAGTAAATTTTTAGAGCCATTTAGGTTAGTTTTCTGGGATAGGTTCCTTCATCAAAGTTGTTGCATTTTATGTCTAGTATAACCTCCAATTGACCTTGTACCAATTGGAGTTACCTAGCTTGAGTTATAACCTTAAGAGCACACTAGACTCAAAGGGTCTAGAATGCACACTTAAGGCAGTCTAATTCTCTATATTAGTTAATGTCACCAATCACTCCATTTCCAATTGAAACTACACCAAATGGTCACTACATGACCATTACAACATCATTTTGTGTTCAATTGCATTTACTCCCATATTTGAGTTTCAAACCCTAGCCCTAGAATTCCAAAGTTTCATTTTCTTGCACTAAACTCATAAACTAATGTTTTGAGTGATACAATCATATCAAGGGCAGCCTATTCAGTCAATTAATCCAAAGAAATCATCAACACCATAACAAGTCCATGGCTGCCGAAAATAGGGTGACATTATAACATGTTTATTTTTAAAGAAATTCCACATATCCAAGCTCAAATTTTCATTCTAACAAGAATTTAAAGGAAAGAGTCAAGGAATTGGACACTAACCTCAATTGATCTCTCTTCCAAGTTTCCAAATCTTCCTTTTTCCTTCTTCTTTTTGCTGGCTAGATGTTGTTTAAGGTGTGAGGAAGAGGTTTTGTGAAGTAAGATTAAAATCTTATAGTGGTTTATCAAGGAATTTTAATGAGAAATGTTGATCAACAATGGTGAGAGGAGAGAAAGGAAGGGAGCCGGTTGAAAATGAAGAAGATGGTAGCAGATTTGTTTTTTTTTTTTTTTTTTTACTTCATTTTAGTTGTATTTATCTCATTTTAATTGGTTTGTCAAATTCTAATTGGTGGGAAGCTTTTTAATGATGTCATCCTATGTCATAAATCAAATTTTATTCCATTTTCTTTTTCTTTTCTTTAATACTCAATTTCAATTTAATTTGTAGCAATATTTATTCATATTTTATGTCATAATAATTATTTAATTAACTAGACAAGTTGGCCACAAATTATCTTTGAAGACGAAATGACCAAAATGCCCTCCGTTTGGCTTATTGAGCCAAAATCGTCTGTACCGATTGAAAAAATTTTTTAAATGTTTTCCTGGCATTCTATTGCCATAGAAACCTCAATGACTCTTCTCTGCAGTCCCAAAAATTATTTTATGAATTTTCTGTAACACCCCTATGTTCGGTAGTGCGTTCTACTGTTCCGGTGACCAGTGTTGTCCGGACAGCTAGGATGCCTAGAACTACACTTAGATATGGATGAGGAGATATAAAATAATGAAATACAAGAAAAGAAAATACAAGAAAAATAAAGGAAAAATAATAGCAATGAAATGTAACCAAGTTAAACGAGTCGAGAACCCTAGCGATGGGTGATCGCACCAGGAAGTCGCGGCGTGGACCGTTGACTAGTCTTGGACCGCAGGAAACCCTGGAAAATATTTTTAGGACTTAAATAAAGACCTATTGAAGTATAAATATCATTAGAAATATCAAAGAAAAATTAATTTATTAGTACAAAGAAAAGTGAGAAATCAAGAAAACGATAAAACTTGGTGTTATCGAAAAATCAGAAATGCAACCCGAACAGGGCCATTGTGGTCATTTGACACCTCGAGTTGTCTTTTGACCTAAATTTCCATTAAAAATAAATGATATTACACTTGGAAAATGTCATGAAAAATTAAATTGGTGGTACCTAATGTAAATAGCAAAAATTGAGAGTTAAATGACGAAAAATGAAACTTTAGAATAAATAAATAATTAACCTTCACATAGTGCTCCACTAGCTCACTTAAGTGGACCACTAAAGCTTCATTTGGGCAGAATATTCATCATCTTCCTCACCTCTCAAAGACCAGCCGAAATGGTGAAGAGGAAAACCTCCATGGCTGCATGGTTTTGAAGCTTAATGTAAGCATGATCCAAGCTTCTTTCCTTACACTTTCCTTCATTAAAAGTTGTCCATACACCTTGGGCAGTAGATAGGCAGCAAGAAGACCAAGTTTTGGTGAAGTTTTGAAGAGTTTCCAAAGTGGTAAGTAGGTATTTTTGATGCTTGCTTCATTAAAGTTTGTGTGGATGTTATGGGTAGTTGGATTGTGGAAAGATTTTTGGAGTTTGATGTTTTAAGGGAGATCTATATTTTTGACAGCCATGAAAACTCTATAAGAACAGTTTATCCTTGCATGTAAATAGTAGATTAAAGTGTTGATGAAGTGTTTATGTGTGTAGGAATAAATTGGATGATGTATAGTAAGTATATGTGAATGTACATTTGATTTTGGAAGCTTGGAAATTAATTCAAAGAGAGGTACAATTCAGCAATGTGAAGTGTGGACCTAAATGTGTTATTTCATGGTTTGGTTTATGGAATATTATTGTTGAATTGTGGTACTTGTTATGGTAGCTTGTGTATGTGTATGAGGGTTTGAGTTTGGACATGTAAATGAGCTAGGTTATGTAGTTAAATTGTGTGTAATTTGGACTTGATAAATTCTGTACTATGAGGTGCATATTGAGTGTGATTACAAGCTGCCAAAATGGCCAACAATGTGAAGTAAAATGTGTTTAGGTTATGGTACAAACCAGAATTGGCATGAATGTGTAATTTGGTAAGTGTTAAATGTATCCTTTGATTGAGTGATGGACAATGTGCAATAGGGCAGTGTGTAATTTGGCTTAGAACCTTAAGTGTGTGACTCCAATTGATATGAAACCAATTGGAGGTCAAACTAGACACAAAAAATGCCAACTTTCATGAAGGAAGCTTACCAAAATTCTACTTGGAAGGTAACTTGACAAATGACCAAATCTGGATTAGTGCATTTAAGGCCTGAAAATTGACCATTTGGGCAGCAGTTAGTATTTTGGCCATAACTCACTCATAATAGGTCCAAATGACCTGAAATTTTTACCATGAATATTTGAGACATATATCTACAAGTCTTATGAAGACACCAAAGCCTAGAAATGACCATAAGCAAGTCAAATAGCTTGCACAATTTCGGGTCCAAAAACTGGCCGAACCTAAAATGACCTAAAGTGGCCAATTTTGGTACATTCTGACCAGCAATAGTAAAATGCCCATAACTTGGTCTAGTAAACTCAGAATGACCTAAAATTTTGCCTCGCGTGCAATAAGACATAGATCTAAAAGTTTGTAGTTTTGATCGAAACCCAAAAACTGAGGGAACTAGGTCATCTGCTTAGGTCAAACTAGTATACCGGAATCCAACAAATTGCAATAAAATGCAATGTACATGGAAATAAATTAGGTAACATGTACCAACCCTAAAAGACTACAAATGTGACATATTGGTAACATTAAAACCTAATTCACCTAGACTACATCGAGGGTCGACATCTTAGGTTGACTAAGGAAAAAATAGAATTCAATAAATTAATTGTTGAACCTTATTCTTAGAGACAGTTTAAATGAGTACTGAAACACTTCAAATTGTGTTTCTCAGTTAGCAAAGACTCAGGGAAGGGGAAGAAAACACTGAGTCAGAGCTAAGAGACAATTATCAGAAGTTTGTGTACAACAGTTATTTCTTTTGAATTTTTCAATTGAAATAAATTATGACTATTTGTATATTATTATTTTAAATTATGGAAATGTGTTTGAATGGATATTTATTGCTTGAAAAGCATTGTAAATGGTTTGAAACTGTGAAAAATTGTTTGAATGATATTTGATGGATACTTATTGATTGAAAAGCATTGTAAATAGTTTGAAACCACAGCTATCATGTATATTGATTGAATTCCTCACTACCTTGTCTAGTGGGACGAATTGAATTCTCTCTCTGGCTGAAGTGTTGAGGTGTGTGCCTGTTGAGGACGAATAGAATGAGTACTCATATTTTTGCTAGCTAGCTATGTTAATCCTCATTAGCCATCGGCTTTTGGGACGAATTGAATTCCTCATTAGCCATCGGCTTTTGGGACGAACTAAACTTTGGAACATGATTAAGCTGTGTGTGATTTATTGTTATGTATTGTGAGATTGTGAAATGGAGTTTAAATTCTTATTGACATTCACTGTCTTTTGAATTTAACTATGTTTTGATTTATTGAGATTTATTGTGATATTGTGAAATGGAGTTTAAATTCTTATTGACATTCATTGTCTTTGAATTTAACTATGGTTTTAAGTATCCACTATTTATATGACTGATGATTTGTGATTTAAAGTTGTATTTGGTTAATGTTGTGCCCCACTGAGACAATGTCTCAGCAATAGTTTTTCATTGCTGTCGCAGGTAGACAAACTAACAGGGCAGCAGACTAGGCTGCTAGGGCAACACTGAGAGATCATCGGGTATATTGGGTATACCATATTCTGCATTTTGTATTGTAATGTATGTTCACTATATGTATATAGTGTTCTTGGTTTTGAGCAGTTGTAAACTAAAATTGTACATTGAAGTTGTAAAATAAATTGTGAATTATTTTGGCTTGTAAAATTTGTACTATATTTCTTTTATCTCAGCCTTTGGAAATATTGAAAAATTATTGTGGATTTGAGTTGAGAAACATATTGTGTTGATTAAATATTAGAGTTTGAGATTGAGAAATATATTTGAAGTGCTTTTTACAAGTTTTAGAAGAACTGTTTTATTCAAAATACAGATAGCACTCAGCCAAAGTTTTTACAGAAATTATTAATAATTCAAATGTGTTAGCTGTTTCATTTCAGTTCAAAAAAAAAAAAAATTCTTAACACCTGTAAATAGTGCTCACCACTGTGAAAAGAAGTAAGAAAAGTTTTAAAATCCCTTGTAGTATATTTAATGGGTTATCAGTAGACGAAGTTGGTAATTCATTAGGTATACTACGAGATTATGTTATGCCTTACAGAGGGGTAGGGTGTGACATTTTCTCCCGGGTTGAGGGCTTCTAGGTGTGAAAACAGTAACTTCCCACTGGTTACCCATCACTAGGGCACCAACTCATTTAACTTGGTTGTATTTTAAATCTAAACTTTTTCCTAAAATTTTCTTATCATTATTTGAGTTATTTATGACTTCTTACTTTAGTCTAAATATTTTTCAAGACATTCTAGCTGTCCGGACCAACACCGATCACTGAAACAGTAGAATATACGAAATTGCTACAGTGAGGGTGTTACAAATTGGGTGGCCATGGCATGCTATGCTAGGTGTTAACCATGGTCTATGAGGTGCCTAAAATGGTTTAGAGAAATCATTTATGGTAAGAAAGAGTTTTGATGATATTAAGAGTTAATATTATATCTCATTGCCAATTAGTGATGAGTCTAGTAAGTCACACACATACACAAGTTAATCACCAAGTAAAATGTGATTTAATTAATTAATTAAAGAGTTTAATTAATTAATTAATTAAGTTTGATTTGCAATAAGATTGCAAAGTCCCTAGCATGACTTGAAACAAAATCTAGGTTATTGGATGTATAGTATAAGTTAAATTTATATTTAAAGTGTTTAAATATGAATTTAATTGCGAGAAATTAATTAATGGAGATTAATTAATTAATTTATATTTGATATAAATTCATTAAAAGAGGAGAAATAATGATTTTGGATTGAGAACTCAAAATTACAACATAAGGGTAATTTGGTCATTTCACAGGGTGACACATGGCACCATGAGATGGTGACACATGGCACCATATAAGCTTTCCATTTGTCTTCATATCATGTAAGATGATCAAAGTCAAGATTAAGTCTAACTTTGACTGTAACACCCTCACTGTAGCAATTCCATACATTCTACTGTTCCGGTGACCAGTGTCGTTCCGAACAGCTAGAACGTCTGGAAAAACATTTAAACTAAAGTGAGAAACCATAATTAACTCAAATATTAATAAGAAAAATTTGGTAAAATTTTAGAAATAAAATACAACCAAGTTAAATGAGCCGGTGCCCTAGCGATGAGTAACCGAGTCGGAACAAATGATTTTGGCTCAATAAGCCAAACAGAGGGTATTTTGGTCATTTTGACTTCAGAGATGATTTTTTGCCGACTTGTCCAGTTAAGTAAATAATTATTATGACATAAAATATGAATAAACATTGCTACAAATTAAATTGAAATTGAGTAGAAAAGAAAAGAAAAAGAAAATAAATTAAAATGGGAAATTATGACATCACATGATGTCATTAGTGTGCCTCTACCCAATCACATGGTGACACATGGCAATAACTCATTTAAAATGACTAAATGGGCAGAAAATGAAAGAAAACAAATCAGTTTCTTCCATTTTCCTCAGCTGGCTGAATCAACTCCAAGGTATTCCACCATTGCCATCCCAACCAAGCTTCCTTTCCCACCATTTTACACCATAAAATCCCTTGCTCCTTTCATTAAAAATTTTCCTTATACCTAGAGCAAGTCTTGGGTAGCGAAAAGAAAGAGGAAAAGAGAAGTTCTCAAGCTTTGTAAATTAGCTAAATCAAGGTTAGTGACCAATTTTCTATTCCCTCTCTTAATTTATACCTAGGTGTTTAATTTAAGTAAGAAATTGTAAGTGAAATGCATGAGAACTCCTTGCATGCACTCCTCTAAATTTCAGCAGCCTTGACATGAGTTAGGGTTAGGAGAATTCTTTGATTTAAAGTGACATATTAGCTGTCCCTAGTTTAAATTATATGATTAGTATAGCCATTAAGAGTAAGATGCATGAATTGAATGCTTGGTCAATTCGGGTTAGGGTTTTGAATCTCAATTTTGGAAGTTGATGGTATTAGTAGTATGCCCCAAAGCATATCATTTAGTATGTATCTTGTACATGTTTTTATTAATAAAAGGCATTTCCACTTTTCCGTTTACATAAGATATTTATGTGTAATAGAAAAGGTCCATTGATATTTTGTTAGAAATTCTATTCTTAAGTTGTTAAGAATATGAGTGACAGTATTTCTAGTACAAAGTATCATAAATAGGTTCACAATCGAGGATACTTCATAATGAGGACATGACTTATCCAGAAAAGATTGTATTCATGTTTGTTTCCAAGTTATTTATATGAGATATAAATAAGATGGAATGATGAGTCTCATGCCATATGACAAACATGGTAGGCACTTATAAATGATAAGTAGGCCGAACCAGTGACACTTATGACAAGCACATGGAGTTTACTCTTGTCAATGTTTTGTCATAAATCATATCAGTGCATATAATCTTTAGACCTGAGATAGCACAGTTATCTTGTATATAGATAGTTTGAGTTTGATACTGCTTTCATACTTTTACTGTGTATGGGTATATGGGCATGTGTTGGCTCCTACTAGTTTTATATGGAGGTAGGTGTTGATCAAGATGGAATCTGTTCCTTTAAGTAAATAGAGATAAAATCCTATGTTCATTTAATTATTCTTGATGTTTCAAGTTCCTGGCCAGGACAGATAGATTTAATCAGAAAAGAGTTTCTGATGAGAAAATCTGGAATTAAAAAAGAACATAATATTCATAGCAAATGGAGTTTGACATAAACCATGACTCCAGTTTGAGTTGGGATTTTGTAATAGAGAGATTCCAGTGCATGGTAACATATGATTATAGGTTCATTTAAGGTAAACTTTATTACTAATTGGGTGGTCATGGCATGCTATGCTAGGTGTTAACCATGGTCTATGAGGTGCATAAAATGATTTAGAGAAATCATTTATGGTAAGAAAGAGTTCTGATGATATTAAGAGTTGATATCATATCTCATTTCCAATTAGTGATGAGCCTAGTAAGTCACACACATACACAAGTTATCACCTAATTAAATATGATTTAATTAATTAATTAAAGAGTTTAATTGATTAATTAAATAGGTTTGGTTTGCAATTAGATTGCAAAGTCCCTAGCATGACTTGAAACCAAATATAGATTATTGGATGTATAGTATAAGTTAAATTTATATTTAAAGTATTTAAATATGAATTTAATTAATGAGAAATTAATTAATAGAGATTAATTAATTAATTTATATTTGATATAAATTGATTAGAAGAAGAGAAATAATTATTTTGGGTTAAGAACTCAAAATTAAGACATAGGGGCATGTTGGTCATTTCACAGGGTAACATGTGGCACCATGAGATGGTGACACATAGAATTACACATAAGCTTGCCAAAAATCTTTTAATCATGTAAGATGATTAAAATTAAGATTAAATATAGGTTTGACACTTGGCATAATGTGATTGGGTCAATTAAACCTAGAACCAATCAAAGGGTGACATGTGGCAAGGGTTTAAATGGTGACCTAACTATATAAGTGTTGTTATGAAAAAATAAAAACACAAGTTGTTGCCTCCCATTGTGTGCCACTACCCTTGAGACTCATAGTCTCTCTTCCTCTTCATCTTTCATCTATTCCAAGAGATTAGCAAACAATCTCTTGTATTAAAAATACTAGAAATCGTTTCTAGTGTCCTGTTTACATCTTTAATCTCTTAAAAGTCAGAACTTGATCTTCTAAATAATAGAAAAAGCTTTAGAAGCTGTTCAAGGGCTGTCATATGTGTTCTTGGTGTGGACAAGCTAGAGGGACAACATCGAAGACGAATCTCAAAAGCACAAATACACTGCAGTGCATCAAGAGGTTTGTGTGTTTATTCTTGATTTAATCTAGGGTTCTAAAATTAATCTGATTAATTCTAAAATCTTAAATGGAAAATACATATACAAAAACATATTAAAAGAGTTTTAATATGTTGTTTATCATTGAAATCAAATAGATAAAAATAAATCTTGCATGATGTATGTGACCCTAGGTGAAAATTTTTGAATTCAATGGTATAAACTTGTGTTTTTCACGCTTCTGCTCCTTCAATTGGTATCAGAGCCACTATATTTGCCATTTAGATTGTTGATTATATGATTTAATTGTGTGTTTTGATCATGAGATGATTTATCCATTGCTGGTTGCAATGGATGTGTGGCGACATGCTTGAAGAACACCATCAATGGTGCGCATGGTTTGGCTTCATGGGTGGTGCAAAGGTTTGGCTTTTTAATTTGCAATTGTTGTATGATCTAAAAGCTCATCCTATGTCTAATTAAATTGTTTAACTAGAATTTTAATCACACAATTAAATTTTGATTCAAATCAGAATTTTAAAAATTGTTTGAATGTGATTCAAATCTGAATTTTAAAAGTTGTTTGAATGTGATTCAAATCTGAATTTTTAAAGTTGTTTGAATCATATTTAAAACTGATTTTTTAAAGTTGTTTGAATAATATTTAGATCTAAATTTTTAAAAATTGTTTGAATGTGATTCAAATATGAATTTTTAAATTTATTTGAATGAGATTCAAATATAAATTTTTAAATTTATTTGAATCATATTCAAATCTGGATTTTTAAGTTGAATATAAGATATTTAATTTAATTTAAGTATGTATATTTTATTTAATTTTTAAATAGTGATATTCATGATGGATGATCATGGACTATAAAAGACCAATGTGATTGGATTTATTTCTTTTCTGTTTCTTTGGGATTGTAAATTAATTAATTTATTTTAATTTATTTTTGGCATGTATTATTAAGGTTGTAATAATTTTTGGGTTGTAATTTCATTTATTTACTTCTTGTAAATTCGCCTTGGTTTGCCAAGGATTACTGTGTAATATTGGATTGCAAGAAGTTCAAGGAGGTCAAGATCATTGGTGGGACCAGTGGGAGGAATTCAAAATCTAGTATTGATTATGTACTCCTTCAGCAACTCTTGTAAAATGAATAAATGAAATGCACCTAGGAATGCCCTGATTCAATTCTTGGTGGCTTAGAATTGAATCCCTTAGAAAGTCCATGATCATACCATATTTACTGCTTATCCATTAATGCATGAAATGTATAGGAATGTATGCAATTATATGATATATGCATGCTAAATGGATAATGTGCAAAGTGAGACCTTAATAGTAATTAGGATGACCATAAAATCTTCCAAACAAATGATTAAGTTAGAAATGCTATAATTAAATTAATTATAACATGGGTCTTCCATTGGGGCAATTATTCTAAGAAATTTTAAATAGTTGCATAAGATGTAATTAATTTAAGAGATTTTCTTAAGAATAATTGTTAAGCATGAGGTGTTGTAAATATGTAAATGGTTTGGTGGCCAATATTGGACGTACCTGAGGACATTAAAATTATTTGCATAATTACTGGCTCAATGGGATCAACTTAACTAATGCAAGATAAGTCAATAATGGATGTACCTGAGATTTTGAGCATTAGGGGCTAGGTAAAGGATTGAACCTCACATGAGATGTGATGGGCAAGGAGTTGCTCACTTATAGTTTATTGTAATTCCAATAACGGATGTACCTGAGGATGATCAATATAATTATAAGAATTCAATCACCCACTAGAAATCCATCCAACCAGGATTTCCATTTTCTACTTTGGAAGTGTAGGATTCGCTAAGTTAGTGGGAGGACCAATTTGATTAAAAGACCATAATCATTTTGGTTAATTACTTGATACATTTACTAATTAATCTGGTTATTTTCTGCAGTTAATTTTTTGATAATAATGAGCACAGAACAACCACCACCATCCAATATCCTTGCAAGCATACTTGATCGCAATAGGTTGACAGGACCTAATCTCTCTGATTGGCTAAGAAATTTGAAACTTGTCCTGAACCTTGAACATATAGGATATGTTCTAGATTCAAATGTTCCTGGTCCCTTACCTCCAGAGGCCACTCAAGAGGAACATGAAACTTTGCACAAGTGGAAGGAGCATGATATGAGAGCTAAGTGTTACATGCTTGTTTCCATGAGTAATGAGTTACAGAAGCAGCATGAGAACATGCAGAGTGCGAGTGAGATCCTCCTTCACCTACAAAAGTTGAATGGTGAGCACAGTAGGAATGCTAGGTATGAGATATCTAGGCAGCTGTTCTGCATGAGCATGTCTGAGGGACAGAATGTTGGGGATCATGCCCACAAGATGATTCGGCTGATTGAGCAGTTGGAACATCTTGACTTCAACATGGATTTTCAACTACAGACAGATTTGATCCTTTAGTCCCTTCCTGAGTCTTTTGGGAATTTTGTAACAAATTTTCATATGACTAAACAGGAATGCACCTTAGCTGGTTTACTCAACATGCTTGTTATTACCCAAAAGAATATGCCGGGCAATAAAGGAAAAGAGGTAGCTTTGATTGTATCTTCTTCAGCTGGAAAGTCCAACAAGAAGAAGGGCAATAAGAAAAAGAAACCTCAGATTCCTGGTCCTTCCAAGAAAATAGCTAAACAGAAAGGGAAGACTAAAGCTGATGGAGGCAAAGGAAAGTGTTTTCTCTACCAGAAGGATGGGCACTGAAAAAGGAACTACACAGAGTATCTTGCTTCTCTGAAGGACAACAAGGAGAAACCTTCGGAAGGTATGTCCATATCTTATTATTTAGATTCTGATGATACTCATAGTTCATCTACAGCTTGGATTTTAGATACCGGTGCCAGTTCTCACATTTCTAATGATATGCAGGAACTAGCAAATAGTAACAGCTTACGTTCTCAAGATGTTAGAGTCCAGATTGGCAATGGTTTAACTGTTGAAGCTTTAGCCATAGGATCTAAATCTTTTTACATGTTTGGACATGTTTTGTGTTTGGATAATATTTTATATGTACCTGATGCGTTTAAGAACATCATTTCTATATCTAGTTTGACTAGAAATGGCTATGAATTTCAATTCACAGATGATGTTTGCAATATTTATTTTGGAAATAAATATGTTGGTTCGGGTTATATGAATGAAGGTCTTTATTATTTAGATAATAATGACAAACACAAAATGAATGCAAGTGATCTAAATGAATGCAATGCCATGGTGAAAACCAACTTAAGTTCAAAACATATTTGGCACTTAAGGTTATGTCATGCTACAGAAGATAGGATTGCAAAACTGGAGAAAATGGGGATTCTATCCTCATTGGGCTCTGAGCCTACTCCAACTTGTGAATCTTTCCTTTAGGGTAAAATGACTATATCACCCTTTGTTGGACAAGGGCTAAGGGCTGAAAATATTTTGGAGCTAATACATAGTGATGTATGTGGTCCATTTATGGAAATAGCTAGAGGCGGTTTCAATTACTTTATTAACTTTACTGATGATAAATCAAGGTTTGGGTATTTGTATTTGATGAAATACAAATATGAATCTTTTGAAAAGTTCAAAGAATTTAAATCTGAAGTAGAAAATCAAACATGAAAGAGTATTAAAGCTCTTCGATCAGATTGTGGAGGTAAATATTTGAGTACTAAATTTGATGAATACTTGAGAGAGCATGGCATTGTTTCCCAACTGACTTCTCTAGGAACGCCACAACTGAATGGTGTATCTGAAAGGAGAAATCGTACCCTATTGGATTTGGTAAGTAGTATGATGAGCTATACAGATATGCCAATCTCCTTTTGGGGATTTGCATTAGAATCAGCTTTGTATATTCTGAATAGGATTCCATCAAAATCAGTTTCTTTCACACTTTATGAGATATGGCATGGAAGAAAACCAAGTCTTAAGCATGTTAAGATTTGGGGTTGTCCAGCTTATATCAAAAAGCTAAACACTAATAAATTGGAAACCAGATCAGAAAAGGGTCGATTTGTTGGATATCCAAAAGATAGTTTTGGATATTATTTTTATTTGCCTACATCACAAAAGGTTGTGGTGAGTAGAGATACCACATTTCTTGAACAACAGTTTGTTCAAGAAGGAGGCAAAGGAAGGCAAATAGAGTTGGAATTAGAGAATTCTGACCACCAATAGATCAGCTGGATATAGATCCATCTAGTCAACCTACACCCGTTGATGAAACATCTACAGCTGTTCCTCGTAGAATAACCAGGGTACCTCACCCACCAGTGAGATATGGTTTCCTTCATGAAGAAGAACAAGAGTTGTCTACTCATGAAGAAGTAGATCATGGAGATGATCCACTTACCTATGAAGAAGTTATATCAGATATAGACTCTTCAAAATGGATTGATGCTATGAAATCCGAAATTGATTCCATGTATAAGAATCAAGTTTGGGATCTTGTTGACCCACCTGAAGGTATTGTACCTATAGGGAATAAATGGGTTTTCAAGAAGAAAATTTGTTCTGATGGAAAGGTAGAGACCTATAAGGCAAGGCTAGTAGTGAAAGGGTTTCGCCAAAGGCAAGGAATCAACTATGAAAAGACTTTCTCGCCTGTTGCCATGCTTAAATCAATTAGGATTCTATTAGCAATAGCTGCATACTATGATTATGAGATTTGGTAGATGAATGTCAAAACAACTTTTCTCAATGGATACATTGAAGAAAACATTTTCATGGAACAACTTAGGGGTTTTGAATCCCAAGATGGTTCCAAGGTATGCAAGCTAAAGCGATCCATTTATGGGTTGAAGCAAGCTTCGAGGAGTTGGAACATCCATTTTGATGAAGCCATTAAATCTTTTGGTTTTATCAAAAATGAGGATGAGCCATGTGTATATAAGAAGGTTAGTGACAGTGCTATCACTTTCTGTAATACACAGGTATGTTGACAACTGTAAAGGTATGGTTGTCAAATACATTCTCCATGAAAGACTTAGGGGAGGCAACCTATATTCCTAGGATTCGCATCTATAGAGATAGAGTGAAAAGAATAATTGGTTTATCCCAAAGTCTATACTTGGAAAAGGTGTTAAAAAGGTTTAACATGCTTGATTCCATGAGAGGATTGTTACCAGTGAGACATGGTATCCATCTTTCTAAAGAGATGTCTCCAAAGACACCTGAAGAAAGAGATAAAATGGCCAGGATTCCATATGCTTCGGCTATTGGAAATTTAATGTATGCAATGTTGTGTACTAGGCCGGATATCGCATATGCTGTAATCCAATCCAGGTTTGGAACACTGGATAGCTATCAAGAATATCCTTAACTACTTAAGAAGAACTAAGGATTTATTCTTGATCTATGGAGGTGGAGACTTGCAATTGGATGGTTATACTGATTATGATTTCCAATCAGATATTGATAATAGAAAGTCTACCTCTGGATATGTGTTCATTTGTAATGGAGGTGCAGTCAGTTGGAAGAGTTCCAAACAGAGCACGACTGCAGATTTCACTACCGAGACTAAGTATATTGCTGCATCAGATGCTGCAAAGGAAGCTGTTTGGATAAAAAAGTTCGTGACAAAACTTACAGTAGTTCCTTCCATTAAGTCAGCAGTTCCACTACACTGTGACAACAATGGAGCAGTCATACAGGCTAAGGAACCAAGGTCTCACCAGAAATCCAAACATATAGAAAGGCGCTACCACATTATCAGAGAAATAGTTGGACGAGGCGATGTAGCCATGCAGAAAATAGCATCAACTGAAAATCCAGTTGATCCATTCACTAAGCCTATGTCACAGACTCAGCTAGACTGACATCTTGAGAAGATGGGTCTAAGATATTGTAATGAATGGCTCTAGTGCTAGTGGGAGATTGTTAGTAGTATGCCCTAGAGCATATCATTTAGTATGTATCTTATACATGTTTTTATTAATAAAAGGCATTTCCACTTTTCCGTTTACATAAGATATTTATGTGTAATAGAAAAGGTCCATTGATATTTTGATAGAAATTCTATTCTTAAGTTGTTAAGAATATGAGTGACAGTATTTCTAGTACAAAGTATCATAAATAGGTTCACAATCGAGGATACTTCAAAATAAGGACATGACTTATCCAGAAAAGATTGTATTCATGTTTGTTTCCAAGTTATTTATATGAGATATAAATAAGATGGAATGGTGAGTCTCATGCCATATGATAAACATGATAGGCACTTATAAATGACAAGTAGGCCAAACCAGTGACACTTATGACAAGTACATGGAGTTTACTCTTGTCAATGTTTTGTCATAAATCATATTAGTGCATATAATCTTTAGACATGAGATAGCACAGTTATCTTGTATATAGATAGTTTGAGTTTGATACTGCTTTCATACTTTTACTGTGTATGGGTATATGGGCATGTGTTGGCTCTTACTAGTTATATATGGAGGTAGGTGTTGATCAAGATGGAATTTATTCCTCTAAGTAAATAGAGATAAAATCTTATGTTCATTTAATTGTTCTTGATGTTTCAAGTTCCTGGCCAGGACAGAAAGATTTAATCAGAAAAGAGTTTCTGATGAGAAAATCTTTTTAATCAAGAACTGGAATTAAAAGAAAACATAATATTCATAGCAAATGGAGTTTGACATAAACCATGACTCCAGCTTGAGTTGGGATTTTGTAACAGAGAGATTCCAGTGCATGGTAACATATGATTATAGGTTCATTTAAGGTAAACCTTATTACTAATTGCGTGGTCATGGCATGCTATGCTAGGTGTTAACCATGGTCTATGAGATGCATAAAATGATTTAGAGAAATCATTTATGGTAAGAAAGAGTTCTGATGATATTAAGAGTTGATATCATATCTCATTGCCAATTAGTGATGAGCCTAGTAAGTCACACACATACACAAGTTATCACCTAATTAAATATTATTTAATTAATTAGTTAAAGAGTTTAATTGATTAATTAAATAGGTTTGGTTTGCAATTAGATTGCAAAGTCCCTAGCATGACTTGAAACCAAATCTAGATTATTGGATGTATAGTATAAGTTAAATTTATATTTAAAGTGTTTAAATATGAATTTAATTAATGAGAAATTAATTAATAGAGATTAATTAATTAATTTATATTTGATATAAATTGATTAGAAGAAGAGAAATAATTATTTTTGGTTAAGAACTCAAAATTAAGACACAGGGGCATATTGGTCATTTCACAGGGTAACATGTGGCACCATGAGATGGTGACACATGGAATTACACATAAGCTTGCCAAATGTCTTTTAATCATGTAAGATGATTAAAATTAAGATTAAATATAGGTTTGACACTTGGCACAATGTGATTGGGTCAATTAAACCTAGAACCAATCAAAGGGTGACATGTGGCAAGGGTTTAAGTGGTGACCTCGCTATATAAGTGTTGTTATGAAAAAATAAAAACACAAGCTATTGCCTTCCATTGTGTGCCGCACCCTTGAGACTCATGTTCTCTCTTCCTCTTCATCTCTCATCTATTCCAAGAGATTAGCAAACAATCTCTTGAATTAAAAATACTAAAAATCATTTCTAGTGTCCTGTTTACATCTTTAATCTCTTAAAAGGTAGAACTTGATTTTCTTAATAATAGAAAAAGCTTTAGAAGCTGTTCAAGGGCTGCCATAGGTGTTCTTAATGTGGACAAGATAGAGGGACAACATCTGGTGTCCTGAAGATGAATCTCAAAGGCGCAAATACACTGCAGTGCATCAAGAGGTTAGTGTGTTTGTTCTTGATTTAATCTAGGGTTCTAAAATTAATCTGATTAATTATAAAATCTTAAATGGAAAATACAGATCCCAAAACATATTAAAAGAGTTTTAATATGTTGTTTATCATTGAAATCAAATAGATAAAAATAAATCTTGCATGATGTATGTGACCCTAGGTGAAAATTTTTGAATTCAATGGTATAAACTTGTGTTTTTCATGTTTCCGCTCCTTCAAATGCAATTGAACTTAAATTAATGTTGTAATGGTCAATTAGTGACCATTTGGCTGTGTATAATAAGGAATTGAAGTGAATGGTAGCTTTGGATTTGAGGTTTGGTGTGCTGCCTTGAGTGCCTTGCAGGTCTGGATGTGAGTCCAGCATGTTTAGGCAGTTATAACTTGGGTGTGTAGGTTCAATTGGTGCAAGGCCAATTGAAAATGAAATTAGACACATAATGGCACAATTTTGGTGAAGGAACTCTGTCCAGAAACTAAACATAGGATGCCCTAAAAATTGACCAAATCCAGGTGACTTACATTCTGTGTGGGCAAAATGACCAAATATATAGTGTTCATTCATTTGGTCATAACTCAGTGTAGAAAGGTCCAATTGACCTGAATTTTTACCAATAGAAAGCTGAGACATAGCCCTACAACTTTCATGATGAAAAAAAACCCAAATTTTGACCATAATATGTTCAAAAACTAACCTGCAGTCAGTGTACAAAAACTATAGAATTGATTCTGCCCAGAAAATCTAGAAAAATTGCAATCCAGCTGGTTATGGTGTTTAGGCCATAACTTTAGCTACAAAATTCCAAATAGAGTGATTCAAAAAAAAATGTAATTAGACACAATAAGGAACAAATTTAATGAAGAACATTTGGCCAAATTCTCACTGTAGAATGGCCTAATGGAACAGTGAACTCTAGCACCTAAAACTGAAATTTCTGATTTATTCATCATTGGTTAGAAGTATGGATTGACAACTAATGCTAACACTTTTGGGAACCAAAATGTGATAAATTTATGTGATTAGGACTTATGTAGCTATTATGCATTGGAAAGTCAATAATTTGACCTAAATAGTAAAATGAATAGTAACCTTACATGTAAAGCATGAAAATTCAATCAATAACTTGGTAATGTGCCCTAGTACACCTAGTAAGATTGATTTGGATAGGTTGACATACAAATAGGGTTCAGTTAGCAGTACTGCACATGGTATTATGCCATTCTGTGATTTTATAGCTTTTAGCCATTCTGATATTATGATGATACTTGGCCTTGTGCCTAATGTTATTACAGCTTATCAGCTGTTCTGTTGTACACCGGGAGACACTATGTGATCGATGGTGTGACGGCCCGAGATACTTGGTACCCAGTGCCAGTTTACCCGTTTTGTAACACCCCTATGTTCGATAGTGCGTTCTACTGTTCTGGTGACCAGTGTAAGTCTAGACAGCTAGGATGCCTAGAACTACATTTAATTGTTAGTGAGGAGACATAAAATAATGAAATACAAGAAAATAAAATATAAGAAAAACAAAGGAAAAATAATAGCAATGGGAAACTAAGTTAAACGAGCCAGCACCGCAGCGATGGGTTACCGCATAGGGAAGTTACAGCACAGGCAATAGCCGACCCCAGGACTGCAGGGGATCCTCGAAATTTAGTTTCGAGATGTAATTAAAGACTTATTGAAGTATTAATGTCATTAGAAATATCAAAGAAATATTAATTAATTAGTACAAAGAAAAATGAGAAATCGAGAAAATGACAAAACTCGGTGTTATTGAAAAATCGGGAATGCAACCCGAATAGGGGCATTGTGGTCATTTGACATCCCGAGTTGCCTTTTGACCTAAATTTCCATTAAAAATAAATGATATTACACTTGGAAAATTTCATGAAAAATTAAAATGGTGGTACATAATCTAAATAGTAAAAGATATGAGGAAAATGTGGGAAATTTAAAACTTTGGATTAATTAATACTTTAACCATACTTAGTGCTCCACTAAGTGAAGTTAATGGACATATAATATAGTATATTGCAACAGAAAATCTGTCATCTTCTACCTCCCAAACAAACCAGCTGAAAATCCTCCCAAGCTTTCATCCATGGCCACCCACTTCCCAAGCTCAAATCTCCATGATCAAGCCATGCTTTCCACAACTTGTCTTCATTAAAGTTTATCCCCACCTTGCAAGCAAGAATTTGATAGTAATTTCAAGAGGAATAGGTGAAGTTTGGTTAAGCTCACAAGGGGTAAGTATCCATTTCTTCAACTTTTCTTTGTTAAAGTTTGTGTGGGTGTTGAGATAAGTTGATATATGGCAGAAAAGTTGAAGTTTGGTAAGTTAGGGTGCTGCTCCATTTCGGCAGCCATGGAAGTTTAATATGTAACTTGTTTTCTTCATGTAATTGGTGATTTGGGGTGTTGATTTAAATATTTAATTGTATTGAAGTTGAATTCCATGTATGAAGTTTGATTTGTAAGCTTGAAAAGTGAAAATGGAAGTTGATACGTATGTGTAATTTTTGGGCAGCCTCAAAATGAAAATTGGTAAGGTTCAAATTCATGAAATGTTGTTGAAATATTGTACAAAAGAATGGCAGCATATATGTGTGTGGAATAGTAGTGATAGGTATGTAATTTGATGATAGAATTTTGTGTGATAATTAGAAGTATTTATGTGTATATATTGTTGGGATTGAACTTTGGGAATGGTGACTGCATTTGGTGTATTTGAAGTGGTTATATTCTGTCCAAGTTGACCTATAATGTAGAGAATGGAATGGTTTTGGTTAGTGCCAAATGCAGAATGGTATGGGAAGTGAAAATGTAATTGGTAAACATGTGTTTGGTTTGGTGTTTGAAAAGCATGTAGAGGGCAGTGTGCAAATGGACCTATAACCCTAAGTGTGTGGCTCCAATTGGTATGAGACCAATTGGAGGTGAAACTAGGCATAAAATGTGCTAACTTTCATGAAGGAAGCTTACCTAAATTCTGCCTAGAAGTGACTTGAAAAATGACCAAATCCGGATTAGTGACTTGAAAGCCTGAAAATTGACCATTTGGGCAGCAGTTAGTGTTTTGACCATAACTTACTCAAAACAGGTCCAAATGACCTGAAATTTTTACCATGAATAGTTTAGGCATAGATATACAATTATTATGAAGACACCAAAGCCCAGAAATGGCCAAAACCAAGCCAAATAGCTTGCACAAGTTCAGGTACCAAAACTGGCCGAACCAAAAGTGACCTAAAAATGACCTAAGCCTACCATTTTAGTGCATTCTATCCAACATTGGTTAATTGACCATATCTTGGTCTACACAATTCAGAATGACCTGAAATTTTGCCCCCCGTGCAATAAGACATAGACCTACAAGTTTGTAGTTTGGACCGAAACTCGAAAACCTAGGGAACTAGGTCGTCCGACTAGGTCAAAATAGTATATCTAAATCCGGTAAATTGCAATAAAATGCAATACACTTGAAAATGAATTTGGTAACATATACCAATACTAAAGGGCTATAAAATGTGACATATTGGTAACATTAGAATTGACTCACTTAGAGTGCATCAAGGGTCAACATTATAGGTTGACTAATGAAATGAATTGAAGGGAATAGTACCAAGAATATTTAACTATTAGATTTTATTGTTAGAAACAAATTCATTGATTACTGAAACACTTTAAATTGTGTGTTTCAGTTGATAAGGATATTGAGAAGCATAAAGAACATTGAGTCAAGGCCTAGGAGTGACTCAAATCAGGTTTGTGCACAACTAGTTTTTAACTGATTTTGTTCTGAATATTTCATATGATTAAATGACATATTTTTCTTATATATTATGTTTAACAAGCATTGGATTTAATTGAATGATTATTGAAATTGTTATAGTATGTATGAATTTAGCTTTGTGAAATGGTATTTCCACAAGTATTAAGCATTGTGTGAATTGAATAAATTATGTTTTGGAAAATTGTGATAGAACATGTTTTGAATTGTGATGGGCAATTTGCATGGAAAAATGCAAATTTATGATTTGAATTGTGATGAGCATAAAAATTATTGGATATTGGAATTGACATTGAATCGAATTGTATTGTGATTTATGCTCACTAAAAGGATTGTGATATTATTTTATATCTCACTATAGATGCTTACTTAGGTTATTACCCGTCTCTCTCATTTGTTGAGAAGACAATGGAGTTAGTCGTGTTTTGATTACTATGGTACATGCACAGGCTTAGATTCTCCTCTTATTAGAGGTTAGATCTAAGTTTTTATGTTATGGCCCTTTCAGAAGATTCATTATTGTGATGTGTACTGTGCACGATGATTCGACCTCCTTAACCATAGGGAGTTAGAATCTGATTCGACCTCCCCGACCATAGGGAGTTAGCATCACCCCGAAGATGGCCCTTTCGGATTAGTCTTGCATAGTTAGTGAGATAAAAAATGGTTTTTGAGATAAAGAATGGCTTTTGAGATAAAGAATGGTTTTCGAAATAAAGAATGGTTATTAAATAGTAAAGAATTGTGATTTTAATTATGATTTATGTATAATTGATTTTTTGGGAATTAATCTTATTTCCATATATTGTTGGAACTACCTTAAATGTTTAGTTATGATTTGATAAATTGAATTTCGTGATCAAAGTCATTTTATATAAATGATTTATATTATTAGTAATGAACATATTTTGATTTTTGGAATTTGATGAGTATCCAGATTTCCAAATTATTTACTGTAACTTTTGTTAAGGCATATTGTACTATGTTTTAAATTATAGTTGTGCACCACTGAGTTCACCACTCAGCGAAAGCTTTGTATGCTGTCGCAGGTGAAAAAAGCACAGAGAAATTGAGTAAGCTTCTTTGAAGACACATTCAAATCAGCTCCAGGTTTATCATAGGTATACCTATGTACACAGGTTTTGATGTATGTATGTAATAATATGTATATAAATTATTTGAGTAGTTGTATAAAAACTCTTGTAAAATATTTGGTATGTAATTAAATGTAAATTATTGTGATATAAATGTTGAGTCTTATAATCAATGAAATGTTCTTTATGATGAGATTGGTTTGAAAATGAATTGATTGATTATTGAGATTTGAATTGTGAGTTGAAATGAAGTTATTGGAGTTTTATTTGAGAAAACATATTGGGAGTGTTTTCCTTTTCAGGTTTGAAGAACTGTTTTCTCAAAATACAGCTGGCACTTTGCCGAAATTTTGAAAAGTTTTTATAACACCAGATTTTAAGCGATGATTTAAATTTCACAAAAATTGTTTTAAAATCCCTTGTAGTATATCTAATGTGTTATCGGTAGGCGAAGTACGGTAATTCATTAGGTGTACTACGGGATCATGTTACATCTTACGAGGGAGTAAGGTATGACACGTTTATCCAGTCCAGTCATCCAGTATAGGTTGCTTGGGCAACCAAAATTGAAAGTTGATAAATTTAATGAAATAATGGATATAACAAGTACCAAATAAATAAGACTACAAATAATTACCAAAAATTTGTCTGCATGAGACATTAATATACACACTGCATATTTATTTTCTTTTAGTTCTTTTTATTTTATTATTGGCACCACTAAGCATTATTGCTTAGCGCGTTGCTTTTTGCTGCGCATAGATACTAGAGATACGGAGCGCGATCCCAGTAGACCCCAATCAGGGTGAGAGTCAGATCTACTAGTGTCCTGTGTCACCTCTCAGCTATAGTGCATTGGTAGGATGCTAGGCTTCATTTTGTATTTTGTGTTTTGTATCTTTGTAAACTTTGTAATTAAACTTTTATTTTGTCATGTATATTGAAACTCACGTGATTATGTATTAATGAAAGTATCTATAAATGGTGTTCATAAATGAAAATTGAGTATTTATTTATGATTTGAGTATAAATATGATGTGAATTCACTGATTGGAAAGTTTGAGAAATTGTTGAAAATTGTTGAGACCAAGTTGATGGTTATTGGAGTTTGAGAATATGGATGAATATTTGGGAGTGTTTTTCACAGGTTCCAAAGAACTATTTTCTCCATTTTTAGCCGGTACTCTGTCGGATTTTCTATAAAATTTTTAGAACCTCAAATGAATTTATAATTTCTATAAATGACTTAAATGAGTCAAATCTCCCAAATTGCATTTCATCATCATAAAGAAATAAATTAAGGAAGAATAAAAATAATTGAGATAAAATATGGTATTTCGGTACACAGTGTCGCATATCTTGCTCGGCTATACTGTAGACGGGTAAGGGGTGTCACATTTAGTGGTATCAGAGCATGGTTTAGGCATTTCTGGGTCTAGATCGAGTCCATACCATACATTGTATTTGTAAGAGTCGTGGTGACACTAATACAAATCTATTTGTCTTTGTTATTTTGATTAGGATATGGACCCCACGTTTCAGAGGGCAGTTGAGGAGGAAGTGGAGAGTCATGCTCCACCTGCAGTGGCTGAAACTGGGGTAGGGGAGAACCTGCTCCACCTGCTTTAGCAGAGCCTGCTTAGCCTCAATAGGCCATGTTCCAGCAAATGGCTGAGTTTTTCAGACAAATGACGGGGGTAATGCCACCACCACCACCTCCACAGCAGAAATCTCATCTAGAAAAACTGAGAAAATTTGGAGCAGTGGATTTCTTTGGCAAGAGAGAAGATGATTCTGTTGCAGCTAAGAACTGGTTGAACAGAACAGGAAGTGTTTTAAAACAACTTCACTGCACCCCAAAGCAAAACCTAGAAGCTACTGTATCTCTACTGCAAGATGATGCCTATCAATGGTGGGATACAGTGTCTAATGAAGTGCAGCCAGAATAAATAACCTGGGACTTCTTCCTCTCAGAGTTCAAAAAGAAGTATGTGGGTAGTGTATATTTGGAAGAAAGAAAAAGAGAATTTAATAACCTGAGGCAGAGATAGTCGACAGTGGTAGAGTATGAAAAAGAATTTGTTAGACTAAGCCGTTATGGAAGGGAGATAGTCCCTAATGAGGCCGAAAGGTGTAAAAGATTTGAAGAGGGGCTAAATGACAACATAAAGATAATGATCACTGCCTTGGGAATCACAGACTTCACCAAGTTAGTGTAAGCTATAGTAAAAGTTGAGAAAGTCAAAATAAGTGAGTAGATCAGGAGAGAGAGAGAGCAGAAGAGGAGCCCGGGTCAGTCTAGCTCATCTCCTGCACCTGGGAAGAAGTTCAAAGGTCCACCTACATAGAGTTCAGGTCAGCATCAAGGTCAGGGTTAGTCCTAGGGGCCCAAGCCATAGTTCACACCTAGGAGAGGCCAGTCCACACAATTAGTGGGCAGCTCTCTAGGGATGGTGTTCAGGGGACCAGCCCCAGCATCTTCTGTTCGTCCACACTGCCTGAAATGGCATAAGGGGGAGTGTTGGTGAGTGACAGGTGCCTGCTTAAGGTGTGGGTCGACAGAGCATCAGTTAAAGAACTGTCCACGCAGAACTACTATAGCTGCTCCAACACAAGCAGATAGACCTACCCTTGCACCTCAAAGGGGTAGGAAGTCTGGTAAATCTGAGGCAGTTGGTCCATCACAGAGACCTGCATCTGAGCCAGCTGAGAGGCTAGAGGTCAGAGCATCTGCCAGAGCCTATGCCTTGAGAGCTCAGGAGGAGCAAGATGCCCCAGACGTCATCAGGGGTACATTATCCCTCTACAACACATCTGTGCATGCATTGGTGGATCCAGGATCCACTCATTTATACATCTGCATTAACTTACCCGTAAAAATGGGGATACTAGTAGCGGAGAGTGACCAAGACGTTCTAGTCACTAATCCATTGGGCCACAGTGTAGTGGTGAACAAAGTATATAAAGGTTACCCGTTAAGGATTCAGGGGTATGAATTCTTGGCGGACCTCATTGAATTGCCTTTCCATGAGGTTGATGTGATTTTGGGAATGGATTGGTTGTCACGTCATCAGGCAATGGTTGATTGTAAATTGAAGAGGATTTCCTTGAAAACTCCTGAGGGTAATGAGATCACAGTTGTGGGAGATAGGACAGATTTCTTGTCCAATGTCATCTCAGCCACAGTTGCAAGAAAACTGATGAGAAAAGGCTGTGAAGCCTACCTAGCACGTGTGGTGGATACTAGGCAGGCTAAGCTAGATCTGTGTGACATATTCACAGTAAGAGACTTCCCAGATGTGTTCCCTGAAGAATTGCTTGGCTTGCCACCAGAAAGGGAAGTCGAATTTGCTATTGAAGTACTGCCCGGTATAGCACCAATCTCTATTGCTCCTTATAGAATGGCACTTACTAAGTTAAAGGAGCTGAAAATCTAGTTGTAGGAGTTATTGGATAAGGGGTTCATCACCCCAGTGTGTCACCATGGGGAGCTCAGTGCTGTTTGTGAAAAAAAAGGATGGGACTTTAAGGTTATACATCGATTATCGGTAGTTGAATAAAGTGACTATGAAGAACAAGTATCCATTGCCTAGAATTGATGATTTGTTTGATCAATTGAAGGAAGCAGGATTATTTTCTAAAATTGATCTCAGATCAGGGTATCATCAGTTGAGGGTGAAGGATGCAGATGTGCCAAAGACTGCATTCAGGACCCGGTATGGGCATTATGAGTTCATGGTGATGCCCTTTGGCCTAACAAATGCACCAGCAGCATTCATGAACCTTATGAATCGTATCTTCCCTCCATACCTAGATCGGTTCGTAGTGGTCTTTATTGATGATATTTTGGTGTATTCCAAGACCAGGGAAGAGCATGATGAACTTGAGGATTGTTCTGCAAACCCTGAGAGAAAAGAAGTTGTATGCTAAGTTGTTCAAGTGTGACTTCTGGTTGAGTGAGATTGCATATGTGGGACACATAGTGTCAGCTGATGGGATTAGGGTGGATCCCAAGAAGATAGAAGCAGTGATGGAATGGAAGCCTCCCAGAAATACAACTAAGGTCAGAAGTTTCTTGGGGCTAGCTAGGTATTACAGAAGATTTATGAAGGGATTTTCTTTAATAGCTGCTCCAATGACTAAGTTGTTACACAAAAATGTCAGATTTGACTAGAATGACAAGTGTCAGGCCAGTTTTGAGAAGTTGAAGGCTATGTTGACAGAGGCACCAGCAGCACGGTGTCAAGGTCGAGAAAGGACTTTGTAGTCTATAGTGATGCCTCGCATAATGGGTTAGGGTGTGTATTGATGCAAGAGGGGAAGGTGGTCGCCTATGCTTCCAGACAGTTAAGGCCACATGAACAGAACTACCCTACCCATGATCTAGAACTTGAAGCAATTATCTTCGCACTGAAGATATAGAGGCACTACTTGTATGGAGCAAAGTATTACATTTACACAGACCATAAAAGTTTAAAATATTTGCAAACCCAGAAGGAGCTCAACCTTAGATAGAGGTGATGGATTGAGTTCCTGAAGGACTATGATTGTGTGATTGATTACCATCCTGGAAAGGCAAATGTAGCTGCTGATGCTTTGAATAGAAAATCCATCACAGCTTTGAGATCATTGAATGCCCGTCTATCCTTGGCTCGAGATGGAGCTATTTTGGTTGAGATGCAAGTAAGGCCAAACCTGCTATAGCAGATTTTAAATGGGCAGAAGGTAAATGAGAATTTAATGACTACTATGAGCAAAATTCCAGAAGGGAAGGCAACTGACTATGAGGTGAAAGCAGATGGGTGTCGTACTATAAAGGAAGAGTGTGTGTACCAGATGATGGGGAATTGAAAGCCAGTATTCTAAAGGAGGCACACACCAGTGTTTATGCTATGCACCCAGGAAGTATAAAAATGTATCATGACCTGAAGCTTCATTATTGGTGGCCTGGTATGAAGAACGACATAGTCGACTATGTGACTAAATATTTGACATGTCAGCAAGTCAAGGCAGAACATCAAGTTCCATCGGGTTTGCTACAGCCTATACGCATACCTGAATGGAAATGGGATCGGGTCACCATGGATTTTGTAAGTGGTGTACCTCTCACCCAGAAGAAGCATGATGTAGTATGGGTGATAGTAGATAGATTGACGAAGTCAGCACACTTTCTGCCAGTTGGGACTGGCTACTCACTGGAGAAGTTAGCATAATTGTATATCAGTGAGATAGTTAGACTACATGGAATTCCACTTTCCATCATATCTGATCGAGACCTAAGTTTTACATCGAGATTTTGGAAGAAGTTGCATGAATCCTTGGGTACACAACTCCACTTCAGCACAGCTTTCAATCCTCAGATGGATGGGCAATCAGAAAGAGTAATCCAGGTCCTTGAGGATATGCTGAGGAGTTGTGTCATTGAGTTAGAGGGAAGTTGGGATAGATACCTCCCATTGGTAGAATTTGCATACAACAATAGCTACCAAGCTAGCATCCAAATGGCCCCATATGAAGCACTGTATGGGAGAAAATGTAAAACTCCAGTGTGTTGGACTGAATTAGGCAAAGATAAACTGGTAGGGCCAGACTTGGTGAAACAAACTAAGGAGAAGGTAAAGCTAATCAAACCCAATCTGAAAGTTGCCTCAGATAGACAGAAATCTTATGCCAACCTGAAGAGAAAAGAAATAGAATATGCAGTTGGAGATAAGGTGTTTCTTAAAGTCTTACCATGGAAAAAAGTATTGAGGTTTGGAAGAAAAGGTAAGTTAAGCCCTAGGTTCATTGGCCCATATGAAGTCATTAAACATGTGGGACCAGTGGCCTACAGGCTAGTTGTACCACTAGAGCTTGACAAGATCCATAATATGTTCCATGTATCTATGCTAAGAAGATACCACTCAGATCCTTCACATGTCATCTCCATGGAAGAAATTGAAGTACAACCGGATTTGACATATGAAGAAGAACCCATACAGATCTTGGCTCGGGTAGTGAAGGAGTTGAGGAATAAGCAGATTCCATTGGTAAAAGTGCTTTGGAGGCACCACAACACTGAGGAGGCAACTTGGGAAAGTGAAGAGACGATGAGGCAATAGTTCCCTCAACTGTTTGCATCAGGTAAATTTCGAGGACGAAATTTAAAATAGAGAGGAAGAGTTGTAACACTCTCACTGTAGCAATTCTGTACATTCTACTGTTCCGGTGATCGGTGTCGTTTCGGACAGCTAGAACGTCTGGAAAAACATTTAAATTAAAGTGAGAAACCATAATTAACTCAAATATTAATAAAAAAAATTTAGGTAAAATTTTAGAAATAAAATACAACTAAGTTAAATGAGCTGATGCCCTAGTGATGGGTAACCTAGTGGGAAGTTGCGATCCTCGCAACTAGAAGCCCTAAACCCGAGAGAAAATTCATAAAATAATTTTTGGGATTCCAGAGAAGAGTCATTGAGGTTTTTATGGCATTAAAATGCCAAGAAAATGCTTAGAAAAATTTTTAGATTGGTACAGACAATTTTGGCTCAATAAGCCAAACATAGGGCATTTTGGTCATTTTGTCTTCAGAGATGATTTTTTGCCGGCTTATCTAGTTAAGTAAATAATTATTATGATATAAAATATGAATAAATATTGCTACAAATTAAATTGAAATTGAGTAAAAAAGAAAAGAAAAAGAAAAAGAATTAAATGGGAAATTATGATATCACATAATGTCATTAGTGTGCCTCCACCCAATCACATGGTGACATATGGCAATAACTCATTTACAATGACTAAATGGGCAGAAAATGAAAGAAAAAAAAAATCAGTTTCTTCCATTTTCCTCAGCTGGCCGAACTAGCTCCAAGGTATTCCACCATTGCCATCCCAACCAAGCTTCCTTTCCCACCATTTTACACCATAAAATCCCTTGCTCCTTTCATTAAAAATTTTCCTTACACCTAGAGCAAGTCTTGGGCAGCAAAAAGAAAGAGGAAAAGAGGAGTTCTCAAGCTTTGGAAATTAGCTAAATCAAGGTTAGTGACCAATTTTCTATTCCCTCTCTTAATTTATACTTAGGTGTTTAATTTAAGTAAGAAATTGTAAGTGAAATGCATGAGAACTCCTTGCATGCTCTCCTCTAAATTTCAGAGACTTTGACATGAGTTAGGGTTAGGATAATTCTTTGATTTAAAGTGACATATTAGCTATCCCTAGTATAAATTATATGATTAGTTAAGCCATTAAGAATAAGATGCATGAATTGAATTCTTGGTCAATTAGGGTTAGGGTTTTGAAACTCAATTTTGGAAGTTGATGTAACTGAACTTAAATTAATATTGTAATGGTCAATTAGTGATCATTTGGCTATGTATAATGAGGAATTAAAGTGAATGGTAGCTTTGGATTTGAGGTTTGGTGTGCTGCCTTGAGTGCCCTGCAGGTCTGGATGTGAGTCCAGCATGTTTGGGCAACTATAACTTGGGTTGTGTAGGTTCAATTGGTGCAACGCCAATTGGACATAAAATTAGACACATAATGGCACAATTTTGGTGAAAGAATTCTATCCAGAAACTAAACATAGGATGCCCTAAAAATTGACCAAATTTGGGTGACTTACATTCTGCCTGGGCAAAATGACCAAATAAATAGTGTTCATTCATTTGGTCATAACTCAGTGTAGAAAGATCCAATTGACTTAAATTTTTACTAGTAGAAAGCTGAGACATAGCCCTACAACTTTCATGGGGAAAATAAACCCAAATTTTGACCATAACATATCCAAAAACTAACCTGCAGTCAGTATACAAAAATTACAGAATTGATTCTGCCCAGAAAATCTGGAAAAATTATAATCCGGCTAGTTATGGTGTTTAGGCTATAACTTGAGTTACAAAACTCCGAATGGAGTGATTCAAAAAAAGTAATGTAACTAGACACAATAAGGAACAACTTTGATGAAGAACATTTGGCCAAATTCTCACAGTAGAATGGCCTAATGGAACAGTAAACTCTAGAACCCAAAACTGATATTTCTGATTTATTTATCATTGATTAGAAGTATGGATTGGCAACTAATGCCAACACTTTTGGGAACCAAACTGTGGTAAATTTATGTGATTAGGACTTATGTAGATATTATGCATTGAAAAGTCAATAATTTGACCTAAATAGTAAAATGAATAGTAACCTTACATGTAAAGCATGAAAATTCAATCAATAACTTGGTAATGTGCCCTCGTACACCTAGTAAGATTGGTTTGGATAGGTTGGCATGCCAATAGGGTTCAGTTAGCAGTACTGCAAATGGCATTATGCCATTCTGTGATTTTATGGCTTTTAGCCATTCTGATATTATGATGATACTTGGCCTTGTGCTTAATGTTATTACAGCTTATCAGCTGTTCTGTTGCACACCGAGGGACACTATGTGACCGATGGTGTGACGGCCTGAGGTACTTGGTACCCAGTGTCAGTTTACCCGTTTATCTAGTCCAGTCATCTAGTATAGGTTACTTAGGCAACCAAAAATGAAAGTTGATAAATTTAATGAAATAATGGATATAACAAGTACCAAATAAATAAGACTACAAATAATTACTAAAAATTTGTCTGCATGAGACATCAATATACACACTGCATATTTATTTTCTTTTAGTTCCTTTTATTTTATTATTGGCACCACTAAGCATTATTGCTTAGCGCATTACTTTTTGCTACGCGTAGGTACTGGAGATACGGAGCGCGATCCCAGTAGACCCCAGTCAGGGTGAGAGTTAGATCTGCTAGTGTCCTGTGTCACATCTCAGCTACAGTGCATTGGTAAGATGCTAGGCTTCATTTTGTATTTTGTGTTTTGTATCTTTGTAAACTTTGTAATTAAACTTTTATTTTGTCATGTATATTGAGACTCATGTGATTATGTATTAATGAAAGTATCTATAAATGGTGTTCATAAATGAAAATTGAGTATTTATTTATGATTTGAGTATAAATATGATGTGAATTGAATGATTGGAAAGTTTGAGAAATTGTTGAAAATTGTTGAGACCATGTTGATGGTTATTGGAGTTTGAGAATATGGATGAATATTTGGGAGTGTTTTTCACAGGTTCCGAAGAACTATTTTCTCCATTTTTAGCCGGTACTCTGCCAGATTTTCTATAAAATTTTTGGAACCTCAAATGAATTTATAATTTCTATAAATGACTTAAATGAGTCAAATCTCCCAAATTGCATTTCATCATCATAAAGAAATAAATTAAGAGTAAAAATAATTGAGATAAAATATGGTATTCCGGTACACAGTGTGGCATTTCTTGCTCGACTATACTGTAGACGGGTAAAGGGTGTCACATTGACACTTGGCTTAATGAGATTAAGTCAATTAAAAATAAGATGCAAAGTGATGGTGACATGTGGCATAGAGTTTAAGTGATTACTTGACCTAATTATATAAAGTGATGTTATAAGAAAATAAAATCAGCCAAGACTCTTATTCTCTCCTATGTGTGGCGGCACCTCCTCCTCCCTCTCCTCTCTTCATCTTTTCTCATCAATTCAAAGAGAATCACTTCATTCCCTTTGAATTAAAATTGGTAGAAATTATTTCTAGTGTCCTATATACATCTATAACCTTTCCAAAGGTAAGAACCCAATTTATAATTGGTTGGCAAGGCTTGAGAAGTAAGATTGGGAGCTACCCATTGGTGATCTTGGTGTGAACAAGCTAGAGGGACAACATTTGGGGTCCTAGGTGCTTCCTAAAGATGCCAATCACATCCATATTGCATCAAAGAAGTTAGTGTTCTAACTTCTCTTTTAAACTAGGGTTTAAATGAATTAATTTGTTAATTCACAATCTTGAATGGCAAACATAGATCCTAATACTTATTAAAAGTTTTTAATATACAATTGAGCATTGAAATTAATTAGGCACATAAAGTATGTGGTATGATGCATGTAACCCTAGAAAAAAATTTTTGTATTTCAATGCTCTAATGACTAATCTACATGCTTCCACTCCTTCAATTGGTATCAAAGCCACTATATTTGCTATTTAGATTGCATAATATGAGATTTAATTATGTGATTTGATCAAAAGTTGATTGATTAATTGCTGGTTGGACCAACAAAGGTGGCGATATGTGTATGGCTTTGGGCCATTTAAAGTGTGCGCATGGTTTGGGCTTCATGATGCAATTGTTGTATGACTTATGGCCCATAATTAGGCCCATGCTTAATTAAATTATTTAATTAAGAATTTTAATCACACAATTAAATTTTGATTCAATTGTTTGAATGAGATTCAAATATGAATTTTTTAGTTGAATATGAGATATTCAATTTAATTTTAGTATGTATGTTTTATTTAATTGTTAAATGGTAATATGCATGATGGATGATCATGGATAATAAAAGACTAATGTGATTGGATTTATTTCTTTTATTTTTCTTTGAGTTGTAAAATAATTACTTTTATTTTTAGTGGCATGTATTATAAGTGTTGTAATAATTTGGGTTGTAATTTCATTTATTTGAGGACTTTAAAGTCTAAATTCTTGTAAATTCACCTTGGTATGCCAAGGATTACAATGTAATTGGATTGCAAGAAGATCAAGAAGGTTAAGAGCATTGGTGGGACCAGTGGGAGGAATTCAAGATCAAGTGTTGATTATGTACTCCTTCAGCAACTATTGTAAAATGAATGAATGAAATGCACCTAGGAATGCGCTGATTCAATTCTTGGTGGCTCAGAATTGAATCCCTTAGAAAGTCCATGATCATACCATATTTATTATTTATCCATGTATGCATGAGATGTATGCATGTATATGATATATGCATGCTAATTGGATAATGTGCAAAGTGAGACCATAATAGTAATTAAGCCGACCACTAAATATTCCAAAGAAATGATTAAGTCGGAAATGGTATAATTAAGATAATTATATCATGGGCCCTCCATTGAGGCAATTATTTTAAGAAATTTCAAATACTTGCATATGATGCAATTAATTTAAGAGATCTTCTTAAGAATAATTGTCAAGTATGAGATGTTATAAATACGTAAATGGTTTAGTGGCCAATAATGGATGTGCCTGAGGACATTAAAATTATTTGCATATTTACTGGCTCAATGGGATCAACTTAACTAATGCAAGATAAGTCAATAATGGATGTGCTTGAGATTTTGAGCATTAGGGGCTAGGTAAATGATTGAACCTCACATGAGATGTGATGGGCAAGGGGTTGCTCACTTACAGTTTATTGTAATTCCAATAGTGGATGTGCCTGAGGATGATCAATAAGACTATAAGAATTCAATCACCCACTAGAATTCCATCCAACTAGGATTTATGTTTCCTACTTTGAAAGTGTAGGATTCGCCAAGTTATTGGGAGGACCAATTTGATTAAAAGACCATAATCATTTTGATTAATTACATGATACATTTACTAAATAATCTATTTATTTTCTGTAGTTATTCTTTTGATAATAATGAGCACACAACAATCATTTCCATCCAATATACTTGCAAGCATACTTGATCACAATAGGTTGACGGGACCTAATCTTTCAGATTGGCTAAGAAATTTAAAACTTGTCCTGAACTTTGAACGTATTGGATATATTCTAGACTCAAAGGTTCCTAGTCCCTTACCTCTAGAGGCCACTCAAGAGGAACATGACACTTTGGACAAGTGGAAGGAGCATGATATGAGAGCTAAGTGTTACATGCTTGCTTCTATGAGTAATGAGTTACAGAAGCAATATGAAAATATGCAATATGCAAGTGAGATCCTCCTTCACCTGCAAGAGTTGTATAGTGAGCACAACAGGAATGTTAGGTATGAGATATCTAAACAGTTATTTCACATGAGGATGTCTGAGGGACAGAATGTTGGGGATCATGTCCACAAAATGATTCGGCTAATTGAGTAGCTGAAACATCTTGATTTTCACATGGATTTCCAACTACAGACGGATTTGATCCTTCAGTCCCTTCTTGAGTCTTTTAGGAATTTTGTGACAAATTTATATATGACTAAGCAGGAATATACCTTGGCTGGTTTGCTTAACATGTTATTGCCCAAAAGAATATGCCGGGCAATAAAGGAAAAGAGGTAGCTTTGATTGCATCTTCTTCTGCTAGAAAGTCCAACAAGAAGAAGGGCAATAAGAAAAAGAAACCTCAAATTCCTAGTCCTTCCAAGAAGATAGCCAAATAGAAAGGGAAGACCAAAGCTGATGGAGGCAAAGAAAAGTATTTCCACTATCAAAAGGATGGGCACTAGAAGAGGTACTTGTGACACCCCTTACCTGTCTATAGTGTAGCCGAGTAAGATATGCCACACAGTATGCCGGAGCACCAAATCATATTTCAATTGAATTTACCCTTTTTACTTATTTATTTACAATTTTTGATTAATCTGAATTTTTCGTAAATTTTATAGAAAATCCGGCAGAGTGTCAGCTGTAAATTGGAAAAACAGTCCGTCTGAATCTGTTAAAAATACTTCCAATAAAATCATCACATCATTCTCAGTCAACCACCAATATATTCTCAACAATTTCTCAAATGAGTTCAGTATCTCAAAATTCCATTCATTTCATATCACAGTCAACTCAATAAGAAATGCTCATATTTATGACTGAACATAGTTCATAGATAATTACATCAAAAGCATAATTATATGAGTTTATAATATACATTATAGAAGTTGACAAAATATAAAATACCAAAATGCCAAAAGTGGCCTAATGTCCTACCAAATGCACTGCAATGTGAGGTGACTCTGGACTCAGTATGCAGCTCTGAAAGTTTACCCTGTCTGATGTCTGCTGGGCTCCCCAGCTATGTCTCCAGTACCTGCGCGTGGCAAAAGCGACGCGCTAAGCAATTCTGCTTAGTGGTGACAATATAAAATAAAATAACTAAAATAAAGTAAATATGCAGAATGTATGTTTATATTTTTGGTAGACTAAATTTCTGATATTTATTGCAGTATTAGTCGATTAAAATTTGGTAAGATTTGTTATCATTGCTCGAGTAACCCATACTAGTTGACTGGACTGGATAAACGGGTAAACTGGCACTGGATACTAAGTACCTTGGACCATCACACCATTGGTCACATTGTGTCTCCTGGTGTGCAACAGAATAGCTAATAAGCTATAATAATTATCAGGAATAAAACCCAAGTATAATATCTCAATCAACATAGCCAAAGGCTATTTTATCACAAAATGGCATGGGAGGCCATGAAACACTGAGTTATGACCAAATGACTAAATATTGTTCATTTGGTCATTTTGCCCAGGCAGAATGCAGGTCACCCGGATTAGGGCAATCTTTAGGTCAACTTGGTTTGGTTTTCTAGGCATGGTTTCTTCACCAAAGTTGTGCCATTATGTGTCTACTTTCATGTCCAATTGGCCTTGCACCAATTGAACCTCTACAATTCTAGTTATTGCTGCCCAAACCTACTGGACTGATGCCTAGTCCTGCAGGTCACCACACCAAACTCAATTCCCACTACACAAACCACTTCATTTTTTATTCACACACAGCCAAATGGTCAATAATTGACCATTAAAACTCTTTTTCACCACATATATGAACAAGTCTCAATTTCAAGCTCAAACCCTAGCTCAACCATCTCCAAACTTGCATTCCCTTACCTTTCACTATCCTAACCAATAAATTAATGTTAAGGGCAGCCACTATACCACTTTAATTCTAAGAATTCTTCAAAACACTACCAAGTTTAAGGCTGCTGGAATTTAGAGCAAGACATACACATATTGTTTACTAAATTTTCTTGCAAATTTTCATCAATTACCACTCCTTCAACATGAATTTAAAGAGAAAAACAAGTTTAAGCCACTAACCTCTAAGGGAGTGAAATTCCAACTTGCTAGGGTTCTTCTTTTTCTCTTCTCTTTGCTCCCAAAAGATTTACCAAGATGAAAGAACAAGTTTTTGTGTTGGGAACATAGGGTTTAGTTGGGTAAAAACCAAGCAAATCAAGCTTTGTAAAGCTTGAAAATGGTGGACAATGGGATAGGAGGGAGACGGCAAGGAAGAAAGGGATAAGGCTTTCTCATTTTTTTCTTTTGTTTTCTATCCATTAAGTCTTTTTAAACATATTAGTGCCATGTGTCAACATTTGATTGGGTGAGAGAATAGTAATGACATCATAATGATGTCAAAATCCTCATTTTTTCTCATTTTCTATCCTTTTCTTGTCTATTTTATTTCAATTAAATTTTTAACAACATTTATTCATATTTTATGTCATATAAATTATTTATTTAACTGGAAAAGTTGGCCAAAAATCATCTCTGAAGACAAAATAACCAAAATGCCCTCCGTTTGGCTTAACGAGCCAAAATTGTGTGTACCGAAAGAAAAATTTTTCTAAACATTTTCTTTGCATTCTAATGCCATAAGAACCTCAATGACCCTTTTTTGGAGTCCCAAAAATTATTTTATAATTTTTTCCCCGGGTCTAGGGTTGTTAACGGTCTTCACCGTCACTTCCCCTTCGGGTTACTCATCACTAGGGTTTCGGCTCGTTTAACCTTAGTGTATTTCATTTCTAAAAATTTTTCTTGATTTTTATGAGCATTATTTAGTTTCTTTATAACTCCCCACTTTAGTCTAATTATAATTTCAAACATTCTAGCTACTCGGACCGATATTGGTCACCGGAACAGTAGACTGTACGGACTAGCAAAAGTGAGGATGTTACAACTCTTCCCCTCTAATAAAAATTTCGTACTCAAAATTTACCTGATGCAAACAGTTGAGGAAACTGTTACTTCATCGTCTCTTCACTTTCCCAAGTTGCCTCTTCAGTGTTGTGGTGTCTCCAAAGCACTTTCACTAGTGGAATTTGTTTATTTCTCAGTTCCTTCACTTCCCGAGCTAGGATTTGTATAGGTTCTTCTGTATATGTCAAGTCCGGTTGGATTTCAATCTCTTCCATGGATATGACATGTGAAGGGTCTGAGCGATATCTTCTTAGCATAGAAACATGGAATACATTATGGATTTTATCCAGTTCTGGTGGTAAAGCTAGCCGATAGGCCACTGGTCTCACACGTTCAATGACTTCATATGGGCCAATGAACCTAGGCTTAACTTACCCTTTCTTCCAAACCCCATTACTTTCTTCTGTGGTGAGACTTTGAGAAACACTTTATCGCCAACTGCATACTCTATCTCTTTTCTCTTCAAGTCGGCATAAGATTTCTATCTATCTGAGGCAACCTTCAAGTTAGCTTTGATTATCTTCACTTTCTCCTGAGTTTATTTCACTAGGTCTGGTCCTACTAGCTTATCTTTGCCCAATTCAGTCCAACACACTGGGGTTCTACATTTCCTCCCATACAGTGCTTCATACGGAGCCATTTGAATGCTAGCTTGGTAGCTATTGTTATATGCAAATTCTGCCAGTGGGAGGTATCTATCCCAACTCCCCTCAAACTCAATGACACAACTCCTTAGCATATCCTCCAGGATCTATCACATAATTCACATTGTTACTATCATTTTAATTTATTAACTATGAAAATTCAATTAGTTCTTAGGTTTACCTGGATTACTCATTCTGACTGTCCATCCGTCTGAGGATGAAAAGCCATGCTAAAGCAGAGTTGTGTGCCCAAGACTTCTTACAACTTTTTCCAGAATCTCGATGTAAACCTTGGGTCTCGGTTAGATATGATGGAAAGTGGGATTCCATACAGTCTAACTATCTCACTGATATACAATTCTGCTAACTTCTCCAGTGAGTAGTCAGTCTTAACTGGCAGAAAATGTGCTGACTTCGTCAATCTATCCACTATCACCCATACTGCATCATGCTTCCTTTGGGTGAGAGGTAGACTACTAACAAAATCCATAGTGACCCAGTCCCATTTCCATTCAGGTATGCTTATAGGCTGTAGCAATCCTGATGGAACTTGATGTTCTGCTTTAACTTGCTGACATGTCAAACACTTAGTGACATAGTCAGCTATATCCTTCTTCATACCAAGCCACCAATAATGAGGCTTTAAATCATTATACATTTTTGTGCTTCCCGGATGCATAGCATAAACAGTAGTGTGTGCTTCTTTCAGAATACTAGTCTTCAGTTCCCCATCATCTGGTACACTGTGACACCCCTTACCCGACTACAGTGTACCCGAGCAAGTTATGCCACTCAGTGTGCCGAGCACTCTATTTTATCTTAATTCATTTTTATTCTTCCTTTTGAATATAACTTGTGAAATATAATTTATTTAAGCCATTTATCGAAATTATAATTTATTTGAGGTTCCGAGAATTTTAAAGAAAATCCGGCAGAATACCGGCTAAAAATAGAGAAAACAGTTCTTCGGAACCTGTGAAAAACACTTCCTATGATCATATTCAATCAATCCCAACTCCAATTATCAACAAAGTCTCAGAATTAATTCATCAATTTCATTTATTTCTCAATCATTCATCTCATGGTACTCATATACAATTCACATTTTGTATCACATCAAGTTCTGACAATTTCTTAACGATTCCTCTATTTATCATTTCACATCATCATTAGACTCAAATCATAAATAAATTCTCACATGTGATTTATAATCACAAATTACAAGTACTTACATTAATACAAAATTATATTACATTTGTTCAAACACATATGTTAAAATAAGAGTTTAA